>NC_061115.1:199405606-199647126 GCF_002878395.1 Capsicum annuum | reverse complement strand
ATAGTCATCAACCTATCGTTGATCCTCTTCACCTCCACTACCTGACCTCTAAGCTCTTCATCTACTAAGATGCCAACTCCATTCCTACGCCTGTCGCTCCCCGAGTACCACAGCTTGTAACCATCCACATCCCTAGCCTTAGACCCTACCCACTTGGTCTCTTGGACACACGCTATATTGATCCTCCTCTTCCTAAGAATCTTCACAAGCTCTATGGACTTACCCTGAAGGGTCCCTATATTCCAAGACCCAACCCTCAGCCTACCGTCCCGCCCTCCACTACCCCCCCCCCGCGGCCAAACCTTGGCCCCCCTCCCACTCCCGCCCTCTCCTCATCCCCCGCCCCCACCACGGCCCCACTCCCCAACCCCTCCGGCGGTCGGGTCGGCGGTCGGGGCCGGCGGTCGGGTCGGCGTCGGGGACCGGAGGTCGGGGCCGGTGGTCGGGTCGGGTCGGCGCCGACGGTCGGCGACGGCGGTCGGCGACGGCGACGGGGGCAGGTGATCGGTGCGAGCGAGAGAGAGGGTAGGGAGGAAGAGAGAGAAAATTTATGATTTGAAGTACTCTTGTTTTCATTTGTGACCAATTATAAAGAAGAAAAATATTTTATTAATAATTATAGATAAATTTAACATTTATACTAATAAAAGGCATTTTAGTAAACATACCAGTTATGATACAGTACCATATCGTCAAACCAAACAATAAAACTATTATTAAACAACAGTGAATGATACAGTCCATCCAAACATCGTGTACAATATTATACTATACAGTATCGTACATTATGAAACCATGACAAACTATCATCCAAACAAGCACTAAAAGTGCATAAAGCGTGAGGCTAACACATATTTTAGAATGAGAGATATCAAGTTGTATAAAAAAGACGAATTTAAGATATATATATATATATATATGTATATATATATATATATATATATAGATTAATAGAAAATATAGTTATATAATCAAATAACATATATTAAATCGACACATAACGTAAATTCTTATTTTATTTTTTTAGCTCAGTATAATGTGGAGAATACAAGTGCAAAAGAGTAGGAGCAACTTTGGATCATAGAGTTGGAGATGTGAAGAAATTAAATGATAAAGAGGCAAAACCTTTTATCTCCCTTGCCTATTTTGAAGGCTCCAAGTGGCCGCATCCTCACGTGGCACTTTAAATATTTGAAGGATTATGTCACGGAGAGGCGGCTCTTTAGAAAATAAGGCAACCGCACCATTTATTATATGTGTTTTACATATGTATAAATATTCTCAATTTTAGTTAAAATTATTTAACAGATACTTTGATTTATATTATAATCAAATTTATATAAAAATATTAGTTATTTTTAAAGTAGAGTTTAATATTATATACGACTCTACTTAAATTAAAATAAATAATTGGTAAAATATTTAAAACCTCTCAATTTTAATAATAGTAAAAATATATAGAACTCACTTTTTTAGATTTTGTGATTTTCTTTCAAAAAAAATATTTAAAAAAATATATTTTTTATCATATTAACATGAAAAAAAGTGTGACTAATAATACTTTTCGTATAGTTTTTAAGTACTGTAATTATAATTTTAAAATATTAAGTTAATCTATTTCAATTTATCTTCAAAAATTATTTAAAATTGCTGCCTAGAAATTATTAAGTTTCTAATAGAAATAGGATTAAGTAATTATAATTATATTTATATTGTAGATGTAGATGTGTACACACAATAATTTTTTATTTTTATATACATTTACTACTCATTGAGGTCCTTTTACAAATTATGTTATTACGTAAATTAATACGGACTAACTTGAATATTTTATTAAATAATTTTAAAAATTAAAATAAATATAATTTTAGTTAAGTATCACAAATAATTTAAATGTCAATAATAAAGCATTTTATCATATTGAATATAAACCAAAATTAGTCCAACAACTACTTACAATATATAGATGACAATGAAAATTATAGAAAACAAAGTTAAAAAATTTGCAGAAACAAAATTATCAATTTGTAAGTATGATTCTTTGGACATGACAATGATAGTCTTTTCTTTGCCTTTCTTTATCAAAAAATAAATTTTCTTTTCTTGCTTGTAATTCATGGAGAAAGAAAAACAAAACTTTAGGTCCAAAGCAAATAAGAACATATATATCATCAATTGAGTGTCGTATACAATTCCTACAAATTATAGTTAGAAGCATAACCTTTGATTTTTAGCCAATATAGCAATTGATTACATCATTTTATCCAATTCATTCCTTGATAACGTCGAAAAAAAACGCATACTATATTTTTAAGAGTTAAATCTTTGTTCACAAAAAGTTACTTAAATAGAATTATATAAGGTAGTATTTTGATAGTTTAATTGATTTAGAAGTGTACTAATTATTAGGAGTTTTACTTCTTTTAAATAAGTAAATGATTATATAAAGTAGTATTTTAATTAATTTAAAAATATAAAATAGTAACACTTTTACATATTTTTAAAAAGGGAAGATTACATTTAGTTAAAAAAATAAAATGAAACGGTTTACTTTTTTTAAAAAAAATATTTTTTCTTCTTTTTCCACTATTATGAATTTTGGTAAAATTCTTCAAAAACTTGACTGACCCAATAGATGAATCACATTGTTGATGTTATGGTCATGAGTCTCACTTCTATAATATATAAGATTGATACCTTTCTTTTGATGGTTTTAGGTTGTACAGCACCATTTTTTTGTAATTTTGTATTATTGATCCTGTGTAATTAAGATTTAGTTGGCTTCTTCGACTGTAATTTTGGAGTTTTACTTGTTAGGGATGTCAACCCAAGCTCCTACCGAGAACTCTTATAGGTGATGTTGGTAAAATATTTTTTCAAAAGAATTATAACTTTTTTCAAAAGAATCCTAAATTTTAGGTACATAATTCAAATAAGAAAAGGTTTAATAACTAAATTTTAATGAATTATTAAATTTTAAAATTATTTAAAAATAACAAAAAGATGATTTTGTCTATTGCAAAGTGTTTTAATGAAGGGCAAAAAGTTCAAATCATTTTTCTAAGGATCTTCACACTTTTAATATACTAGTTTAACTTCACGTGCTGCGCACGTCTAATGTTTGATCATTTAAAATTAAATGATTTTATCTATTGCGAAGATTTTAAATGAAGTATAAAGTTCAAATTTACTTTAATATAATAATATAAACATAAACATATATTGTAGTGTAAGCACATATATATTTTACCATCATAAATTCTAAGTGGTTGATGAATCATCACTTTTGCATTTGTCATGCAATACCTCTTTCCCGTGCTGCCAGAGGCTGAGAGAGACACAACAATTTGAACCATATTTGTGGTACGATTATTTTGTTTCTATATTTAAAATATTTTCTTGTTTTTAAAGTCAAATCTTTACAAAATCATTGATTACATTCTTATTACATACTTAAACTTTAAAAAATTGGTACTTCTTAAATTTTTCTTATTTAATGCTTTTATATTTATTTCTAGATTTTTCAAATCTTCTTAGAATCAAATTTAGTTGATTTAAAATTCCTAAACTAATGAAAAAAATATTAGTTGTCATTTATTTTGATGACTTCTAATAAGTAAATGTTTTCTCATAAATATATTTAATTAATTTTCAACTCAATATTAGAAAAAATTGTAAAAAGACGATTTTGTCTAATGTAAAGACCTTTAATGAAGAACAAAAAGTTCAAACAATATTTCTAAGGCCTTTCACACTTTTAATATATTATATCATAGATAAATTTATTATATGATTTTTTTTTAAAAAAAATATTTTGTACTATTTATTTTTGTAGTTCATTTTAAAAAGATTTTTTGTTTTAGTCAATATTTTATTTTCAATTTTTTTACCAGACATGTTTAAAATCATAATATTAATGACTATTTTGATATATTCTACATATTTTTAATCAAAACATAAGATGCAAAAATTTCTTTACTTTCTTAGACTCTAAACACCATGTCCAATAAGAATAAACATATAGATTAAAATGGAAGGAGTACCATTTATAAAAAAAAAATGTAAAAAGATACTTTTATAAGAAATACATTTACTTTGTCTCTTAAAGAATAAACGCTAAATATAAAAAATATTAATTATTTTTTAAAATTATAACACCTCCAATTTCTTTTTGACTTTAGGCCACTAACGTACTTGAGTCGCCCTTGATGTCACGGTGTTATTTTAAAGCACTTGTAAAATTTTAACTTAATTTTGTTGCAAATTAATTTTTTACATTTTCATGTACCCAACCCTTATTTTGTAAAGGGGTGGCATGTCATTCCTCAATTTTTAGGCGGCTTTTTGCATCCATGTTCTACTTTTTTTTTCCCCCTATAAATGAATCGATACGGTCATGTCAAACCCCTCTCCACCACAGAAAGACTTCAATAAATGACAAAAAAATATATAAAAAGTTCCAATAATATGAGATCCGAACTGTGATGAAATTAAGATAAGTCGACCTTTCTACTTTTGGGTAGTCGACGATCCACATACAGAACACAATTCTTTTATCGTCGGGTGTACTTGAGAGATTGATTTGTCTACTTGTTTATTTATTACATGGATTTAATGTGTGGAAGTTAAACCAACTAGAGTTTCGTCTTACTTGTTTTGATAGAAAGTTCGAGAGGAATCATGTCCAAGTAGTACACGTATTCATAAGAATTAAGAGCAAGAGCTTGCTCTTGTGTAAGTAATTCATACCAAAAATAATATGGATAGTGTGCCTTGAAAGAAAACGCAGCGAAAATCAATTTGCTACTGAAAAATATTTGTCCCAAGTCTTCTTCGTCTATTGTCTTTTGTTTCTGACCCGATTCTTCTCATATCCTTCTTGTTAGAAGAGTGAAAGAACATATAGGGAATTTGGGGCGGTAACAGTTATTATTGTATAACCGTTTCATCCTTTTTTGAAATGAGATTATCCATTAATCTCAATTTTTCTAACTAAGAAACGGGTCGGGTCCGTTTGGTATACATGGGCAACCCATGACACACGAAAATCAAACATCTCTCACTTTGCACATGCTGAACAAAACCCGAGCCAGTACGACATCAACAAGACACCAATTCATACGACAAATAGTTCGTGTGACCTGTAAGCATCACGAGCTTTACCTATAAGGTTTTACAAGTTACATATAGGAATCCAATCACAAGTGGAACGAATTCTCTACTAATATGAGGATACTTATACTCACAATACCCCAGAAATTATCCACTCCTTCAGTAGTTACTTATCTGATTCCTCATCCTCTTAAAGAGGTGAAATCGAGTACATGATTAACTTTATATATACAATTACACTTGACACCTTCATGGTTAGTGTAATAGCCGGCTTTTGTAGACAAGTTAATTTATTCATTTTAATCGTCTTCCCTGTCTATTCTAATCTATTAGTTTCAAATCAACTGCTTTCTTAGACATACACCGCATTGCTGAATTACTCATGGCTATTAGTAACATGCTAAAATAGCAACACTGATCAAAACTTCAAGAAACAGTCAAAGGTCCAATGGTATTTCAATCAAAAGTTAAAACAACTTTGAGGGTCTCACACAATGAAGAAGCAGGGATTCATTCTCTCATTAACCCTTTGGTCGCTAAGCACACATGGTATGAAACATGTTCTACGATATTCTCACCTTATATTGGTGCGCGTGTCTTAATCTTTTTAATCATTCAACATCGTACAGATCTAGATCTAGGCATCTCTAAATATCTAACCCGAGTTTCTTTCTTTAATAATCCTCAAATACATATTCTTAGCAAAACTCACATCTGAATTTACAAAACAAGTCAGAATTTGATAGTGGAACTTATCTTTTCACGTTCCTCAACGTAAGAGGTGATTGCTCGTGTAAGAGAGCCAAACTCGCGACTTGTTCGACACATGATATAATAAAACACATTTTCACTTGCATATGAGATTTAACATAAATTCAAGACTCTTATATTGATAATAATTACAATCAAGTCATCTTACAATACAGAAATACAATTATATCCTATGTAATCCTAGAGCCATAACATGTTTCTCAAACATGTCTCTAGATATCGCCTTTGTAAAGAGATCAACTATCATTTCTCGTGTAGAAATGTATTATAAATTTATTTCTCTACTTGCTACTATGTCTGTTACAAAGTTATATTTAATGTCAATGTGCTTGATCTTGCTGTGATATTTAGGATCCTTCGTATATGCGATAGTCGCTTGACTGTCACAATATAAAATTATGGGACCCTTAAATTTCTTTGCGATGTTCAAATGCTCAAATGCTTAAATAATCCATTCAACCAAACAACTTTTTGTACTTCAGAAGCACGAGCCATAAATTCGAATTTCTTAGTTGACAGGGCTGTTCAAGTTTGTTTCCTACTTTTCCATGAAATTGCAACACCATTTAGCAAGAAGGTATAATTGGAGGTTGATTTTCTATCATGCCGATCACCAACCCAATCAACATCTATATGATCACTTATGGATAAATCGGATCCACTATAGCATAGTGAATAATCAGCAGTTTCCTTCAGATATAAAAAATTATCTTTACTATTTTTGTAACGCCCCGAGAGTACACCCTGAACGTTACACGGTGCTTACGACCCTGAAGAACCACAAGCTAACTTATGACTGATATCTGATGTGAGTATTGAAACATGATATTGTAGTAAATGTAGAATAATAGGCTGAAATGCCAAAAGGTTCAAAATCTGTAAATACTAATAATGTGTATCAACTGAAATAACAATCTATAAAATTGAACACTATCTAAAAACTAGTCTGAAAAGCCTCTAACTGAAATTGTCTGAAAGTGGAGTTAATGGAACAATCTTCAACTAACTCCATCTACTGAAATACTGAGTCTACTTAAATAATGAAATATTGCCCTCTTTTCTATTGCCCTCTTTTGCCCTCCAACTAACAATATTGAAATATTGCCCTCCAACTAACAATATTGTCCTTTTTCGCCCTCTTTTTTATTGCCGCCTTCATCTTTTTTATCACCTTCTTCTCTCACCTCCTTTTCTCTTCTTTTGCTCCAGATATCAATTGCATGAAGCTAAATCAGATCCGATACAAATCTAATTAATTGTATTCCATTCTGGTATTTTCTTTCATTTGTGATTTTTCATTTCAGTTGTTAATCAAACTACAAAAATGGTTCTAAAAATTGTGTTTACTTTTCCATCTATTTAGATTTTTATTGCTAATTATTTAAAGAGTTTAAGGGTCAATAGTGTTAGTTTAGAAAATTTGACACATGACTTTAATAGAATAGTTGAACTAGAAGTGAGTGCTGAATATTAAGCATGTTTGGGTTTAAGAAAGATAGAGGTACAGATCAAGTGGCATTAAGCCTGTCAAACAGGTCGAGTTGATCCGGCCCAACCCGTCCTGTTTAAGAAAATCGACCCGATTTGACCTAATCCGGTCATTTCATGGGCTTAGGGTACCGAATCCCGGATCGATTTATTTTTTAGTTGGGTCCGGTTAATCCGATCTGGGTCCGCCGATTAACTGGCTCGAATTTTTTTTTCTTTTTAAAAAAGTGGGTTGTTGGGCCCAAACTAGCTGTTGGCCCAATGACTATATAGCCGTTTTTGGGTCCAAACGGTTAGTTTGGGATTTTTTATTAAAAGATTTTTTTTTTACTTTTAAAATTATTTTTTAACCCCAAAAAAATTTCGATAAATACCCTACACTTTCAAATCATTTTTCACACAATTTTTCATTCTCTTAATTTTCATTTTCTCTCAAATCTCAATTCTCAATTCTCAAACATTCTATATATTTAATTTCCTAAAGTGCTCACTTTAATTTTTTAATTTTGCGATTACAAAGTACGAGTGGAAGTTTCTCAAGTCGCAACCTTCGGATACTTCCAAAATTTGTTATTGTCGTTCCATCTCTTATGTTTAATTTTTATTCAGTGTATTAATTATTGAATATTTAATTTTATTATATTTGTGTATTTTAAATTTTTTTAGTTTAATTTATATAATGAATAAATTAAGAAACCTCGCTACTAAAGGTGTTAAAATTTTTTGTCCCAGAAGCGGAGTGATAGTAAAAAGCGAATTACTAGGGTAGAGGTACTTCAAGTAGTAGATATACCCGTGTGTCTTCGGCACCTCTTAGTCAACCTTTTGAGGAAGAAGTAGGCGTACCTTTAGGTGTAGGTGCCCACGATATGGATTATGTAGAAGCTCAGGAAAATTATGGTATAGAAGAAGAAAATAAAGTAGATGCGGTTAATTTAGACAAAGATGATAAAAATATTGGTGAGACACCCGCAGTAGAAAATGCTAACGTTAGATCTGAATCGGTTAATCTCCCTCCCCATCCTCCCCGTGTTCCAAGAGCTCGTAAAACAACTGGTATTGCATGATAATTTTTTGAACGTATATCAGATACTGAGGTGCAATGAAATTTTTTTCAACAAATATATAAGCATAAAAGCAAAGGCAAGCAAGGGGGTACGGGTTTGTTAATGAGACATATAGGTTATGCTCACGAAAGAGAGTTAAATATTGCACGAGGTAGTGTGAATTTTGGTGGGTCAATGCAAACTAGAATGGATCCAGCAACCGATCAGGTAATGAAGAAGTATAATAAATTGAGGGACCGGGAAGAAATAGCTAAAATGGTAGCTGTGGATTGTTTGTCTTTTAGCTTTCCTTCTTCTGATGCCTTTATTCATTATATTCAAGCAATTTATAATCCTATGTTTAATGGTATTCCTAGAAATACTTGTCGGGCTGATATTTTTAGACTTCATTCACAATATTATTTTTATTTATCAACATTGTTAAAAAATATTCAATGTAGAATGTCCCTAACTTCTGATCTTGGGTGTGCTGTAAATAAAAATAATTATTTAACTATTACTTGTCACTGGATAGATAATAGTTTTATTATTGAAAAACGTATTCTTGTGTTTTTATATTATGAAGGTCGTAAACATACTGGAGATTTTATTGCTGATTCGATTGCTAAAGTTGCAGAATTTTATGGTATCGAAAATAAAATCTTATGTATTGCTTTTGATAATGCTTCTAACAACAAGACTGCTATAACAAAATTAAAATCTAAGCTATCTCCGTCGTTTCCTAAAATTTTTCATATTAAGTGTGCATGTCATATATATAATTTAATTGTAAGAGAGAGTCTTGAGTTTTTTGAGTTTTATATTGAAAAAATTTGGCTTGCCATTGGTTTTATTCAAGGAAATAATCATAGAAGTAGAATTAGAGACTTTAAACTTAAAAGTGAACAAAATAGACTTGTACCGATATTGATGCCTGAAGAATGTGAAACTAGATGGAATGCTATGTATGATTTTTTAAAAACTTGTTATAAATATAGAGTTCCTATTACACTATCTTTTAACCAATATTGTGGTTCGTTTGTTGATCTGCTGATTGCATGTTACATGATTCTAATTGGGTTGTAATTAATGATCTTGTTAAGTTTTTGAAAAAAATTTATATAGCTACAGTTGAATTTTCCGGTGCTTATTATCCTACTATTTGTAATATTTTGGCATATATAACCGATATTTCTATTTCACTCAAAGAATATAAAAATAAAGAAGGTAACAAAGATGTTGTTGGTGCCATGTTTGCTAAATTTAAAAAATATTTTTTTTCGATTCTTCCTATTTACTTGGTTGGTGCTATGCTTAATCCGTGCATGAAATATAATAATATGTGCCACTTTAGTACTATTATTTATACTAATTTAGAAATAAATACTAACAATGCTTTTCAACAAGTACAACCTGATTTGTGGACTGCTATGGGTGATGCGAATGAATAGATAGAAAAATAATATAATCATTATGTTGATTTAGTTGATTTAGCCGTACCTACAAATATCACTACAACTGTCGCTCCTCATCCTCCCGATGAGTCATCATCTTCTAAAAGGCCCGCACATAGTGTTTTTTCTGATCACTTTTATGATTTAAATTGTTGGAACAGTATCGATGAGGGAGCTTACACATCAACTTATTGGGAAGAGCTTAAGTATTATCTTCGGTCGCCGATAGAGGATCGCAGACGAAAAATCAACGCGTTGGATTGGTGGAGGAGTAATGAAACACAATATCCTATGCTTTCAAGATTAGTTAGAGATATCTTGAATGTTCCAAAGTCAACCGTTGCATCAGAGAGTGCTTTTAGTCAAGGATGACAGCAACTTGGAGATAACCGACATTCATTGGGAAGCAATGCAATGAATGTTCTCGTTTGCCTCAGAGATTGGATTAGAGCCGAATGAAGAAATCAAGGAATGGAAGTGGAGCCAAACGACGAGCAGAGACTTGAAGAAGTTATGACTTCATGGGAGAACTCAGCAGAATCAAGTCCAATGCATGATTTTGCCCCTGTTGACTTTGACTATCCTATGCAAGTTCCCGCTAATATTAACATGAATGATTTGGAGAAAATGATGCAAAATTTGTAGATTTTTCATTCATGTAAATTATGAATCATTTTGCAATCAATAAAATTCAACATTCATTCACTCTTTAGTCCTTACTTTGTAATTTTTTCCATTTAATGATTTAAATTGAATTTCTAGTTTAAATTAAAAACTTAGTTTTAATATATTATTAATTTACTATTAAGTATTATACTATTATTAATTTATTATATTAATTAGCATATGTTTTATTTTAAATAGTGTATATATTTTCTAAAATAGTATATATTTAACGTATATATGTGTATATGTTTTATAAATTAGTGTATAACTATATATATATAGTGTGTGTATATATTGTAGTATATATATATTATAGTATATTTTATTTAAAGTAGTACGTATATATTGAATGATACGTATATATTGATTGGTACGTATATATGTGTATATATCTTCTATAGACGTATATATTTAACGTATACATGTGTATATGTTTTATAAATTAGTATATATATCATTATATTGTAGTATATATCTTGTAGTATATGTTTTATTTAGAGTAATATATATATTTAACTAACGTATAGTCACATACACGATTACACGTGTAATTGTATATGTGTATATATTTTTTAAATTCTAATGTAGTATATACTACATATATAGTGTATATATATTGTTTAATGTATTTAAAATGTATATAGATAGGTATATATAGCATATATTGGATTTTTTTTTTATTTTTTTGACTGATTTTGACTGAATTTCTAACCGAGTTTGACAGGATTTAGGTGGGTTAGACCGGGTTGGGCTAAGTGGACCGTTTCATAATAGTTTTTAAAACATTTATTGTTTAACTCGGACCCGGTTCGACCCACCTAACCATAACCCGGCCCAAATCGACCCACAACCCGGCTACCTGGCCCGACCCACTTGACACCCATAAGTGGCATGCACTCGAAGAATTTGCTACATTAATTCATGTAATTTTGATAATTCTTTTATAATATCCAAATTGGATTCGCAACTTTCTATTTATGAAAAAAAGTGTGTGCTAATGATTGCAGGGAGGGGTGTGGGAAGGTGGGAGGGGATTGTCTGATATCTTTCTCTCCTTTTTTTTTTGGTTAATAATATCTTTCTCATTATTTATAATGCATGAATTGATATATGGAACCACTTAATTTTAAAGTAATTTTTTTTTCTTTAATTTATTCCTCACGTTTTTTTTTGTTTTTTCAAGGTATCCCCACAGTCGGTAGTCGTGAGACTAATCTTCCGTTCCTACTGTCAGCGCACTAAGCGATAGAAAACTAGTCACAGAGTTTTTTCATTCACCAGAGGTGGGAATCGAATCCCCAATCTCTTGCTTAAGGGATGAGGTGCTGAACCACCACACCAACTCTTGTGGTTATTCCTCACGTTATTAAAATGGGCAGTAATATATATTGGTCACTTATTGATAAATTCATTATTGAAAATGGCACATAATTTTTTGGGATATATCTCAGTAAATATAGGCTCCTAATTATCTTATTTAATCTAAGTTTCAATTAATTACAATTCATAATCCCCTCTTGCATATTAATTATTCCTAATTACAATCCATAGTCTCTCTCATGTATTTGCTCTCGTTTTCTATCTTCTATTATTCTCCTTTTTTTTTTATTTTTCAAATTTTTTCCCTTTTTTGTTGTTTTCGCTTTCTTTTTTCAATTTTTTATTTATCATTTTCTTTTTATTTTTTTTCTTTTCATTATTTTCTCCTTTTTTTTGTATTTTTCCTCTATTTTCTGTTACTCTTTTCTTTTCTCCTTCCTTTTCTCTCATTTCTCTTTTTTTTTTTCTTTTTTCCTTTTTCATTTTTCCTCCTTCTGTTCATTTGTACGAACTAGCAAACACAAATACAAGTGCGAACTATAAATACAACTATAAATGCGAACTATAACATACAAATACAAGTGCGAACTATAAAATACAAATATAAATGCGAACTATAACATACAAAAACAAGTGCGAATTATCATTTGTATCTTTTAATTATTGAAAAGGAACGATTGATTTTCTTTCTACAAATATTTGTTTGTATTTATTAATACGAGTTGTATTTATTGACACAAATAAATATAATTTAAATTTCTATACAAATGCAATATATACAAATACATATTGTATTTGTAAAATCATTTGTTTCATTTGTTTGTAATTATATTTGCATCAAGTGATATTTATTTATTTATAAATTTGAATGATAATTTTGATATACAAATACAAAACGGTATATTTATATCAAATGATACATTACATATTGATATATTTTAGAATCAATAAAATACAAGCATTTACTTGTTAGTATACAAATACGAATGATAAATTGTACATAGTCACAGCTAAATACAATATGCAATCAATTTACAAATACAAATACAAAATAATTCTTTAAAAATAAAAAGGAATCAAAGAAAATAAAATACAAAGACAAGTATAATCCAAATATAATCTAAATATACAAACATAATAAAATCATAATATAAACATAATCCAATATAACATGCAGCAAATTATAAAATTCAAATACAAAACAGTTCTTTAAAATATAAGTGCGAATTATATAAAATATAAATGATGGTGCAAACTAATAAATACAAATACAAATGCGAACTATAAAATATAAATAAAGCACGAACTTTAAAATACAAATACAGTTGTATCAATGAATACAAAAATATAAATGACGGTGTGATTACAAATATGATAAACAATTGTGGTATTTACGTTATCATTCATGACTTGTGCTCGGCTAGTAATATTTTTTAAAAATACAAAAAATATAAAATAGAACAAAAAAATAATAAAGAAAATAAGTACAAAAAAAAAATGAAAAAATCAAAGAAGAAAAGAAAAGAAGAAAGAGAATAGAAGTTAGGGATTAACGAGAGAAAGAAAGAAAAAAAACAAAAAAAAACAGGAAAAAATAAAAAAAGAAGAAGAAAAATGAAAAACACGAAAAAGAAAAAAGTATAAAAAAATAATGGTATTGTTTTTGGCCAGACTAAATATATAATGTGTTTTTTTTGAAGATAGACCACTGAATAAAAGTGAATACAACGACTGAAAATCAAATATGACTATAAATAATAATTACGTAAAGTATGACTATAAAAGGAGAATTTTATAACAAATTGTGCTATTTCTGAAAGATACCCAATTTTTTTAAGTTCTCACACATGAAGGAGAGTGAGATCACTCTCAAGGCCACTTGACAATTTAGAGAATTTTACGCAGAAATATTAAAGTTCAATAATATTAAACCAATAAAATATGAATAATTTTTTTTTAGGTATTAACTCTAATTCTTATAGATTATATTTTCCATAAAAATTGATTTAGGCCAAAAATGGCATATTTTAAAATAAAAATAAAAATTGATTTAGGCCAAAAATGGCACATGTATTTGGTAATAAAAAAGAGAGAAAAAAGAGGAGGGGTATATGGCTGTACAGTATCCCAAGGAGCTCGTGATCCCATTTGTAATTATCAGGAAAAAAAATCGAATTTATTTCAATAATTTGATAATTAATTCTACCTGTGATAATTAATCATGTGATAAAGTATTTTATTAATTTTATCTCTATCAAATATGAATATGAGATAAACTCATTCAAAATTAATTTTCTCTTATTCATCACATCAAACGAGTCCTTACTATTATATAAAAGTAGTTTATTTCAAGAATTTAAGATTAAGAAAATTACCATTTTTATATTTATAACTTTTTTTTTTCACAAAAAAGAAAAAACTCAAATTTACTTCGACGATAATCACCACTTCTTTTGTGATTAACCTAAACCCATATTCATTACACTTAAATCTCATCTTAATTAACGTTGCCTCCTTACCCATTAATATCATCATCATCTTAATTAAATCTTATCGTAATTAGCATTGCCTCCTTACCCATCTAATATCGTCGTCATCATCCTTAATAACTATATAAGTATTGTTTCAAGAAATCAAGATCACGAAAATTCCATTTATTTATTTTTTTCATAATCTTGATCCTACTAGACATTTTGGTGATCTTGTTTATTTTTTCCAGTAATATATAAGGCAGCTATGAATGCACTTGTAGCTACAAACAGGAACTTTCGTCAAGCTGCTAGAATTCTTGGTTTGGACTCCAAACTTGAAAGGAGTCTTTTGATCCCTTTCAGAGAAATTAAGGTACATAGTACGAATTAAGTTATGCATATTACTCATCTGTCTCAATTTATGTGACACTTTTGTGATTTCAAGATTAAACAAGTCTTTATTTGATCGTAAATTTTTAATATATTTTTCTTAAATATTTTGAACCGTTAATTATTGTAATGGATAGTGCTTGCTACACTCTAGCCTCTCCGCAGTCTAGTTTGTGGGACTACACTTATAAGTTGTTGTTGTTTGTGATTTAAACTATTTCATGTAGTTCCTAGATATCTAAATAGTTAGGTTCGAAGGTTCAAAATTGAGAGGACGTTATGCGGAAGCTTGTAGCTTGCAAACTATTTGAGACGATAAATAAGATGACAAGAAAAACATACTAAAACATAAAATTGTTGATATGATTCGGCCAATTGGCTTACATATTAAAAACCTAAATTAAAAAAAAATAAATAAAACTAATGAGAGATAAAATCTTCCTATACTTTTGCTATTGTGTTATGACTTGAGAAAATAGTTGTTAAAAGAAAGAATAAACCTAGTAGAAATAAGAGATTTCTACTAAGAAGTCCTTTCCAAAGTGAAACACAATTATGGTAGAATCCAAGTAAGGTAAGATCAAATTCAGGAAAAATTCTAACATAAATTACTCCTATATCCCAATTTACGTGACACTTTTGTAATTTCAAGATTAAAAGAATCTTTATTTGATCATAATTTTTTAATTTATTTTTTTAAAATATTTTGAATTGTTAATTATTGTGACTGATTGACTTGCTACACTCCACCCTCTCCGTATCCCAGTTTGTGGGAATACACTTGATGTGTTGTTGTTTTTGTTTGTGACTTGAACTATTTCATGTAGTTCCTAAATATGTAAATTGCTCGTTTGTCTCAATTTACATGACACCTTTGCAATTTCGTAATTCAAATGAGTCTTTCATTGATGTAATTTTTCACATATCATTTAAATATTTTTAATTGTCAATTATTGTGAAGCAATCTTTGAAAGAAATATAGGATAAGGCTACATATAATAAACTCTTGTGGTTTGGCTTTTTTCTAGACACATAATGAGAGTTTTAGTGCACCTGGCTGCACTTTTTTTAATTATTGTAACTTACAGGACGTTTATGTAGTTTTCAAATATGAATTTTATTTCAAAAATTTAAAAATTCCATGATCAACTTCACGAGCAAAATTAAACTGCTTGACTCTTGAAATTGAAGCGGTGCCACATAAATTGAGTCTGAACAGGTACATAGAATGAATATTGTGATGTATATTAGAGTAAAGTTTCAATCTTTATTGAAGAACAGGTATATAGAATGAATTACGAGATGTATAAAAGTGTAAAGTTTCAATCTTTTTTTGAAGAACAGGTATATAGAATGAATAGTGTGATGTATATTAGTGTAAAGTTTCAATCTTTTTTGAAGAATTTTTTGTTCTGATTGAAACTAAGGTGGAGAAGGGTGATCTTGTTCTCAAAGAACTCAATTTTCCTATTTATTTTCTTCTCAAAATTTTGAAGAAACTACTACAACTACAACAACATACTCATTGTAGCCCCACAAGTGGGGTCTGGGGAGGGTGGGGTGTACGCAGTTCTTACTCCTACCTTTGTGGGGTAGAAAAATTATTTGCGATAGATCCTCGACTCTAGGAAAACTTTTTTTTCAGAACAAGATTTCTAAAACTACTGAAATGTGTTAAAGTCTGAAAAAATCATCAAAGAGTGGACAGTTTTATTTATTTGTTGAGATACAGGATCATGTTGAAATGTATAATTGTTTTGCTCAAAGTTTAAACTTATAAGTAGGTGAAAATATCTGTTTATTATTTTGTTATGGAGCAGATTGGTTGATGAATTTTGTATTTGATCAGGTAGAATGCACAATTCCCAAGGATGACGGGACGTTGGTTTCCTATGTTGGATTTAGAGTCCAACATGATAATGCTCGCGGACCCATGAAAGGAGGAATCAGATACCATCCTGAGGTTATCTTTTCCCATGTTCCTTCTTCATTTTGTCCTTTTACTTCAATGTCTTAACTTATTGCTTCTCTTCTGGTTGATTGAGTTTTTCTAGCAATAAGAATCTTTCATTTTGATGCCACATGTGATGCGAATTTGTTCTCTATTGACATAGTATAACATTCAATGATGAATCCCTATGCTGCTCGGACTCTTCAAAAATGTTAACGGGTGCTTGTCGGATTCTCCAACAATGATGTATTTTTGAAGAATCCGACACGTGTGCGGCATCAAAAGTGAAGAGTCCATGCAGCTGAATCCTCTTCATTTCCTGTGGCTCTGCTACTGATTCTAGATAATCATTGACTAGAAAGGTAGAGTAATAGATACACATTTTGCACAAGACTTCAAGAGCTGTAGTCCTTCACCAAATTACAGTATAGGAGTCCTATAAAACATACAGTTAGGTCTGTGAAACTGGTAAAAAACTGACACTCCACATTTGACAGCTTTTTTTGGTCTTTCAAATTTTTATTCTCTCAAGCTACCTATCCATTTGTATTTGATTCAAAGTCAGTGTTGTATCAATATTGGTTTAGGTATAACCAGTAAAAGTAGCATTTTTATCGTAGTTGTGTCTTACGACTTTTGTTGTCTTACAATTTTTTTTACTCGTTATTTACTGTGCTTCAGTTATTACACTAGTTGATTATTGTTATTGCTCCTATTTTTGAATGCTATTTTATGTTTCCCCTATTATTTTCGATGTCCTATTAATTTTTGTATTTTTCTTTTAACTGCTCTGATGTGTGTTACTGGAGCCGAGGGTCTTTCTAAACAGCCTCTCTACCTCCATGAGGTAGCGGTAAGGTCTGTGCACACTCTACTCTCCCTGACCCCTCTTATGGGACTACATTGGGTTTGTTGTTGTATAACCTAAATGTTTCCTCTACTATGTCTAAGAGAGAAATAAAGTATGAGAACTTGTAAAATGCTAAAATTCAGTAACTTCATTGCATTCTAAGAAAACAGGATGATCTTGTTTAATCATTAAAAATTTAGTTAACAGTTGGCATAGTTAATGGTCCAAATACTAGTAGGTTCGAGTCTGAGCTGCAGCACTAGGTGTGAACCTTTATTCACCAACTTCAATGGGAAGATTACCTTGGCTATCTGTGCTTGCAGGGTAATTAAATTAAATACTAGTAGGTCTTTACATAAAAAATGTTTAGCTTTTATTTATTGGTAAGTCTGTGTTTGAAAAATGTTTTCCTCAAAGCGATTGCTTAACGTTGATTGACGTCTTCATCATTTCATGATTTTATCTCCATGAACATGTTACTTTATAGTTCTTATAGTTCAATGTACGCCACGGTCCATGGTTGTGCTGGTTACCTCTGTACTGTATACTTCAATGTTTTGTTGTTTTAGGAAATAGAATTTGCGCTGAAATGGTTTAAATTTATTTTACAAGGTTGATCTTGATGAGGTGAACGCCCTTGCTCAACTAATGACTTGGAAGACTGCTGTAGTAGATATTCCATACGGGGGAGCAAAGGGTGGGATTGGCTGCATACCAAAGGAGTTAAGTGTGAGCGAACTGGAGCGCCTTACGCGTGTTTTCACGCAGAAAATTCATGACCTTATCGGAATTAATACTGATGTCCCGGCGCCTGATATGGGCACCAACGCTCAGGTTATTGATATAGTTCTCTGATGTAACTTTGTGAACATATTCTTCTTTGTGGAGCTTCAGATTATGAAGCAAACAAATGTGCTTATGTGGTGTTTCCTACGACAGACCATGGCTTGGATTTTGGATGAGTACTCAAAATTTCATGGTCACTCTCCTGCAGTTGTGACCGGGAAACCAGTTGTAAGTTTTTGTTCAGTAAATTATTAAATTCCTAATGTGCTATTGCACTCAAACTTATCCTATCGGAATTAAACGAGTCATTTGACGACCCCTTTTTCACTATTTACCTAGGATCTTGGCGGTTCATTGGGTAGGGAAGCTGCAACTGGGCGTGGTGTCGTTTATGCTGCAGAAGCTTTTCTTGCTGAGCAGGGGAAGCAGATTAAGGATTTGACTTTTGCAATTCAGGTAGAGTTTCTAATTAGTTCAATTCTAGTAGCCATGATATTGCACAAAACAAGTCAGTTGAAATGATTCTAAATGTATTTTTCCATTCCTAAGGGGTTCGGGAACGTAGGATCATGGGCAGCAAGGCTTATTCACGAGATGGGTGGCAAAGTAGTTGCAGTTAGTGATATAACTGGAGCAGTCAAGAATCAGAATGGTCTTGATATACCATCTTTGCTTAGTCACAAAGAAGCAACAGGGAAGCTAATTGATTTCAGCGGTGCTGACGTAATGAGTTCAGATGAACTGCTTACGCACGAATGTGATGTTCTTATACCCTGCGCCCTGGGAGGAGTTTTGAACAAGTACAAACCCATTATGCTTATGAAATATTGCTTCTGCGTAATATTTCTTTTTTTAATTCTTAGTACATTCTAAAAATTGATTGTATGCACTTATTTTATTTAAATTTAGTTTTCAGTATTGGCAAAAAATAGGTATCTTCTTCTGTGTTTAAATCTGTGTGGATATAGAAACTGGAGTTCTTTGCTGCTCAGATTTCTTCCTTATTCCGTATCATTTTAAGATGTATATATGGACTTATTATACCCACGGAAGTTTTTTAATTTGTCCTTGTCTATTCAGAGAAAATGCTGATTACGTGAAGGCCAAGTTCATCGTAGAAGCAGCAAATCATCCAACTGATCCAGAAGCTGATGAGGTACCACTGTTTGCCGGTTTTCAAATCCGTTTGACTAGCATGATAATAATTTCTAACACATTACTTGTCTTCTCCAGATTCTCTCTAAGAAAGGTGTTTTAATAGTTCCCGACATATATGCCAACGCCGGAGGTGTAACCGTTAGTTATTTTGAGTGGGTTCAGGTAAAAAAAATCTTTCTATACGTGACATCCTAACTCTTTGTGCTTTATATTACCGCATAAAACACATGTAGAGTTATTTTGACGATTACTTAAAGCTCAAATTGACATATCGCTAAGATATTGAAGTATACCGTAAGACCTCTCTATAACAGTCATACTTTATAACAACATTTCACTATAACAACCTAGTTTTCTTTGGAACCGACTTGCATATTATGTTATATTATAATATTCTATATAACATCTCGTTGTAGCAGTCAAAAAACATCCAGAAAAGAAGATGTTATTATGAAGAGATTTGACTGTATTTAGTTGGAATTGTCTAATATAGATCAAGCAGTTCTTTCCGCGTGTAAGAGTATAGTTTAGTAGGTGGCCTTACAAGTTACAGCAACTTAAATAGACAACAATCATCCGTTTCATAATTGACGACAAGTCTTCATTGCCACTCTCATCAATTACGGTGTTCAACTGCCATGTACTAATAACACCCTTGTTGCATTAGAATTAGGTGCCCATGTTCTAACGTTGTCAGTGAATCTCTTCCATGTTTTATTAGATATGTCCTCTTACAATTCTTAATTGTCCCTAAAAGCATATGGAAAACCTTTTCATGAGCAGAACATTCAAGGTTTTATGTGGGATGAAGAGAAGGTTAACAAGGAGCTGAAGAAATACATGACAAAAGCCTTCCATAATCTGAAGAACATGTGTCAAACACATAATTGCAATCTTCGAATGGGCGCCTTCACATTGGGGGTGAATCGCGTTGCACGTGCTACACAACTGAGAGGTTGGGAGGCGTAATTGTATTCGCCTATATTGTTTGATGCCAAATAATCTTTTCCATCCTCAGCTGAATGTTTACATGATCTTACTTTTCTTGTAAGAAATGGTCTAATATTATAAACAGGAATGTTGTACTTTTAAGCTTGTTGAAAACATTAGTGAAAGCTATCAAATGCACTTGAAGCAGAATTTGTACTGACACTGCAGGTGGTGTTAGTTGTAATTGTTGCATCTCCTTTGCCAACTTGGTGAATTGGCATTGTTGACAATCTAATGAGCCCAAGCAAATTAGCAGTCGAGAGGCTAAATCAAGATTTGAAGCTTATGAGTCTAGGATTTTAGTTTTTTAAGTTGCAAGATTTTAAATTTATTGAATGAAGTTTTCTTATAATAAATGTGGATCAAAGTTAACACGTTCGGCTGAGCCCATAAGCTTAGTCTAGATCTGGCCATGATCAACACATGCTTAATCCCCTGCCTGATTTCACAGGCATACTACAACCAAAAGTGTAGTTTCCCTCCAAAAACTGTTACAACTTATATCATTTTCGAGCTAACTGGTGTTTATAAATAATCTAGCACATCAAAGATAACTTTTGTCTGAGCTCAGAGGCGGAGCCAGGATTTGAAGCTTGGGGGTTCGAACGCCCATCTCAGGGACGCGGAGGTGACGCGCATACCACTGGACTATCAGCCATGTTTGTACGGGGGTCGGACATATATAATTATACACATTTTCCAAATTTTTTAATTGTAAATATAGGGTATACGCAAAAGTTAGGGGATTCGGCCGAACCCCAATCAAGCACACTGGCTCCGCCCCTGTCTGAGCTAATGCATCAAGTTTACTCGAAAAATAAAAAACGTCTAGACAGTTCATTTTGATCTTCTGCACATTCTCAAAACATTTGTTGCTTCTTTCTCTCCAAATTGTCCACCATATATATGCTGGGACAATCTTCCATCTCTCCTCGTCCTTTGAAGCATTTCTGTCCAGGTTCCAACTACTTAGAACTCCCTTAATGCCCCTCGGTTTCACCCACCTGATCCCTTTCAGGCAAATGAACATTCTCCAAAGCTGATCTGTCCATGGGTAATGCAAAAAGAGATGGTTTATTGTCTCAACTTGCTCTCCACATAGAGAACGCCTGGAAGCCAATTGATAACCTCTTTTTTTTTTTTAAGATTTTTGTGAGTCAAAACTGCTTCTTTAGTTAGTAACCATAGAAAACAGTTTACTTCTCAAGGCACCTTAGGTTTCCAATTCATCTTCCACTCCTGTCCTGAACTTGCAAATTATAGTTGATATACCCCTCGTTAAAAAAGTGATGCATATATACTTTTGTCATTAAATAGATGGTGTATACATACCTTGTTGTCTAACAAATAGGGTATATTTACCCTTTTCGTTAACAAATTAAGTTTAACAAAAACAAAAAAAGAAATCTAAAATTTGTTTTCAAAAAAAATTACTTTACCCATTTTTTTACCCCTTACTTGAGAAAATGAAAAAGATCTCTCTTTTATTCAAACCTGATCAAATACATTTTAGGCTTAAGTAAAACAAGGATTGAGTTTTTTTCATTGGATCAGGTCTTCAGGGGTTAAATATATGGGTTAGGTAATCTTTTAACTAAAATTTACATATATACCCAAGGTAACTTTATCTTATTACAATAAATCCCATATTGACAAAGTAATTACATAAATTCCAAAGTTATTATTAAAATTCTCTATTTTTTTATTTTCTCTCATTCCTCTTATACATAAAAAAAAAAAAAAAAGGCTTCGTTTCTTTACTTTCTCTCTTTCTCATATTTGTTCCCTTTTTTTCTCCCATTAAACAACCGATTGTTCCTCCATTATTGAATCCCTTTTTTCATGCCCAAATTCAAGCAATCGTGTACTTAGAGGTTATCAATTTGTAAGTTATCAAATATTTATTGAACTTATTGATTTTCTTCACTGATTTTTGATTCTTTTTAAAACTTTACCAAATCACAATCTGGTTCGATTTTTGGTTGCATGTTTGTTTTTTATGAAATTAATTGCTTTTGCAAATTCATTCTAGTTTGATAGATCGATAATATCGTTTTTTTCATTTATTAAAAGTCAGATCTTTGTATTTTTTATTTTAAAGTTGTTAGTTCTTATTCAATATAGTATAAATTTTGTAATGGATTCTTGTCCTAACTTTAGTTTAGGCCTTAGTCAGTTAGATGCTCAAGAAGAAAATATTTTTGTTGTTGGTTTTGTTACTGATACATTTGATTGCGAAGAACCCAATTTCGCAGAGATCGTTCCAAGAACCGAAACGATTTGGTAGCCATGGAGAAATTGAAGGAAGTGACCAGTTCTAGGTCGAAGAAGTCTGCGTCAAAATCGACAAGTAATAAGAAGATTGATGATTCTGGTCAACCACGTCTTTCGAAGGTATTGATTTTATATTATTTGATTTAATACAGTAATTGATTTATTATAAGTTGATAATCATATTGCCGTATTATACAGTGTTCATACCTTATACATTACTTTATTTATAAGATTAATGTATAATATAAGTCTTCTGCTTTATATTTTATTATATTATACATTAAGAAATCGTATTACATATATGAGGCAATTTGGTTCTAAGTGGAATTATACTTTGTGAATGTATGAATACTGTATAAGGTTACATTATACATTCTGATAATATTGTAGATAATTTATGTATAAGGTGAATAGTTTATATGTATGATGTGCCATTATACATTATGAAAGATTGTATTTTAACGTATAATTTATAATATTTCATACATTATACATTAGTTATCATGAACGACCGTCACACCTCTTTTTGACCAAAAAAAAGATTAATTTTAAATGCTTCGAAAGGGTTTTCTATTATTAAGTGACAAAATGAAGATTTGTTCCGAAAAAGACTTTTTATATTCAAAACTCAGAGTCGCCACTTGGCATAATTCGGTGTGCCAAATCACCTTTGAAAATCCTTTTCAAAACGGTTTTGACTCTATAACTGATCCGCGAACAAAGATTCCAACTAAGAAGTTCTGTTGACCGAGGGGAAGGTGTTAGACACCCCTCGGATCCGCGATTTGACCACGGTCACTTGCTGGAACGTATCGTCCAATTTGACACTACGAATGTATAAACCACACAAAGCACGCAAAATAATCAATAAAGCAAAACAAAACAAAAAAATTCAAAATTTAGTGCCTAGTCCAATCATACAGTCCAAAATAAAAATGTAAAAATATATACCTACGCTAACCTACACTAATCCTAACTATGCTCCAATGCTCTACCCGATTCCTCAAACCTTCATCACGAACATCCTCCGTATACAAGATACCTCGGGGCATTCCCCGGTGAATAAATATACACAGATATTTCGAGGCATTCCCCGGCCAAATAGTAGAATTGATCCAAAAGTGATGAAACAGAACGATTCAACACACATTTCAAGTATTCATCAATCTAACGTTCTTAAATTTGCCTACCCCTATCGTTTGCCTAACAATTATCGACTTAAAACATCAGACTATCAAATTTAAATAAAGTCGATGTTTATTCCGAATCAAGCGACTATCAATGAATTAACATAAAACTAATACTCACTTTTATCAATGTTTTAATTCTCGCCCTAATTTATCCCAAACAATGATTAACACATGCTTCTATTATCTAATCACATTTCAAAATCCGAAACCAACATAAACCAACATACAACAAAGATTCAAACATCTCAAACAAATCATTCACATTCGTGTAAAAAGTAAAGGGAGGTAGGATAGAATTGGACCTCAATGCCGCTTTTAAACTCGATGTATTATTCAATTAAATTCGGTAGAATCCACACCCAAAATCTCGAATCGAACCTCAACCAACAAACCAAAATCAGTATAGAGAAATCCAACCCAAACAGATTTGAGAACCAATGAAAATCTCAAAAAGAATGTCTCTATCCGGTATCAAAAACCCCCAAAAGAACTCTACCAGAGATGAATCACGAACAAATGAAAATGAAATCCCTGAAATTTAATAGAGAACTATAAAACAGTACGAATTGGAGCTTCAGTGATCTGTGAAGGGAAAAAATTGACAGAAGAAGGGTTGGATTCCGACGGATTGGAATGTTTTCTAGCCGGAGTCGCCTGAAGATGATAAAAAATGACCGTGCTGGTGAAGGGTTTGCTGAAAAAATCGAAACGACCTAATTCATAGCTGATTCTCATTCATTTCCCCTCGATCTCACTTTTGATCTTCTCTTTTGATAGTTTTCTGTGTATATTTCCTTCTCCGGTGAACTTCCTCCCCTTTTTCGGTAAATACCCGTCCTAATGTGTATGTGTGTTTGAACAATGATGAAGAAGAAGAAATCCGATCCCTCTTTCTGTACCAGTGTTTTGAGTAAGAAAAGGAACCCAAAAATGCCCAAATCTCGTCTCTCTATGTGTATTTTCCTTGGAAAACCTATCCCTCCTCCATTCTCTCTATCCATGTATGTGTTGTATTATTCCCCAGAAAAATGGAGCTCCCCTCTTCTATTTATTGACCTCTACATATGTTCATGGAATCTTGATCCTATGTGTGTTGTGATGATGAAAAAAATGTGATCCCTTGTCAATTTATGAGCTGTGTATATGTGTGTCCAAAAAAGAATACAGAAAAGGTGAGGGAGGGGGTGTACGTAATAGGGGTGGGGTGAGGTGTCCACTTTTAGTTGGTGAGGTTGTTATTTTTTGTTATGAATTTGTTCAAGGTTGGTTATTATTTTTTGTTCTTATGTGGAAAAATTATCAACTAAAAGGGGGTGTATGGTAAAGTGGTAAATGAGTAAAAAAAATGACTTCGGGCGGGACAAAATTAGGTGTCTACAACATGCCCCCTTTGAATGTCAACACGAAGTATTTTCAGACAAAGAAGTAGACAACGAGATAGAATTTTGTGCCGATCATTATTCACAAAGCAAGAAACAGAAGGAAGGAAGGAAACCAAGTTTTGATTTTAAACATCACACTCATCCCTAATTATGAGGGAATCAAGTCACAAATATCTCAGAGGGTTGGAAGGAGAAGGACTATACCGAGTTGGAGAGTCGAGTAAGGCCCTATTGAGGTTTCGGTCTGCGGTTTTGTTATTACATCAAAAATGAAAATTACAAGTTAAAACATAAATGAAATTAGAAAAGTCCTATCTGTGCAGCTTCATTTGAACTCTTAACTTGAGTTTCATCACCCTATTCTTCAGGCGGGCTCCTGACTTGCAATTTCTTCAACTTGTTGCTTGCCTTTTAATTTCTTCACCCTGTTCTCTAGGCGAGTTCCTGACTTTCTATTTTTCAATGTGTTGACTTTCAATTTCTTCACTTTGTTGCTTGACTTTCAACTTCTTCACTTTGTTGCTTTGAATTTCCATTTATTTGCCATTGTTCTTCAGACGGACTCCTAACTTGCAATTTCATCACCCTGTTCTTCAGGCAGGCTCCTGACTTTCAATTTCATCAGTCTGTTCGTCAGACGGGCTCCCGAATTACCATTTTATCACCCCATTCAATAGTCTGGCTCCTGACTTGCTATTTCCATTTGTTGTCTTTTAATTTCTTCACTTTGTTTCTTGACTTTCATTTCTTTCGCCCTGTTCTTCATGCGGGCTCCTGAAATCACATCAAAACTAAAATAAAATTATCCCAGACCAATATTATTATAAAGAGAATTGATATTCCAGGAAAGTGAAGTTCCAAATGCAAGAATTAAATTTTTCCCCAATTTATCATAAAAGGACTTTTATGAAAGTCATATCATTATAGGAATCAAAGGGAATGACTCGACTAAAAGGTACGTCTTATAGGAATCAAGGGAATGACTCGACTAAAAGGTACGTCTTCTAGGGGTCAAGGGGAATGACTCGACTAAAAGGTACGTCTTCTAGGGGTCAAGGGGAATGACTCGACTAAAAGGTACGTCTTATAGGAATCAAAGGGGATGACTTGAGTAAAAAGTATGTCTTATATGAATCAAGGGGGAATGACTCGACTAAAAGGTACGTCTTATAGGAATCAAAGGGGATAACTCGACTAAAAGGTACATCTTATAGGAATCAAGGGGGACAGACTCGACTAAAAGGTACGTCTTATAGGAATCAAAGGAAATGACTTGACTAAAAGATACGTCTTCTAGGGGTTAAGGGGAATGACTCGACTAAAAGGTACGTCTTATAAAAATCAAAGGGAATAACTCGACTAAAAGGTAGGTCTTCTAGGAGTAAAGGTTTAATTTAAGAAGTGTATCACCTGAGGGTCGCCGAGGGATATGGAATGGTGAATTTTACCATGATTTGACTATTAAACCTGTGCAGCAACATTGCTTTCTGCATTTGTAAAAGTGAGTCATTGCAGCCCTTGATATTTATGCTTTGAAGTCCTTACTTTGAATGTAATATGTTACCTGTTTCATCAAAGAAAACTTGTGAGTTTAAAACATGGTAGCTGGTTTGTGGCTTTAGCTTTCGCGGCAATCGCTCTTTCCCTCATCACATTTAACCTTGCTTCCAACCATTAGCATATATCATTGACTTGCTGAATCATTAACTCGAACTCAGATTATTAAGAGTGACTAAAACAAACACAATATCTCTGCTTTGCCATGCTTCTCAGATAGACCCTTTAAACCTTGGTATTTCCATGAGTTCCCCAGACTTGTCTGTTGAGAAAAATTTTGCATGCCTTATTTCAGCTCACAATCATGTGCCTTTTATGTGCTGGCCTTTTGTTTTGCTTTGTGCAATTAAAGAAGCTGGTAGCCAGTTTTGAGATCCTTTCTCACTTGTTTTGACATGGACTTGACTCAAAGACAAGAGAAAAATAACAACAATTTTTTTTATTTGGATAACTGACTCAAGAAAATAAAAATATAACTATAGAAAAGAAAGAAATGACAATGAATGTCCTCATTGAAAAAGATGAAAGAAAAGTTTATCTGAAAATGACAGTCAACTCTAATGATTATGACATGCATATTAGATTAAAATGCCTGATCTTTCCATCCAAAACTCTCACAAATCTTTGTTGAGTTAATGACCCTAAAAGTGAGTTGCTTCCTTGGGCCAATTATATTCGGAGACCTCATTCGGCTAGTGGTGCCTTGAAGGGTTTCCGTCAACAAGCCTCTCTCATTTTTTTTATTACCTCACCATTGCCTTATGGTATCCGAGAGGGTTTTTCACCAATAAGATTCCCTTATTTTTATTTCTCTCAACTCACAATCGTCTCACAGTGCCCGTAAGGTTTTCACTGATAAGACTCTATCATTTTATCTCTCTCAACTTACCATCATCTTACGATGCCCATCAGAATTTTCACTAATAAGACTTTTATTTTCATTTCTCTCCTGATTCTGCTGAGGAAGACAAGTAGTTCCCAAAATGCGTCATCACACCCATTGCATGCTTAGCCTTAACATTCTCAAAGATTGATCTGAAGGTCTTTCTTTGGTTGAAACTTGGCTTTTGGACCGGGTTAGAAAGAAAGGATGGAATGGGGCCCAAATGACACTTAAGGTGGGATATGACTTACAACTTTTGGAATCGACTCAAACAATGAGGATTAACTCATGCCCCAGTTTCTTCTGACTGGGTGACTCTAAATTTTTTATTTATTTGGACCGAGCCCTGGGTAGGGCAGCCTACGTATCTCACCCCCAAAAGAGGAGAATCAAGTCATGTGTAGTTTTGACAACTTATTCTTTTTTTTGCTTGATTCTAACTTGTTCTTTTTTTTTCTTTTGACTTTTTTTTCTTTGTGATTTTTCTGACTTTAATTTCCTTGACACTCTTTTCTTCCTTCTTGGACATATTTTTTTTTGAAGCTTTTGACTCTATTCTCTTGCTCGATACTTTTCTTTTGAGCTTTGCTGGCTTTATCTTGATTCCAAAAGAGGGGTATGAAATAAAATGACAGTAAGGCTCAAATGGGGTAAACAAAGGATGACACAATATTTGGATAGCAGAATAAAATGCCTTCGTCATATCAATCCTTGAAAATACTAGTACCTAGCATGCAATGTGAAAGTGCACGATCAATATCACTTATGACATATTTTACGACACTAACTTGCCCCGAGCATGTGTTTCACCTCTTTTCTATACTTTTCAAACATATAACTCTATATTTGTTGTACATCCCTCACATTGAATGACTCATGCTTTCGTGAAGTTGATTTTCTTTCTGTTCCTCTTGATAGAATCAGCAGACACTGTTTGACCTAATTGAGCTATGTTTTTCAATTGATGACCAAGTTATTCATGTGATTCTCAAAATAATTGCCTTAATTTTCTGAAAAGGCTTCAACTTGTCACCAAATGTCTCAGCACTCTACCTATTTTCACAAATGCTTTTCTAAACTTAACCTTCTGATTCCATGTTTCATGGTTAAATTGGACTTTAAGATCTGGCTGAAAATTCCGCAAGCATGTCATATCACTAGAGTCAACATAAAATGAATTGTATAAAGAAAACAAACAAACAACACATATTTAAAACATAAAGGAAAAGGGGCAATGCATTTAGTTGAGATAAAAGATAGAAGGGTTTGAATATAAATGACAAAAAGACAAAACAAGATAGATCCCGAACTACAACCCTGAAATAATTCAAAAAATATAAAAGAAAATAAAATAAACTACCAGACCTCTTCTTAGTAGGGAGAGGGATGACTTCTCAATTGCTCAGCTTGACAACTTAGCCACTGGTTTGCATATCAGCATAACTAGAGCTACCCACACTTTCAATGTTCTGCACCATAATTGATCCATCTTGAATCATATTTTTAATTTCTCTTTTCAAATCTTAACAATCTTCAATACTATGACCCTGAGTATCAGAATGATATGTGCATCGTACATTAGGATCAAAATTTCTTGAACGTCGATTAAGAGTGCACCCAAGGAGAGGAGTGATCAGTCCCCATTGTACCAATCTCTGAAATAAACTGGCATATGACTCTCCAATTAGTGTGAAGTGATCTCTCGACTTCTGCCTCATTTCATCATTTGGCTTGGATCAAAAATCAGGCTTAGAAGGGTTTTGGTATGTTTGTGGAGTTAGATGAAGACTCTGAGGAGTTGGTGTGTTCCACTGTGGGTAAGATGGGGGTTGAACATGTGGCTGTGTGTTATATACTAGATATGGAGATGGAAGAGCAGATTATAATGGATTTTGGGAGTGATTATATGGATCTTGGGCATGAGCTCGTGTTTGAGCCTTAGAGTGACGACAACGGGATCTTCTTGACCGTGCCCGCTGTCCAACTACAATAGAAGATGCAACTTCCTCATTCTTTGACTACCCAACACTTCCTGAACCCTTTTGAATTGCTTGAGTTGTCGCTTTCAATGTTGCAAAACTCACAATGCGACCAGTTTTAATTCCCTCTTCTATCATCTCCCCCATTTTAAGGACCTCAATAAATGACTTGCCTAATGCAGGTAACAAGTGTTGATAATATGTTTCATCCTGCACTTGAATAAACACCTCCACTATTTTTCTTTCATTCATTGGCGGTTTTACTCTAGCAGCTTGTTCGCACCATCTGATCGCATACTCCCTGAAACTCTCAATATTTTAATTTTTTAATAAAATTTAGGGATTTTTCGTCAGAGATCAACTCCACATTATATTGAAATTATTGCAGAAATCCATTAGCTAGGTCATCCCAACTAATCCAATTTTCAATGTCTTGGTCAACAAACCATTCCGAAGCTAGGCCTGAAAGACTCTCCCCAAAATAAGTCATGAGTAGTTCTTCCTTCCCTCCAGCGCCTCTTAATTGGTTACAATAGCGCCTAAAATGTTCCACTGGGTCCCCATGTCCGTCATACTTCTCAAACTTTGGCATTTTAAAGCCAGGAGGAAGGTTGACACCTAGAAACATGCATAAGTCCTTATATGAGACACTTTTGTAACCCCCAAGTCCTTACAAGTTCTTCATAGCCAGTTCTAAAATTCTCAATTTTCTGGTCATTTTCTCTTGTTCTTCAATCATAATAGGCTTCTCCGTGTTAGGAGGAAATTCAGGCGGGTGAGTGTCACTGTAAAGACCAGTTAACTTAAATGTAGGCTCAAAAGTATAATGCTGATCACCAGTAATATTAAATACAGACTCTCTTGTAGAGTAGGGAGGCGCAACTTGTGGATGAACATCAAAAGTAGAAGCTTCAGGTGGGGATAGCGCCACAAAAACATGAACAACAGGTGGATCCGAGTATGTGGCAGTCTTGGATTGGGGAGTGAGGAAATGAACATTGGAAGTGGTTGGATATTGTTGCCTCAGAGTTGATCCTGATGCATGTTGTGGCATATCAATAAAAATGGAAAATTGGGCATGTGACACTGGAGGCAAGCTAGAAAGATATTCTAGATTATCAGTAGGAACTTCGGGAGGCGGCAACCCATTAGCCTAAGCTCAATGCATTTCTATCATTTGCTGCCTTAATTTCTAAATCTCTTCATTAGCTCCTAAATTCTCATTTCTCGAACTCCCTGTCTGATTAGTGACAACAAACTCGGTATCCTTGTTGTCCATAAATTTCTCTGTGACTTGGTGTAATATGGAGAATCAGCCAAAATGCCACAAACCAACCACCTTAAACTAACTGGATAAGAGATAGCAAATGCATTAGAGTTCAACAATTTTTCAAAACCTCTTTTTTTCTTGAAAAGATCACCGAACCCAAGAAGGGTACCTTCGTATCTCACCCCCGAGAGAGGAGAATCAGGTGTGCGTAGTTCGTGAAGTCTTGCCAAAATGGCCAACTAAACTCTTTTTCCTTTTTTTTCTTTTTCTTGAAACTTTAAAAAGAAAAGGAAATAATAAATTGTCAAAAAAATCGATGAAAATCTTTTTGCATTTTTCAGATTTAAACCTATACAAAATGAAACCTATGATTACCAAAGAAACTCTTTTGGGGTTTTCAATTTTTAATTTAATATGAAAATGAAACTTGAAACTATTAACAGAATATCTTTTTGTGGTTTTGTTTTAGAAGATGTATATGAACACCAACTCTAAGTGAAGAGTGAAGAAAATCTTTTTTAAATTTTTTTAGATTTCTATACAAAATGTAACCTATGATTATCAAAGAAAAATAATTTTAGATTTTCAATTTTGCATTTCATACGTAAATAAAACTTGAAACTATTAAAGGAAAATCTTTTTGTAGTTTTCTCTTGAAGATGTATATGAAACACCTACTCTAAATGAAGAGTGAAGAAAATCTTTTTGGATTTTTGAAATAAGATCCCCGAACCCACAATAGGCTGCCTACGTATCTCACTCCCGAGAGACGAGAATCAGGGGTGCGTAGTTCGTCCAGATAGGACAATTTAGGATTAAAGAACAAACAAAACCTTGACTTGAGACACGACTAAAGACAAACGAGTGAAGAACATAAATAAAATCTTTTTGGGGTTTTTAATTTGACACATGACACCCACAACTAAGAAAGAAAAATCTTTTTTGAGACATTTTCGCTATATGAAATGTATAAAACTTCTACCATTTTTGAATTTTCTTTTATAAAACTCCTATTAAAAGAAATCTTTTTTTTTTGAATTTTCAAATTATGGAAGCTTACTAAAGAAATAAATAAAAATCTTTTTAATGTTTTTTGTTTTTGACAAAATGAGTGCAAAAGGTAAAAAATCTTTTTAAAATTTTGAATTGTGAAAAACAAAAGTCATAAAGAACACTAAAAGCTACGAAACCCTTTTTGACTCACTTTTTTTTTTCTCTTTTTTTTTTTCAAATACACCTTACTTCTAACACATGCTTTTCCCGAATAAGTCCATCAAATGACCACATTACCCTCAAAGATGCAACATTTACCACATAGGCATGCTTTAGAGGTGAGTCTCTTACAAAGGACCAAATAGGCCCCTCTAGGTCTCAATATGATGCATATAAGCATGACCTAAAGGCTGACCTAAGCTGGGGTTCACTAACAAGGCTGTTCAGGGGAGCGTATCGTCGATAGTGGCTATGACAGCTTTTCACCCACTCCATACGGCCGACGACTCCCCCTCCTAAAAATAAGGATGACTCAACTAAAGTTCGTGTACACGACGTGCACTTCGAGACTTGTTGCAGAAAGAATTGACTCGGGTTATGCAAATGATGCCAGATATAAAGTGATAACACATAAAGAAAGACTGTAAATACGTAGCATGTAGGAACACAACCATGATAAAATAAACACAAACGATAACAAAAATAATGTTTATACACCCATAATGTCAAACTAAGCTGATACAACTCAAAAAATAAGCTCGAATTCTGAAAAATCCCCAGCAGAGTCGCTAGAGCTGTCACACCCCTTTTAACAAAAAAAAAGATTGATTTTAAATGCTTCGAAAGGGTTTTCTATTATTAAGTGACAAATTAAAGATTTGTTCCAAAAAGGACTTTTTATATTCAAAACTCAGAGTCACCACTTGGCATAATCCGGTTTGCCAAGTCACCTTTGAAAATCATTTTCAAACTGGTTTTGACCCTTTGGACCCGCGGTTTGACCACGGTCACTTAGTGAAGCGTATCAGCCAATTTGCTACTATGAATGTATAAACCACACAAAGCACGCAAAATAATCAATCAAGAAAAACAAAACAAAACAATCCAAAATTTAGTGCCCAGTCCAATTATACAATCCAAAATAAAAATGTAAAAATATAAACCTACGCTAACCTACACTAATCCTAACTATGCTCCAATGCTCTACCCGATGCCTCGGGCCTTCATCATGAACGTCCTCCGTATATAAGATACCTCGGGGCATTCCGTGGTGAATAAATATACACAGATATTTCGGGGCATTCCCCGACCAAATAGTAGAATTGATCCAAAAGTGATGAAACAGAACCGTTCAACACACATTTCAAGCATTCACCAATCTAACGTTCTTAAATTTGCCTACCCCTATCGTTTGCCTAACAATTATCAACTTAAAACATCAGACTATCAAATTTAAATAAAGTCGATGTTTATTCCGAATCAAGCGACTATCAATGAATTAACATAAAACTAATACTCACTTTTATCAATGTTTTAATTCTCTCCCTAATTTATCCCAAACAATGATTAACACATGCTTCTATTATCTAATCACATTTCAAAATCCGAAACCAACATAAACCAACATACAACAAAGATTCAAACATCTCAAACAAATCATTCACATTCGTGTAAAAAGTAAAGGGAGGTAGGATAGAATTGGACTCAATGCCTCTTTTAAACTCATTGTATTATTCAATTAAATTCAGTAGAATTCGCGCCTAAAATCTCAAATAGAACCTCAAACAACGAACCAAAATCAGTATAGAGAGATCCAACCCAAACAAATTTGAGAACCAATGAAAATCTCAAAAAGAATGTCTCTGTCCAATATCGAAAACCCCCAAAAGCACTATACTAGAGATGAATCACAAGAAAACGAAAATGAAATCCCTAAAATCTAATAGAGAACTAGAAAACAGTACAAATCAGAGCTTCAGTGATCTACGAAGGGCAAAAATTGACAGAAGAAGGGTCGGATTCTGGCAAATTTGAATATTTTCTAGCCGGCGTCACCTGAAGATGATAAAAAAAGACCGTGCTGGAGAAGGGTTCGTCAGAAAAATCAAAACGAGTAGATTCATAGCTGATTCTCATTCATTTTTCCTCGATCTTACTTTTGATCTTCTCTTTCGATGGTTTTCTGTGTATGTTTCCTAATCCGGTGAGTTTCCTCCCCTTTTTCGATAAATACCCCTCCTAATATGTGTGTGTGTGTGAACGATGATGAAGAATAAGAAACCCTATCCCTCTTTTTGTTCCTGTGTTTTGAGCAAGAAAAGAAACCCAAAAATCCCCAAATCCTGTCTCTGTGTGTGTATTTTCCTTGGAAATCCTATCCCTCCTCCATTCTCTCTATCCGTGTATGTGTTGTATTATTCCCCAGAAAAATGGAGCTCCCCTCTTTTGTTTATTGACCTCCGTATATGTTCATGGAATCCTGATCCTATGTGTGTTGTGATGATGAAAAAAATATGACCCCTTGTTAATTTATGAGTTGTGTATATGTGTGCCCAAAAAGGAATACAGAAAAAGCGAGGGAGGGGGGTGTACATGGCTAGGGATGGGGTAAGGTGTCCACTTTTAGTTGGTGAGGTTGTTATTTTTTGTTATGAATTTGTTCAAGGTTGGTTATTAGTTTTTGTTCTTATGTGGAAAAATTATCAACTAAAAGGGGGTGTATGGTAAAGTGGTAAATGAGTAAAAGAAATGACTTCGGGAGGGACAAAATTAGGTGTCTACAACGACCAATGTATAATAAATTTATTATTATATATATTTCATTATGTTATACATTAAGAAGTTATTATTATATAGAAGATCCATGTTATGTTATATTTGGTTTTATACAACTAGAAAGTCTTAATGTTGTATAAGGTTATATTATACCTTCTGTTAAGTTTATATTTCATATGAATTAAAATATGAAGTAATAATATAGAAGTTGGAATGCTGTAGAATATGCATTATAATATTGGATCCTCCAAAAATGCACTACTATTGGAGGATCCGACCGGCACATACATTTTTGAAGAGTCCGGCCAACGTAGCTTGTTTCTATTTTTTTTTCTCTCATAGCACTTCAACCTTCTTTGAGACAACTTAAAAATGTTGGTTATAGTAATTGAATAGTTAAAAAGTTTTAGAATTGGCCATTGTTCTAAAAAGGATCAACTTTTATGTTGCCCAGCGCTATCTTAATGCTTGGCTGTTGTAGTTAATGGAAATCTTTTTTGATTACTGATCAAATAAGTTGCGAAACCAGAAGTTGGAGACGTATGAGAAATATGATTGGATAATATTTTATATAATATCCCAACAACAAATTCAGGACTTGTAGTCTAGTTCTTGATATTTTTCAGTAAAGAATTGTCACAGCCCAAAACCATGACATGCATTACATTTGTCCCTTGAGCTATGTGATCATCTAGGTGCATACCATGTGTACGTATATTGTCTTTATATCACTTCACTGTTTTCTCTCTTTCCTATGTGGGTTGACCTAAACTGTCATATGCATTCCTTGTTCAAAATCTTGTTATCCTTGAGACTGTCCTCCTCTTTGACTCTCTTGTGGGCATCACAAGAACAATTGATCTGATCATCCTCGATAAGATGACCCTGCATCTTCTCTGACCCTTTAATCGAATCTATTAGATAATTTGTCTTTCATCTTATTATTATGTTATGTGACTAGTCTCTGCTTGTTTATGAAAAATGTTGCTTATTCTGCAAAGGCTTTTCTTGAGTCGAGTTTCTTATTAGAAACAACCTCCGTAAAGTCTGTGTATAACAACACCCCTAATGGGATCACACTAAAGTATGTGGTACTGATTGTCCCAAGGGGCGATTACAAACAACCTTTGTAAGGTTTGCGTATATTTCACCATTCGAAATCTCACTTACGGGATCACACTGGTTAAGTAGTTGTTGTTGTTGTTCTGATTGTTTTGAAGGGTGATTATAACATTTGATTTTACCGCGCAGATGTCAGCAGATGAGTTTAGAGATGATAAAGACTCCATCTTACAGAATCTAAGAGACAGTGCTATTATGGATCCTAGTTGCGGACACACTGCAGTTATTTAGAAGAAGGTCATTATGATTCCTAAAAGTGAAGTCATGGTACATGCCATTGTAACAAATATTGTCAAGTTTGCTAGAAGCTATAGAGATCTAAGTAATGGCTCATGCAAAAGAAAATATGAATGTTATAATGGCATAATTTCATCGCGAAAATGATCAAATGGTAGAAAATCCAGAGCTGTAATTATTGAAAGGTGATCTTCAGGGCTATACAGCAACTACTGTAAATATTCTTGTAGTAGAAACTCTGGAAAAAATATTAATATGTGAAGACTGGGTGAATTTTGATAGTTAATACACTCAGTCTGGCTCTTGGTTAGAAAATTGAAATTTCTTAATCAATTTTTTGGTGTTAGGACTAAAGTTTTAAAGCACTCATTTCTTTTTGTTGAAATTCATATACAGGTATATTATTATTGATCTAACTTCTTTTGATATATGTAATTAGTTTCCTCCTTTTATGACTCTTGTAATTGAAGTTGACAATATACTTGAGTTTAAATGCATAACATATACTTTTTTTTAACCTCTTGGGAAATCATTAATTTTTCACAAGCTACGTTTATTTAGTACTGCCATCTTGGGGCTGTTACGATTTCATCATAAATTCGTTCGAATGTATAACAATATATTATACATTCGTAATACATTCGTTGTTGTTTAAACATAAAATTGTACATGTGACCAGTTATAAAGGTAATAGATAAGGCAATGCAATATGATCTATGTATAATGTAACGCATCGTATTATTTTCAGTATGTAAATTCTTTTATAAGTTAATAATACATTGAACATGTAATTCATACATTTAGAGTTATGTATTACATAACATCATACAAATTGTTAAAAGTTTCTTACTTAATAGAAAATAATGAAAATTTAACATCATACGTATTACTAAAGTATAAAACTATATCATAAATTAATTACATACCGTTGTCGTATTTTACGTTTTTTACTTTATGATTGTTTTCAATATTAAATGTATGATTAGTACGCAAATAAGAGTAAGTTATACCAAAAACAATTTATATCATACATATATACTTAAGTATAATACATTATCATACACATAACACATTATTGAATGTCAACTAAAATTTGAATAAAATACGACACATGAGTGTGTCTTTTAATTTTATTGTTCCAAACATAAAACTGTACATGTGGTCAGTTATAAAGGTAATAAATAAAGCAATACAATTTGATCTATGTATATTGTAGAACATTGTTATGAAAATGTCAAACACTTATTAAGAAGTAAACTTCAACTAATAATTAAAACATAATTCAAAATTATACAAGTGTGTCAACATAATCTAAGTAAAATGATTATTCAAGAAAAACCAAACTAAGCATCAACATATAGATAAACCAATTATCTTCGTCACGTTTTCTTTGGGAAGAAATCGCACGTTCTTCGGTTGTGACCTGCACATTTCAATCCTTCATGTCTGGCATTGGAACTATCGAAAGTTCATACGTCTTGACAATGGTGTTTGACCTGTACAATTCTTAGCAGTAACAACCATAATCTTTTACATCAATATTTTTACTTTTGAATACGGCAATTGCGTGTGGACAGGGTATTTCATCAATTTGATATCGACCACAGTTGCATGTACCATGATCACTATCAATAATGTACCTCCTTCCTGATTCATATACACAGTAAAGATAACTACCAACTCCTTTAACCTGTTAGAAATAAATTATTTAATACAGATGTTCCGAATGATTCATACAAGACGCCTTGAGGACCTATTTGCATCTTTTGTTACGACAATGCAGTATATAGATGCATCAAATATAAACAGGTAGTCAATGTATTAATATAGATATAAAATTCCTAATTTTAATTAAAATGCTGAATTGTCCCTGTTACGGTTTCATTATTCATTTGTTCTAATGTATAAGTACATATTTTACATTATTTATACGTCTTTCAACAAACAGATAACAGCGTCCAAACAACAATTCCATCAAAACACCTATTACAAAAAAAAAAAAACATACATTAAACCTTCAACAAATTAAGATAATATTTTGTTCATACCTTTGTTTGTTAGATTGTTTAGCAAAGGTGTTGAAGCCATTCGATATCACATATTTTGCCATTACCGAATGAATATTGAAAAATTCACCCCACCAACCCAACCCCCTTTCCCATGCGCCCCTCTCCTAGCCCTTCAAAATTTTCCCTCTTTTTCCCATAGAAACAAGCACACACACACTCTCAACGATACACAACACTCACACACAGGGATATACACACAGTGATCTACACACTCACACAGATAGAGAAAAATAGAGTGAAACAGAGGAAAGGCGAGAGGAAATAGTGGAAAAGTGAGTGAAAAATATTAAAGGAAACAAATAGTAAACGAAAAGGTAAACTCAGATCCGATCGAGTTTTTTCGGTGAAGTTTTAATCGGAATTACCTCGACATCACGTAATCCGACCACTTCCTCCCAAAATTCGATCAAATCCAGGGACTAACACCCAAAAACCATCGAAATGATTAATTTGCGACTCCCAAATACCCGAATGACGTAATAAAATGAGGATGTTCATATTTATTTTCTACAGAAATGAAGAACGCAGTATAAGATTCTTTTTTTCCCTTAGCGTAAATATACAGAGAAATGCTTTTATTGTGAGGTTTAACAAAATATTTGAATTAACTTCCAGTTACTATAATTACTCATACACTATATAATATTAGCTAATTAATGGCTATAATTAAGGAATATAAAGATAATATCTTATTTATTATCTTAAATTTAGGATTAACAGTTTTATCATACATTCAACTTATGTATAAGGGACATACTAATGTATGGGTATATTTTTAAAATCCGAAAGAGAGAAGGCCTTAAGGGATTTTATGTAATTACTTTGTCTTGGGAGGGGATTTATGTGATCTATACATCTTTTAAAGCCATGCTTAAAGGTATTTTGAATGGTACATTTGTGAACAAAAATGATAAATATGCACCCTTTTTTTTTTTAACCAGGGGCACTCTAAATTACAAAATTGAATGGGATATTTGCCAACTTCCCCTAAACTTTATATGCCACCAACCACTAAATTTGTCTTTGAAAAGCCTGTCTTAAATTATTTCGTCTTGAAGTACTTAACAACCAACTACAATTTGAAATATTTGATTGATCGACGAATAACATCATTGATATCCCATGAATATCCATCCAACTGATCATATATTATCAAGAGACAATGTGCACTTGGCAAGTTCCTAAATCTCTTTCATAAAAAAATAATTCAACAAGTCTTTTGTTTTCTCTTTGGATCTTTTCATGACACGTGTGTGAATTTTTAGGTCGAAATTTTATCCAACTACACAAAGTTAAAAGTGTTTTAATCCAAGTGATGAGTGCTATTATTTGCACCTTAGAAAGTGGTGCATATAGTGGGTTGGACATATAAGTCAAAAGGATCACACCAAAATGTGTGCATTCTACCCTTAATTAAAAAGTTTCAAATTCAGATTTTAAATGAATAATATTTTGTTAATAAGCGTTTTCTCCGTTGAATGAGTCTATTCAATACAAATTCAAATTAGTAATCCAACAAGTAGGAAAAAGGACCATAACGAGTAGCGCGAGATGTGTTGATAGATGCATGAAATGTTTTCGTCCTTAATCAAAGATTGTGAATTCAAATCTTGAAAATGAAAAATATTTAGTCAACGGGCATTAAGCCCCACAATCTATATATGATGCAAATTCATTAGTAGTCCAAAAATAGGCAAAATCAAAAGACCATCCTGAGATTCGAGATGTGCATGATGGATTGCTCAAATCTCGTCATTCTTAATCGAAGATCTCAAATTCAAATTAAAAAAGTGAAGAATATCTTGAAAGCGATTATTTCACCCGCACAATGAGTCTATTTGGTGCAAATTCAAAATAATAGCCGCCTAACAAATAAGGTGGCCAGTTAGTGATCCACCATTCTCTCATTACAAACATATATCAGATGTCTCTATTCTTCCTATCCATGTATCATATACACGGATCTATCTTACCCAATAATTTAAAGTAAAGAAGTTAAAAAGTTATATACACTACTAACAAGAATATGATGTAGAAGAATATGTTGTATTCGTGTGAAATGTGATTTATCCATGTAAAATTAAGTGATGTATTCAGAAAAATGCGATATATATGTGTGAACTAAATCTAATATTTTAGTAATTTTGTAGAAAATTAGAATAGAAAGTAATTAGCTCGAAAAGGCTGAAATTTATATAATTTTTTGCTTAAACTAAATTATAAATGGAAAAGGCTAGGGAGGGACGGTTGTGCAAATCATGGGTGGAAGGTGCACATTATCTTTCTTCTCGACAAGTGCATCTATAAGGTCCACGGGCTTCTTTAGCGTCACGGGTCCATAAATAAATAAATGTCCACTATCCCATGCATAAACCTTAAAAGACACAATTTGGACCAACAACAAAAAAACAAGAAGAGTTCACTAATATTGCTAGCATGATAGTGCAAAATAACACTTTTCATTTCAGTCTTTTGATCATTTTCTTGATCTCACCTCATTATCTAGCCTTCAACAACGGTGGTGGAGACGAAAGGGAGATGACCTCATTGGAAACATTCTCATCCCCTAGTGGTAGTGGAAGTGGTGCAGCACATGGACCTAATTGGAATTACAACTGGGGTTGGGGTTCTAGCCCTGGAGGAGGATGGGGTTATGGCTCTGGCTCAGGTAGGTCTCCTAATGGGTTAGGTCGAGGTTGGGGTTTTGATTTTGGGTCTGGGAGTACAGAGTCTGGTACTGGTTATGGCTTTAGTGCTGGTAGTGGTGGTGGTGGTGGTGGTTATGGAGCTGGAAGTGGTAATGGTGGTAGCTTAAGAGGAAGAGAGATGCCTTCGCCAGAAACATTTTCATCCCCTAGTGGAGAAACTGGTGTAGCTCATGGACCTAACTGGGATTATAACTGGGGTTGGGGTTCTAGCCCCAGAGGAGGATGGGGTTATGGTTCTGGCTCAAGTAGGTCTCCTAATGGATTTGGTCGAGGTTGGGGGTATGGTTTTGGGTCTGGGAGCGGGTCTAGTACTGGCAATGGATATGGTTCTGATGGTCATGGTGATAGTGGTGGTGATGATGGTCGCTCAGCTGGCTATAGTAGCGACCCCACGCCATCAATTTCAAATGAGAGAGATCATTGTGGCTAATAAAACATATTGGTCATGTACTACTTACAACATGTTATTTGTTTACAAATATAAAGAGTATTATGAACTTTAATGTACGTGTTATAATAGAGTCTGATATGTCTTGTATACTATACCATGAGAATATAGTAAATGAATATAATGAATAATATATTCATAATAAATGTTTGCATAACATTTTGAGTTTGTATTCTAAGACATAACGAAACTACTTAATTCTAGTACGTCGCAAACATATGTCGTGTATATAATCAAAAAGAGTTTTACCCATCTAATAGTATAGTTTGTCGTTGTCGATGATATACTTGGTGTACACCGTATGTATAATCAATATATCGAGGACTCCTACAAATTATACAATTACATGGATAAAAAAATAGTTTAGCCAATAATTAAAAATATTCTATTTTGTTACCATATCAATATTGATGGTCATAATCTCAAATTTTTTGTTAGTAATTTAAGATTGAATTTAAGTTATATATGATGACAATGTAACTTTTTTCTTACACTAATAGCTGAATATTAATTTATACTAACATATTAATTATCATTTTTATTTATTAAACTACATATTAAAGTAATATTTTTATCAAAAAAATTTCCTATAGTTACCTAACATGTTTAACTTATATAGATCGACAGGTTAAACAATTTTTACACAATTAGATTACCTAAAAGTTATTCACATGTAATATAAGGTTATAGTTTAATTCTTATAACAACAACAAAAGTAAAGAATTAACTTAATTAATTTTATGATATATATATATATATATATATATATATATATATATATATATGTTAAATCGTAATTAATAAATAACCTGATTATATAAATATATAAAGAACTTGTCCTCCACTCAAGATCCTAATTCATTGCTTTCGCCTTTCTTTACTCTCTCACTTTTTTTTCCTCTTTCGCTTCTCCGATATTTAGTCATCTCAAAATCAACATATTCGAATTAAAAGGGAAACTATAGCTTATTGCGCAAAAAAAAAAAAAAAAAAACTAAAACATGCATAGATCATCAAGCACAAATCGATTCTCAGACGATTATTCCACGAGTTATTATTCATCATCTTCTATTTCATCACAAAAAGTGCCTCCAGCACTAAGAACATTGTCTTTAGAAGCCAATGGATTATTACCAATATATGAACCTCTCTCTGATATTGCTAAAAAGGAAAAATCTCATGCCAAATTTGCAGCAAATGCTGTTCATATTATACCACTTGTCTTATTATTATGTGTATTTATCTTATGGTTTGTGTCTAATCCAGGTAACATAACTTAGTTCTATGTACATATTCTATTTTCTCCTTTGTTTTTAGCTTTTTTTATGATTGTTTAAGTTCAGACGAAGTTAAGGATTGATTCAGTATCGAATCCCAGATCTTTTTAGACATTTTCGGTTAAAAGAAGGGTAAATTTCATAAATGATTGTATATTTAAGATTTTTTTTATTCATTAAGTTATACAATGATGTTTTCTAACAGAAACATCATAAATCTTTCACCATACTAACGAAAGCCGTAATTAATTATCAGAGAAACCTATATTTAGATGAATGAAAATTTTATAATGTACGTGCTTTCTTACGGTGAATGAATTATTTTTTTTGTGATTATTCACTCATTGGAAGGTTTTGAATTTTCCAGCAATTGTGACTTTTCTGTTCATATATTTGTGATTTTAATGTTCGAAAACATAATAATGCAACTTCAGTTAAAAAACGAAGAAGAAGAAGTTATGGCTAAGTGATCATTTATGAAATTTATCACAAATATTTGTGACAATGTTATTATTCCATCCTAAATATTTTACGATGAGCGATTATCTGACAATTGAGAATTGTCATAAATCTGTTACAAAGTCAAATGGGTCTATGATAATTCTTGTTTTTTCTTGTAGTGATATATATATATTTTATGTAAAAAGAAATAGTTTCTCGACTTTTTGTCATTATTTAAAAAATCAATTAAATAAGTGAATTTAACCTACAACTTATGCATTTCTCTCTAATTATGAAAAACTGTGGCTGTGTTTTTAATTATTAATTAATTAATCAACTAAACAAACTTGTCTCTTAATTATTTGTAAAACAGACGTTGATGCACCATTAAAAGGGGAAATTATTGCTACAACAATAGAAGGATTGCCACTTGAAGGAGATCTCGACCCTGATGGCACAGAAATTACTAATTTACCCCTAGATTTGAGCGATGTCGATTTGATAAAGCAAGGTCAAAGTCTCCAAAAGTCCTATATCGAAAAATAATTTCTCCATGAAATTGTTTTTGATACTAAGTTGTTGATAATCACACCAACATGAAAGTTTCATTATGTCTATGTATTACCTTTAGAAGGGTTCAAATTTATATATTACATCAATGAAGAAATACCACTTATTTTTTGACTTTCGCTTGTTTAGAGTGATGATTTACAAGGCCAATACATTGATAAAAGTTTTATTTAAAAACAAAATAAAACTAGCAGAAATGTAAAAGTTTTATAGTTTCATGGAAAGAAGCAACCTTAGAGAAAATGATTCCTGTTTGATAAAAGTTTTATTAAAAGTTAATATTTTGCTACAAATTTAAAAAATTATAGCAAGTAATTCATAAATGTAGTTGAGGAATGATATAAATTTTATAAAATTATAGCAAAATATTTTAAATTATGTAATATATTAGAGAATAGAGTTAACAAAGGTTCAACAAAATTATTTAAAACTATAAAACATCATTTAACTCAAACATACTTTTACAAAAGAAAATAAGTATTCAAGTCCTTGTCAATCTTGATTCTTTCGTCACTTCTTCACAAGCTACAATAACAATTCAAACAATCAAATAAGAAAATGATAAAGTATGATAATTACTTAAATGTTAAATTTAACTATTAATGTGAATATTTTCTTCAAGAAATTACATATTTATTAAATAAGTGATATAAAATAATATAAATAAGCACTTTGCAGTTAGATTTACATCATTTGATTGTCGCCCTTGAGTTGCAGTCGATGATATATGCAAAAACAAGGTCCTCAAATTAATCACTTGGCCAATGACGATATTCTTATATTCTGTTCTGGTAAGATTAACACTCTTTAAGTTGATCATGAATTGCTTACATGAATATGAGTTGAATTCTAGCAAAAATATTAACAGGAACAAGAGTTACTTTATGATTGATGGTTCTATTCCCGAAAAAAAGAAAGAACATTGTCACTTACTCAAATTGTACAAAATCAAGATTAACTCACCAAATATTCCAGATCAAACAACCTACTTGAATGCCCACCTCGAATGGGAATGTTAGTAACTTACCAACTATGTTGGTCAACCTATTTGGTCGATCATATGAATTCTCACATCATCATTATAACAAATAAAACAACTTAGTGAATCTTGCATCTTTCACAATTTCAAGAGCAGAAATGTTGAGTACTGTTATAAACCAAACGGGAGAGCCCAACTCAAAAGACTAGTCTAATAGGTGGGAGAACCCATTTGGCTTATAATCCCCTTAACATTTCTCTATTTTTCCAATGTGGGACAATTGGTTCATAACAATCCAATGTTATAAATCAAATGGGAGAGCCCAACCCAAAAGACTAGTTTAATAGGTGGGAGAACCCATTTGGCTTAAAATCCCTTTAGCATTTCTCTATTTTTCCAATGTGGGATAATTGGTTCATAACAATCGCCTCCGCTTGAGAACACCAACGACCTCGTTGGTCACGGCTGAGCCCAGTTGCTCACGGCTAGAGCACCCTTCTTAGGTCCAGGCCACCACTCCTGGCGCATAGGCCACCACTCCTGGCGCATAGCTCCACACGTGGATCGATCCTCGTTGGTCATGGCTATGCCCAGTTGGTCATGACTGGCACCCCTCTTGGGTCCAGGCCATCACTCTGAGTCACGACCCAACGCGTGACACTCTCAATGAAAGCATCAATGTTATAAATCAAAGGGAGAGCCCAACCCAAAAGACTAGTTTAGTAGGTGAGAGAACCTATTTGGCTTATAATCCCCTTAGCATTTCTCTATTTTTTCAATATGGGACAATTGGTTCATAACAAGTACCTAAATTGTCTAATCTAAACTTTAAATGAGGTGATTTGCTTAATTCAACATGGTATCAAAGTAGATATATGTAGCTCACATTTACTAGATTCAACTAAGCTAGTCTAGAAATATATACTTGAAAATTCACCAAAATTTCAACAAACATTGAACCCATAATTTCTAAGAAATTTATACTCCTTCTGTCCCTTTTTAACTACCGTCTTAGATTAAAATAATTATCTAAAAATCATTATCGCTTTAGGAATTCAGGAACAAAATCGACAAAAGTTTTCAAAGTATATCCTTAACATTACAGAATTATGCACAATACTTAAAAGGAAAAAATCAGTCAACCATTATAAAGTAATCATAGTCAAGTAAATTATACCTTGTATTTATCATTTTCTTAGCAAGCATGAAAAGATCTAAAATGATTGATGAAATAAGACTGACAGAGTATGTTGAACACGTCAAGTTTAACTTTTGGATTTCCCCGATTAATAAATATAATATCAAGACAAACAAAAAAATTAATACTAGTACTATTTTCATAACCAAAATGTATGGATAACCTTCACCAGCTAAAGAAACAAAAATATTATCTGGAGATTTGAATTATAGAGGGTTTAGGAGGGTGGATCTTAGGAAATACAAATGAGGGTCTAAACAGTTGAAAAATAATTTCAATCAGAATTTAGGAGCAGTAGATTAGACAATTAGTAGTATTATTTTGAGAAAGATAAGAAAGAAAGAAATGAAGGAGTAGATGGAACAACAATACTTTGGATACCATGGGCTATGTCGGTCTGATCAAAACCTGATCGACTAAGCTCCAACATGTATGCCGCATGAATTTGTACCCTTATGTATATAACAGCGTCAAGTCATTCCAAACCATCCTCATTGAGGGATTATGAGAAGTCATTCAAATTACTTAACAAACCATACCTACGTCGCAAAATGTATTGAATAGTAAATCCCTTTGACTCACACTTTCTCGATTAACCATCTGATTCTCTAAGCCCATATTATATTCATGTTCAACCCAACAACCATCTAATAGATTTTTAAAGCTTCATATAAAGTTAGTACCCTCATATCATACTAATAAATTCATGAGTTCATAATATAAAGAAACTCTATGAATGTTGCGGGAATATTATAGTACTTAGACAATTTATGAAAATTAGTACAAAATGCTTCCTTGAAAACAAACAAAAGGTTTTTTTTTTTTATGAAAATGGAACTTCATGTGTTGGAACTTTCAAAATCGATTTACCATTAAATTCATAAACTTTATACTGTCTCAAAAGGGATCATAACATTTCGTGATTTCGTAGGGTTTATGATTTGCTCAATTTTATAAGAAAAAAAAGTTCATATACTAGGTCAATCGAATGGGACAAGAACCAAAGTGATTAGCATTCTTGTCTTCTTGAATACAATTGATGAGTTGAATAACTAACTTAAGATAAGATATGGCTATAACCCTAGATTATCAAAAGGACACGTAAATGGATATAAGGAGGTTATAACTGAAGGAATTATGAAGTTGAACAACTTTACATACCTTGAAGAAGAAATTTACGAAAGAACTTTTGAAGTGAAACTCTAGCATTGATCACTCTTTTAAGACATAGTATTGGAGTTTGGGAGAGGAGTGAGAGATTTTAATCGATATCTGTAGGAAAAAAAGTATTTATTTTAAAAATAATTTATATTTAAAAATATATTGAAAAAGCCATGTCATTAATATGTATATGTTACTTGGAAAAATGACAAAGTGGAAGAAACTTGGCAACATGCATGCATGTCTTTTGACACTTGTCATTTTGCATGGAGATAGCTAGACAAGTATATGGACACTTGTCAACTTATTGAACCTTTTAAATCACTATAAATAGGCAATATTCTTTGACATAATGCAGTAATAAAACTTTCATATTTTTTTTGATTTTCTTACTCTTCCATTTTCTCATTTCTTTCACTATAAATAGGCAACATTCTTTGTCATAACGCAGTAACAAAACTTTAATATTTTCTTAATTTTCTTACTCTTTCATTTTCTCATTTCTTTCACTCCTCCTTTATATTATATGTTTAATTAAAAGGGCTCTATTTGAATTAGTTATATCATTTTCTAAATTAACTTGTTGGTATTTGTATTAATAATTTTGTTGATTTCTGTATCCTCTGGTTAATTAGGGAAGATTTATTTAACTAAAAATATCCTCTAATTAATCAGTAAAATGCTTGTTTAATCTTGGGAAAATATTTTACACTGCTGAAATAGTTTCTTAGGACAGTGCTTAGCACGATTCAAGTATAATTAATATATCACTTAAAATAATATCACAGTAATATTTATTTAATATCAGTACCTTTAATTTGTCAATAAGAAATTATATTATTGTTATAATATTATTATTTTAGTAGTAGTATTATTATCGCTGTTATGTTATTATACTACTAATATTATTATTGTTATATTGTTAAAATTTAAATAATATTGTTATTATTATTTTATCATTGTTCCCCAACAATCTAAGAAACTAATCCATATAATATTGGTCCTAAAACCGTTGATAATACTAATGCTGGTGTTGCTTTGGCTGCTTCCATTCCAGTTAGTTTGTCAGAAGACTATGGTACTGCAGAATACAGATATGAAAATACACTTGGTTATACATCTAATGCTAATAATAAAATCTTCATAGAAGATGCATCTCAATGCAAGAGAATATATGAAAGAAATGACAATCCCGCTGAGTTAAAAATAAATTTGATTGAAACGGATGATATAACCATTGCGGTTATTTCAGAAATGAATACTAAGACCAACATGAGAAATTGGGTGGTAGACTCTGGTGCTACTAGGCACATTTATATAAATAAAAATAATTTTGTATCATACACCCAAGTTGAAAAAGAAGAAGAAATTGTTTATCTTGAGACCTCGAGAACTATTCAAGTTCTTAGAAAAGGTAAAGTTCTTCTCAAACTCACATCTGGTAAAAATTTGGCATTGAGTAATGTACTGCATGTTCCTAATACCAGAATTAATTTGATTTTTGTGGCATTATTAGGATAAGTTGGAATAAAAGTTATATTTGAAAACAATGAGGTCATATTAACTAAAAATAACATTATTATTGAAAATGAACGTTGTAATCATGAATTATTTATTCTTAAAACTCATAATGATATTTCTAAAAATTTATTTACTTTTACATATTTGACTGAGTCTATTTTTTTATGGCATGGTAGATTAGGACATGTTAATTTCTCTTATATAAAGAATATGAAATCACTTGGTTTAATTCTGGTTTAAACTCAAATAATTTTGATAAAAGTAAAATATGTGCTGAAGTTAAAATTACTAAAAAGACATGTTTTTCAGTTAATAGAGAAACTGAATTATTATCTTTGATTCACACTGACTTGAGTGATTTAAAACAGACTATGACTAGAGGTGGAAAAAGATGTTATGTAACTTTTATTGATGATTTTTCTAGATTCACTAAGTTATATTTATTTAGAAATAAAGATGATGCATTTGATGCTTTCATTTCTTATAAAACTGAAGTTGAAAAATCAACTTAGTAGGAAATAAAAAAAATTAGATCTGATAGAGGTGAAAAATATGTATTTTAAATGCTTTTTGTGGAAAGAAGGAATTATTCATGAAGTAACTCCGCCTTATTCTCCTGAGTCTAATGGTGTAGCTGAGAGAAAAACTAGGGCATTGAAAGAAATGATGAACTCAATGTTAATTAGTTCTAATGCACCTGATAATTTGTGGGGTAAAGCTATTTTATCCGCATGTCATTTACAAAATAGAATTCCTCATAAAAGAACTGGCAAGACTCCTTATGAATTGTGGAAAAGTTATAAACCTAATTTGAAATATTTAAAAGTTTAGGGTTGCCTTGCTAAAGTTCTTCTTCCTGAGCCTAAAAAGAGAAAAATAGGTTCTAAAATTGCTGATTGCATGCTTATTGGATATGCTGAACATAGTGTTGCATATAGATTTCTTGTATTGAAAAGTGATGTACTTGATAGCAATACTATAATTGAGACAAAAAATGCTGAATTCGTTGAACGTATTTTCCACTAAGTGATGAAATCTTTCATGCACCTTTTGAAAGAGAAAACGAATCTACCTCTAATATTGAGGAACTGAGAGGATTAAAAGGCCTAGAAAAGAATATTTTTCTTATGAAAATGATTTTCAAACTTTTCTTGTTGGTAATGAACCATCACATTATTTTGAAGTTATACCTTCTTCTGATGCTAAATTTTGGAAAGAGCCAATAAAAATTGAACTTGATTCAATCATGAAAAATAATACATGGGTTTTAACTAATTTACCTCCTGGTGCAAAACCAATTGGTTGTAAATGGATTTTCAAAAAGAAATTTAATCCGGATGGATCGATAGGTAAATATAAAGCTCGGTTAGTAGTTATAGGATTTTTTCAAAAATAAAATATTGATTATTTTGATACATTTGCACTAGTAACAATAGTTTCTTCTATTCAAATATTAATTTCTTTGACATCAATTCATAAGCTTTTTATCCATCAAATGGATGTAAAAACAGATTTATTAAATGGAGATTTAGAAGAAGAAATTTATATGGTTCAACCTGAAGGATGTGTAATTTTTGGAAAAGAAAATAAAGTTTGTAAATTAATTAAATATCTTTATGGCCTTAAACAAGGTCCTAAACAGTGACATGAGAAATTTGATCAATTCTTAATCGAAGACAACTTTTCTTCTGTTGAGGTGGATTAATGTGTTTATACAAAAGTGGTAGACGATGATTATGTGATAATTTGCTTATATGTTGATGACATGCTTATATTTGGTACTTGTTTAAATATTGTGGAATGTACCAAATTATTTTTGTCAACTAACTTTGATATGAAAGATCTGGGTGAAGTGAATATGATATTAGGAATTAAAGTTACAAGGAGTGAAGATGGTATAATGTTGTCACAAGAACATTATGTGGAAAGACTTCTTAAGAAATTTGAATGTTGGGAGGTAACTCCTGTAGCCACTTCTTATGATGCTAATTTTAAATTGAAAAAGAATCATGGTGAACCAGTTGCCCAGTCTAAATATGCCTAAATAATTAGGAGTCTAATGTATTTGATGAATTTTATCAGGCCTGATATAGTATATGCTGTGTGTAGATTGAGTAGATATACTCATAACCCAATTAAAGAGCATTGGTCTGCATTAATGAGATTAGTGAAATATTTAAAAGGAACCATAAATTATGATATTATATATAGTGGATTTCCTTCTACTTTAAAAGGAAATTGTGATGCAAATTGGATCTCTCAGATGAGACAAAATACACTAGTGGTTATGTGTTCATGTTATAGGTGGTGGTGCAGTATCATGGAGATCAGCTAAGCAAATAATCATTGATAGATCAACTATGGAATCAGAATGTGTAGCTCTGGAGTTAGCTAGTATTGAGGCTAAATGGCTAAAAAATTTCTTAGCGAATATCCTTTTTAAAAAGGATGATCTGTTGCCTCACAACCCTTTTAAAAAAGAATGATCCGTTGCATCATAGACCTTTTAAAAAGATGATCTATTGTATAATATTCCTTTAAAAAAGGATAATCTGGTGCCTCCTGTGTATATACATTGTGAATGTCAAGCCACAATTGCTATTGTGAAAAATAAATCTTACAGTTGTAAGAGTAGACATATGAAATTGAGGCATGATGTTGTTAAGCAACTGCTGAGAGATGGAATAATTCTCATTGATTATGTGAAGTCAGAGTTGAATTCAGCCGATTCACTGACTAAACCTATGGAAAGAAAATTAATTCTTCAAACCTGAAAATAAATAGGGGTTAAGGCCAATATGATTATCAATAGAGATGGTAACCCAACCTATGTGATTGGAGATCCCATGAAGTAGGTTCATATGGGTAATAAAAAATCGATATTGACTCTATGCACTTATTGAGAGTGCTTGAACTGATACTAAAATTGAGGGATGAGTTACAAACTCTTTATAAATTCATAGTCCTTATGGATGGTGTATTTAAAGCAATGTACACTTGATGAATTCTCCTATATGAGAAGTGGAATGAGGCCATTCCTATGTGACTTTTAGCCTTATTCTCTAGAGCTCTCATAAATACCAGGCACGCGCATGGTCTATTGGCATAAAACCGCGTTGAACAATAAAATTACGGTCAAAATGTGATTGATAAAGTTTCTGGCTTACAACAAGAGTTATTCGGTTCATAGAAATATTATATTTCACCGATAATTCTCTAAGTTAAATTTTATTGGACTAAGTTTGGTTCATAGTCCAGAAGACACCAAACCAACTGCATTTTATCCATACAAATCCAGCAAGTTAAAACTCTTTTTTCTATAAATTATTTTGAAATAATGTGGAGATTGTAGGAAAAAAAGTATTTATTTCATAAATAAATTATATTTAAAAATATATTGAAAAAGCTATGTCATTAATGTGTATATGTTACTTGGAGAAATGGCAAAGTGGAAGAAACTTGGCAACATGCATGCATGTCTTTTAACACTTGTCTTGCTACTTGTCATTTTGCATGGAGATAGCTAGACAACTACATGGACACTTGTCAACTTGTTGAGCCTTTTAAATCACTATAAATAGGCAACATTCTTTGCCATAATGCAGTAACAAAACTTTCATATTTTCTTACTCTTCTATTTTCTCATTTCTTTCACTCCTTCGCTATATTATATGTTTAATTAAAAGGGCTCTATTTGAATTAGTTATATCATTTTCTAAATTAACTTGTTGGTATTTGTATTAATAATTTTGTTGATTTCTCTATACTCTGGTTAATTAGGGAAGACTTAACTTAGAATATCCTCTAATTAATCAGGGAAGTGCTTATTTAATCGTAGAGAAATATTTTACACTGCTGAAATAGTTTCTTAGAACAGTGCCTAGCACGACTCATGTATAATTAATATATCACTTAAATTAATATTGCAGTAATATTTATTTAATATTCAGTACCTTTAATTTGTCAATAAGAAATTATATTACTATTATAATGTTATTATTTTAATAGTAGTAGTATTATACGCTGTTATGTTATTATACTGCTATTATTATTATTGTTATATTAGTACTGTGTTAAAAGTTAAATAATATTGTTATTATTATTATTTTACCATTGTTCCCCAATAATATAATTAAGGAGCCGTTTGATAGGGGGAATTAGTTTTTTTAATTCATGTATTAAAATGTGAGATAAATTAATACATTGTTTGGCACCAAATAAGGAGCAATGTATAACTAATACATGGATTAGTTATACACCCTGCATGATATCATAGGGTGTATAACTAATACACCCAATTAGGTGGGATTAGTAATCCATGGATTACAATCAGTGGATAAATATGAATAAAGACAAAAATGCCTCAAATTCTTTGAAATGTTTTCTAAATATTTTTTAATTTATTCAATGTGAGTTATTTCGTCTAATTTTCAAGATGATTATATCCCTCCAAATAATTTTAGTCATAAAAAAAACTATTCCATTAACTTAAAAAATACTTACTGGTCAAAGCTCGAAAATAAATTGCGTGGTTTCATAAAGCTTTCATTTTGTAAATAGAATATATCACAAATAAAAATATTTTTTTATTAGATTTAACACTTTACAGAACACAATTTTATGTTAACAACAATTCAATTGTCTCATTCAAAAGTAACACGTACCCCCTCCAACTTAAATACACCACAAAGTGCGAAAAACAAACAAATGATGAACAAATAAAGAAAAGATAACAAAAAAAAATCTGGCAAGTGAATGATTAAATCTTAAAATTCCAAAGTAAGTTATTCCTATAGTTATATTGTTGATTTTTTTTATTTTAAAAAAAGAATAATAAAGCTTTGTAAAGTAAATATACAAAAGTATTATATGTCGAGGGTATTTTGGTAAACAAACAATATTCTTTTTTAAATATAACAATATATATTATATTCAATACATCAAATCAAATACTGTATAAAAAATAATCCCAGTATTTCTAATTTCAACACTACTAATCTCATATTACTAATTGTACCGCCTCAAAAATCTGTCTCGAGACGTCACACGGTGCTTAGGACCACAAGTGATCTCAATCTAACCCATGAACTGTCATACTGTTAAGCAAATGATTAAATACATATAAAATAACTGAGTTTACTGCGCGGAAACATAAAAATGATGGAATCTGTGAAATTACAATACTGATACAACTTTTACATTCTGATAAAGTCTGAAAAGAGGAACTGTAATTACATAACTGACTCTAACTGACGTCTATGAAGCCTCTACTATACTGACTATAGATAGCTGAGACGCGACTCCAACTACCACTAATCAATACATATGACTAAGAAAGTAAAGTATATAAATAACATCTAACTAAAGTCCCCGAAGTAGGAGGACTCATCATCTGCTGACTGAAATCTGCAACTGTCTGAATATGGTATGCGTTCTATAACTCATACCTACATTATGAGACAATGTAGCACATAGGCGTATATGTGGATAAGTACTTTGAGGATGTACTGAGTATATGGGGGTGAATGCATAAGTAAAACCTTATCTCATCATCATAATTTGTAAAACAATGCATGCTAAATGTAAATGACTCACATAAGCTGGAATATTTGAAATACTGAAATCTAAAATAATAAGAAGTAAATCATACTTTATAAATCTAGTGAATCATAACATTTAGTTCTGAAAGATGTACTAATGTTCTGTTTGTAAATCATACTGTCTAAGTGTAAAAAGGAGCCCACTTCTGAATCTGGAATCTGAAATGTGAAATCTGTAGCTAATATCTTTCTGTAAAGCATAATCTGACTAAAATTTGTGAGCCTTTACACTTAGTTTACTAAAAGCTTTTCTATTAATATTTTCTAAAATTTTTTGTCTATAGGGGAAACACTTTATCTTAAGGCTTTAGGAATCTAAAAAAAATCACGGCTTCCAAAATATATGCTTTTATCTTAAGGCTTTAAACTAAAAGACTGTTTTAAGAGTAGGGGACTTCTTTTGGGAGGTTCTTCTAACCGACATAAACCATGTGAGCATTCATGGAGTCTAACGTCTTACCCATGCTAGGGAGAGCTGTTCTACCCTTGCCATCAGAATAGAACCTTTATCTTAAGTTATCACAATCTTAGTCATCCACGTAGAAGTGGGAATAATCTTAATCCTATGGTGGCACATAGTTCTAGGGCATGAAACCTTGGTAACATACCCATATCGGTGCTAAATACTACTCCTATTCTTATGCTCAAGATCTTAGGAAATCCACTACAGAATAGCACAGGGGTCTACAAGAAAATCAATTATGCTCTTTATTTTCTTTAAATCTCAAGTCATATGAACAATGTGGATTCTTTATCTTAGCTTAGGACCAAAAGTTCAATTTTTAATCAAAAATCTGAGAATAATCTTATCATAGGGTGCACGTAGCACAAACAACCTTGAAATAACAATCTTTAATTAGGGCTTAATGACCCATGCGTCAAACTCATGTTAAAATATCATAATGTTCATGCTTGATAATGTAAACATTGATAAATTAATTCAAAATTTAGAAATTTCTGAAATATGCATGAAAATATGAACATAATCATGTAATTAAACTTCTAAATCACGGGAAATCTCATAAGCTTGTGAATAACAATAACGGGTATAAACCCTAACTTGAATTTCATGGGAAATCATATAAAATTTAGTAAAATTGGAATTAAAATAATTTTTTGGGCACAAGAACGAAAGGATTGTCCTTGTTCATAATCCCACATACTTTAATTGATGATCTTAGACGAGAAAGCTTGAATCTTGAATTCCTATGATGTTTTTGAAGATGAGTTCTTAGAGTTCTTGAATTGAAAATTATTAATTTTGAACTATCTTGGAGAATTGATGAGGAAAATTAGATTTCTTGGAGAGTAAGTTTGACCTTTAGGGTTTTCTTTTGAAAGAGAATTGATGAATAAGTTTGACTTGAATTCCTATTTGTATTCTTGAATCTTGTTTCTCGAAGAAGATAACTCAAATTGATGTTCTTGGGATTGTTCTTGAATGATCTTCCTGAACTTCTTGGAATAGAAAGCTTAATTCTTGATTGTTTTCTTGAATAGAAGGTGAAGGTGATGGAATGGATGAATCTTGAAGAGAATTGATTAGGGTTTGTTCTTGGGAGTAAAGTAGGATAATTGGGGCAAAATAATGCACCAATGACGGCTATTCATTGCTACATTACGACCTGGGTTGAGGGGGAAAAGACCCAATTGCCTCTCATTAATTTAAAGCAGAAATTCGTAACCCGTATCCCGATTTTGCTCTTCACCGCGATGCGGTACCATCGCGGCAACTTACTTCCTCACACGAAAATGGCCATAACTTTTTGCTTGGGTGCTGGATTAAGATGAAATTGGTATTGTTGGAAAGCTAATTCAATTATCTACAATTTGGTATGTCTTAAGATATAAGATTATACATAGATAAAAAGTTATATACTTTCAAATTTGACCCTTGTAGAATTAAACACTAAACTTTGAATGAATCTAATGTTCTTAGCTCCACTTGGCTCTAAGTGACTTCTATGAATATTATTCACCTAATAAGATCTCCACATACTTAGGATGAAAGTCATGGAATAATTATTCGAATTATGGATCAAGAAAACACCGATTAAACCTTCACTGCAATACGATGAAATCGTGTTAAGCTACTGGAAAATGACGAGTGCGAATTTGCACTCTGACACGATGCGGTGCATTCGCGTTGCGCCACTGGAAATTAACAATTGGGAATTTGGAACTCTCTGCGATGCGCCAATGTCGCGGAGGTCCACTGGAATTGACAATTATGAAATTTTCCTTCACCGCAACACGGTGGTTATTTTGGAACACTGTCAACTTAAAAATGCTCCAACTCCTCAACCGAGTATCGGATTTGGGCAAATTTGGTATTGATGGAAAACTTATTTAATTTCCCACACAATGGAAGGTCTAAATCTGAAAAATTCCATATGAAATAATTATTCTTCATTTTGGAAGCTATTTCTTAACATTCTAGGAACGAATTTAAGCTAGAAAAACTACGGGGTGTTACAATATCTCCCCCTTGGAAACATTCGTCCTCGAATGTGGCTAAGCTGAAAATACTGAGGAATTTGAGGATATAAGCTATCATGCACAACTAAAATAAACTGAATAACTGAATCTTAAACATAATGAGCTACTGAACTGCTCTTCTAGTGTATGAATTCTCATGAAAATAGCTATATGGTTGAGATATAAACGATAGCGTCAACTTATGAGTAACCATTACTTTAGGCTGGATCTGATTTCGTGAGAAAAAGAATGAGAGGTTTAGGACAGGAAAACTTGGGGTATTACAACATCTCCTCCCTATGGATCGTTCGTCCCCGAATGATACTGATTTGGTTGAAATCCTAGGAAAAGACTGAGATGATACGCGGGGTACTTACGAACTAAATCATGACTAAATGCTCACACCCAAATAGGGTATTTCTTCAACACTCTTTTAGGAAGTTCTAACAATATTAGGGAGTAAAGGACTCCGAGCAAGATCTGAGCAAGACATCTGAATAGGAAATTACAACATTGCCCCAAATCTATAGCATGGAACATAGACTTATGAATCATAAGTTAGGCTAGAAGTACTAGGCCTTAAGCAATGCATTTTCTTACTTAAAAACTTAGCAACACTTCCTCAAATACTCTCTTAACTATACTATCCCCTTAAATACCATAATAACTTGATTTAGCTTATAATCCTTATGAGCATCTTTCTCATATTCTCTAATACCTCTATCAATAACAACTTCTTTACACTATTAAATTATTAGGAAGACACACATAAAATATTCCCAACTAACCAAGTCAGACACAAAAAGCTTCACCTCAATAATCCTTCATTTATAGACCTACATAAAATAAGCATAAAACAATCTTCCCAAACATAACACATTCACTTTCTCCCATCTACACAAGTATTCATCATCACTATAATTTGGAAGTATGACCTTGTTACTCACTCTATAATATCCCCCTTAGCTTTAAGCCATCACTCTAAGTATGTGGAACCCTTTTCTATACTCTAAACTGAACTATACTCACTGCACTCTAGAGTCTGGAACACAAAAAGACATGTAAATAACAAACTTACTCTGAAATACTACACCTGAAAGTGTAAAACCTACTTACAATATTCCTTCCGAGGTACAACTCTATCTTTCTATAGCCCACTAGTCATCACATAATAACTTGAACACTTACTTAGAGTCTTCATGAGTATCACTACATCCAAAGTTTACACCATCTAGAGCTTTAAATTTTATTTCTATTTGCTCAATCTTCAAAGTTTCAAACTTAGATTCTAACACTTAACACGGATATCTTCAACCTTTAATAAACCATACTGCTTCCGTCATAGCCTACTAATATCACATCTCTAAACTTATATTTCTAAACCATGAAAATTAAGATCATACCAAGGTTCAACATCATCTATCCATAACCTCTTAACTTAGCTATTAAGAACATCATATACTATATAACTAGTCTCCTTTCTCTTAACAACTCAACGGTACTACTAAGCACACAGAACACGTAATAACCTCGGAAAATAATGCAACCTTATATCACCTTGGTCATACCTCTACATCATACCTGTAACATCATACTAAATTTCTAATAAATAAACCTAAGCTCTTGCATACACTGTTCAAGCCTACTAGATTACTTCCAACTAGCCGCACTAGCCAAGAAATCATTACATCCTCCTTGATGACCATCCACTGTTTAAACTTAATGTCTAGTGTTAAACATGAGTACCAACCCAACCTCATATACTATACTATTCTCACTGGGAAACTATATAATAAAGCATCAAGAAACACTAGTCCAAATAACCAATCATAATCATTTGGCCTATCTTATTTACAATCCATTAACACATCCTTCTTCTACACATCATTACTATTTTCCCTTTTATACATCTAAATTACTATCATAGCTCTATAAGTTTCAACTAACTTCTTTTTTTTAACCTCAAGAGAAGCCTAAATTAATGATACTAAACCACCAAATACTTCATTGATATCCTATACCTTTTTAAACACAATAAATTTCATCAATGAATCCTTCCGCACTTCAAGCAAACAATAGCTCACATTAACTAATAACTCCTTCTTCATCCTCCACTAAAATAACACACAAGGACATATCACTTTAACACATCTCAATAATATGCACAAGTTTACCTCTACACTTTCTACCAATCGCCATTCCCACTTTTCTTATCACTACTCTTCTATACCCATACTTCTAACTATAATAAGGTTCTAATATTCATAAATCATAACAAAAAGTTCATAACATCCCTCAAATGCACACTACGTTTAACAATCTAGGTTTATACTATCTACTTTCATGAGCACTATCTGTATGGAAAAGGGTCAATAGGCAATCTGAATACATATCTAATTCTGTCTCAGCTAGACAACTCATAAGGATGAGAATGTAACTTTCAACTTGAAAGACTTATGAAACACTAGAGAGCTCCTCTCAAGCCCTTTGTATGACTTCTGAAATTTTCGATAGTAAATCTGAGAGCATTATTTGGAGAGGAATTGGAACTTCCTGATCATGTTATCTTGTGAATATGTCATAGATAAATAAATTTGTGATAACACATGAGTAGACAGGAGTTTCTGAAGGAACAACTTTACAGCACGATCTAGAGTATAAAAAGAAGGGAAACTTTTTCTTAAATACCCTGTAGCATCTCGACGAAAAATACAGACGTCTCCATACTATTTTGCAAGACTCTACTAGACACGGCTTCACAGACACCCTAGGAAACTTGAACCTTGTGCTGTGATACCAAGTTTGTAACGCCTCAAAAATATGTCCCGAGATATCACACAGTGCTTAGGACCACAAGTAATCCCAAGCTAACCCATGACTGGTATATTTTTAAGCAATTGATTAAATAGGTATGAAATAATAGAGTTTACTATGAGAAAATATAAAAATGATGGAGTCTTTGAAATTACAATACTGATACAACTTTTTCATTCTGATAAAGTCTGAAAAGATGAACTAGAATTACATAACTGACTCTAACTGACGTCTATGAAACCTCTACTATATTGGCTATATATAGTTGGGATGCGACTCTAACTACAACTAATCAATACATATGAGTAAGAAAGTAAAGTATATAAATAACATCTAACTAAAGTCCCGAAGAAAGAGGACTCATTATTTGCTGGCTGAAATCTGCAACTGTCTAAATATGGTATATGTGCTACAACTCGTACCTACATTATGAGATAATGTAGCACATAGACATATATGTGGATCAGTACTTTGAGGATATGCTGAGTATATGGGGGTGAATGCATAAGTAAAAAATTATCTCATCATTATAATTCGTAAAATAATGCATGCTAAATATAAATGACTCACATAAGCTGAAATATCTGAAATACTAAAATCTAAAATAATAAGAAAAAAATCATACTTTATAAATATAGTGAGTCATAATATTTAGTTCTGAAAGATGTACTAATGTTCTGTGTGTAAATCATACTGTCTAAGTGCAAAAAAAAGCTCACTTCTGAATCTGAAATCTGTAGCTAATATCTTTCTGTAAAACATAATCTGACTAAAATTTGTGAGTCTTTACACTTAGTTTACTAAAAGCTTTTCTGTTAATCTTTTCTAAAATCATTAGTCTGTAGGGAAAACACTTTATGTTAAGGCTTTAGGAATCTAAAAAAAACCACAGCTTCTAAAATACATGCTTTTATCTCAAGGTTTTAAACCAATAGACTGCTTTAAGAGTAGGGGACTTCTTTTGGGAGGTTCTTCTAACCAACATAAACCATGTGAGCATTCATGGAGTCCAACGTCTTACCCACATTGGGGAGAGCTGTTCTATCATTTCCATCGGAATAGAACCTTTATCTTAAATGGTCACAATCTTAGTCATCCACATAGAAGTGGGAATAATCTTAATCCTATAGTGGAACGTGGAACGTATTTCTGGGGCATGAAACCTTGATAACATACCCATCTCGGTGCTAAATACTACTCCCATTCTTATGCTCAGGATCTTAGCAAATCCACTTCAGAATAGCAGAAGGGTCTACAAGAAAAACAATTATGCTCTTTATTTTCTTTAAATCTCAAGTCATATGAATAATGTGGATTCTTTATCTTAGCTTAGGACCAAATGTCAAATTTTTATCAAAAATCTGAGAATAATCTTATCATAGGGTGCACGTAGCACAAACAACCTTGAAATAGCAATCTTTTATTAGGGCTTAATGACCCATGCATCAAACTCACGTTAAAATATCAAAATGTTCATGCTAGATAATGTAAAATTTGATAAATTAATTCAAAATCTGAAAATTTCCTAAATATGCATGAAAATATGAAAATAATCATGTAATTAACTTCTAAATCACGGGAAATCTCATAAGCTTGTGAATAACAATAATGGGTATAAACCCTAACTTGAATTTCATGGGAAATCATATAAAAATTCAGTAAAATTGGAATTAAAATAAGTTTTTGGGCACAAGGACGAAATAATTGTCCTTGTTCATAGCCCCACATACCTTAATTGATGATCTTAGATAAGAAATCTTGAATCTTAAATTCCTATGATGCTTTTGAAGATGAGTTCTTGGAGTTCTTGAATTGGAAATTCTTAATCTTGAACTATCTTGGAGAATTGATGAGGAAAATTGAATTTCTTGGAGAGTAAGTTTGAGCTTTAGGGTTTTCTTTTGAAAAAAAATTGATGAATAAGTTTCACTTGAATTCCTATTTGTGTTCTTGAATATTGTTTCTTGAAGAAGATAACTCAAATTGATGTTCTTGGGAATGTTCTTCTTGAACTTCTTGGAATAGAAAGCTTAATTCTTGATTGTTTTCATGAATAGAAGGTGATGTAATGGATGAATCTCGAAGAGAATTGATTAAGGTTTGTTCTTGGGAGTAAAGTAGGATAATGGAGGCAAAATAATGCCCCAATGGCGGCTATTATTGCTATATTGCGACCTGAGTTGAGGGGATGGAAGACCCCATTGTCCCTCATTAATCTTAATCAGAAATTCGTAACCTGTATCCCGATTTTGCTCTTCACCGTGACGCGGTATCATCGCGGCAGCTTACTGCCTCACATAAAAATGGCTATAACTTTTTGCTCGGGTGATGGATTAAGACAAAATTGGTATCGTTGGAAAGATAATTCAATTATTTAAAATTTGGTGGGTCTTGAGATATAAGATTCTACATTGATAAAAATCTATACACTTTCAAAGTTGACCCTTGTAGAATTAAACACCAAACTTTGAATGAATATAATGTTCTTAGCTCCACTTGGATCTAAGTGAATTCTATGAATATTATTCACCTAATAAGAAATTCACTTACTTAGGATAAAAGTCATGGAAAAAATTTTCGAATGATGGATTAAGAACACGACGATTAAACCTTCACCACGACGCAGTGAATCACGTTAAGCCACGGGAAAAGGACGAGTGCGAATTTCCACTCTGGCGCGACGCGGTGCTATTGCGTTGCGCCACTGGAAATTGAAAATTGAATATTTGGACCTCTCTGCGATGTGCCAATATCACGAAGGTCTACTGGAATTGACAATTATGAAATTGTCCTTCACCGTGATGCGGTGGTTGCTCAGGTGGGACACTGTCAACTTAAAAATGCACTAACTCCTCAACCGAGTTTCGAATTTGGGAGAATTTGGTATTGATGGAAATCTTATTCAATTTCCCACATAATGGAAGGTATAAATCTGGAAAATTCCATATGAAATAATTATTCTTCTTTTTGGAAGCTATTCCTTATCATTCTAGGAACGAATTTAAGCTAGGCAAACTACGGGGTGTTACACTAATACGCCCTATTATCTTACAAAAGATCCCAAAGTGTCTAACTCATAAGTCGTACGAGTTGTTTTAAGTTTAAAAAGGGGGCAGAACAGTGGTACAATACCACTTATCATTCGGAAACAAAACAATTTCAAAAGGGTATAATGACTGAAATGCCCTTTAAATAAATGAATTTGGGAAATCTTGTCTAGAATAGGCTGCCTCATGCTGTGAGGCCTGTTGACATCTATTTTTGGCTCTCCATACTTAAAATTAGTACTTTTAGGCTTTGTGATCGTTAAAGTACACAAAATGCTGTTTTTCACACATTTTTTTTTTATAATTTTTTAACGATAATAATCATTTTTTAGGATTTTTTATTAATTTATTGTCATATTTTAACTTTGCATTATTTATTGATAATTATCCCTAATTTCGTAAATTTTAGAATTTTTATCAGTTTATTATCATATATTTGCATAGTTATCTACATACGTACATAGCATAACACTGCAATTCTTTCTTACATATTATAATTTTAAATGTTTATAGTGTAATATAGTTTTTTAGATAATTATATTTTTTATTTATTATTTATATTTTTCTGTAATTATAAATTGTCATTCATATTCTTGTATAATCCATAAACGTAAGTCGGTTCACTTATTTTTATACACAGAGCGATAAATCAAGTCAAGGTCTCGTTGCTTTTTAAAAGTTGACACTTGAGGTGACAGATTGATATTTTTGTCCATTAAATAAAAAGTCTTTGTACATAGATTAAAAGAAGATATATGTATTAATGAAGATAGTAGTAGAAGGATATTACAGTAGATATTATTACCATTTGTAGGGGGGTGCGCGGATTTAATAGGTCTAATAGATTGATTAGGTCTCTAGTGAATCTATTTTTATTTATGCGTGGATATTTTTTAAATTTTGTTTCAATATCTTTTAATAATTTACTTTTTTCGTAAGATATATTCATTAATTATTTTATCCTGTAGTAATTGCAGAGTTACAAATTTCTGTATAATAATTTATCCTATCTGTGCTATAATGTATATCTAATTCTAGATTTTCAATGTTATTTATTATCTTGTGTTGTTCTTCTCGTAGTGAGTTTTTTAAATTATATAAACTATCACATGTACTTTTATCTAAATTTTCTAAGGTTTTTTCTATCCATACTAATTTTTCTTTTAGGTTTTCCATTATTTTTCTAATTCGGTTTCTATAATTAATTTCATTATTTAGATTTTCTTGATTTTCTCTAGTTTGTCTAATATATTCTAACATTTTTTAATCTGAATAATATCCTTCTGGGTAAATTTCCTCGTATAACTGTTCTAGACAATTTGTAGTTTCAATTTCATAGTTTATTACCTCTTCTAATATTATTTTCTTAATATCTATTATTTCTATATCTTTGAGTATATATAAGATTAAAACTTTAAGATAATCTAGGTAATCTATCTTTTAAAATTGGTTTTATTATAGTGTTTTGTAGTTGTTTGTTTTAGCCTTAATAGTTTTTGCATATTTTTATTAAGAAATTTTATATCTTTATTTTCCATGTATTTATCTATATTTATTTTTATCTGTTTTTCTAGTAACTGTATTTTTATTTTTTTTATATCTTTTTCTAAAAATTTTATGTAACTTATCATCGTAAGTATTTATAAGAGTAGTTAGGTAGATATGGTATATAATTTACTCTAGTCATGTAATATTTACCAAAAGCTTTTTCTAATATGATTTTTCTTATATCTGCTACTTTTATATTTCTAAGTGCATACAAAATAAGTATTTTGAATTTATCTACCATCACATCAGATAAATTATCATTCATTTTCATAAAATTGCTTTTTTCAAAATATTTCCTTCAACCATGTACATAACAAAATATGGTCATCTTAGCTTACTATATACTAGATTATTCTTAAATAATATGTTCTTCCGTCACTATTAACATGGTAATCCGGATACTTTTTCCCTTAAACAACGCCTCTACTCTGGTTACTCCCCGCCACGGCTTCTTGCCTCATTGGTTTCACCTTTAGGATGGCATAGTACTTAGGGATATTTCTCCGTTTCCTCTTTGTTAATAAACTTCTTAACATATTATTCTTCGAATAATTCTACTATAAAGTAACTAGTATGAATTTATTTTATCATATCATGATTGTTGGGAATTATGAAATTAGCTATTCATAATCATAAATGGATATACCTGTTCAGGTAGCTTTGATATTTCTGAAGTTTGTTGCTCCATAGCTTTTTCTATTGGAATATGTTTATTTTATTAACTGAGTAAAATATTTTTTATGGAGTGGAGAGAGGAAAGTTGCTTCAACGCATGAAGGCTTGCCTTTGCAATGCCTTCTGCCTTTGTTATATATAGAACGAAAATTTACAAACTTTCTTTACACGTTTTCTAAAAACTAAAAATTTAAAACTTAAAGAAAATAAAGTCAACAAAAATGGCCTATGGCCTATCCTACTCTAAAGAAAAGTCATAAATGTAAGAAAAGTAATAATTGCTTTACATTATTGTATCATAAGAAAAATTTGTACAATAAGTCCAAATATCTTCCGTTGTCGTATCTGCTCCATTATTGCTCTTTATCTTATCTTTCCAGCTGGCATTTTGTCTTCTTGATTTTTATTCTAGATGTACCTCTGGAATAATATTATCTTCTCCATTGCACCTCGAACATTGGTGGTCTGGATATTTGTGTCCAATTATTTTACAGTATCTTGTTAGTAGTCCGTCTGAAATAAATCCTTTTTTGATTGCTCTTGCGGTAGATTGTTTTTCTGGGTTGAGTAGCGTCATTATCCATTGTCTTACATCTTCCATATCTGCTTGTCGTAGCTCTTTCGAATTTGAATATATCATTTGATGATCTCTTGAATAGTAGCTCCATATTGGGTTTCCGTTAGTATAATTATTTGCTAATTCTTGAATGATCGTAGCTAGTCCAATAAGTCGTTTATTTGCATAAAAATCTGGTATCTCAATTCTGGGTATCTCCAGTTGTTGCGTAATATCTTCTGGTATAATCATATCTCTTGTTAGTCCTATCTTTACAACTTGTATAACTAGTTTTATTTCATCATATAATATCTCTGCTGGTGCAGTATAACACTTTATATAAAATAAATTTCCTTTTGTTATTCTTTTGTAGGTAGTGAATATCTTGTAAAATTCTTCCATAGTTGTTAGCTCTTCTCCGTCTTGGGTATATATGGTATTTAGTAGTCCATAGTCAAAACAGGTTTTAACTAGGCTTGGGTTAGTTTTGGGTAGTGCAATTAATTTATTATATCCTTGTAATTTTTGCGTTATATAATTGGTATTTGGTTCCTTGATGTCTGTAGCTCTGGGGTTATGGTTTAGAAAGGTTTGTACTCTGTATATATTTTCTATGTATTTCTGGGCGGTGTAGTTGTATACTTTTTTATCTTTGTTTAGGCTATCTCGGTATGTGTTAACTTGTGGGGGTATGAATAAATGGTCTTTTTGTGTTTTTGGTGTAAATGATTTTTCAAATATTTTATTCATATTTACATTCTGGTATCTTGGTCTATTAACTCCTTTGCTTGTACCTGCAGAAGTAGATTGATAAATGTTATGGGCTTTATGGAGTGTCCCAACGTCTCCTTCTAGCTCTGGATTTTTAATGTCTTTCGATCGACATAGCTCTACACACTGCTGAGTTAGCTGATTTGTAGCTATAGACTTCAGTTTATCTTCATTAGTCTTTAGCTTTTCTATCTCATTACCCATACTGTCCACTTTCATTGAAAGCGTAGTTAGGGTGTTAAGTATTTTTTCTAGAGTATCTTCCTCTACTATTTCAGTCTGTGTAGCTTTGTCTTGATATGTAATCTGCAATAACATTTTTGTTAGTACTGATCACTTCAATTGTAAATGTGAAATTTAATATATTTAAAACTAGTCTCCAAATCTCTTTTGTTGTAACTGAATTTTGTATTTTCTTTGTTAACCACCAGCGTACCTGTGTATTATCTGTTCGTACAATAAATTTGTTATATACAATATATGGCTCAAATGCTAATAAACATTTATATAATGAACATAATTCTTTCCTATTTATTTCTCATTTTATTTCTGTCTCGTTGAATGTACCTGAGTAGTATCTACAATGATGTTCTATTTTTTCTGCTTCATATCGATATTTAAGTACTCCTCCGTAACTATATTCACTAGCATCTGCTTCTACTATATATATAAATTTTCTATTTTCATCTGGAAATTGTAATTTTGGTAATTCTCTACAAAGTAATTTTATTTTTTGAACTTGTTTTTTATCTTTTTCATCATAATTATATTCTATATCCTTTTTTAATTTTTTCTGCAGTGGTTTTAAGGTTTCTGCTAATTTTGGAATATATTCTCTTACTTGGTTTACTAATCCTAAAAATGATTGTAATTTCTTTTTTGTATCTAATTCTTCTTTCGAATTTATTATTTTTTGTACTATATGTTGTTGCATTTTTACTCCACTTTTATCTATTTGTATTCCTAAAAATTCTATCTGGTTTTTCATAATTTCAGCATTCTTTTTGCTTAGACTTATTCCCGATTTTTCTATTATATCTGTAAACTGTTCTAATAATTTTAAATGTTCTTCTTTGATTTTTGTATATAATAATATATCATCTATGTACACTATACAATTAGATAATTGTTTAAAATAATTATCCATAAAATGTTGGTATCTACCTGGTGCATTTTTATATCCAAATGGTAACACGTTCCATTCATAAAATCCTTGTGGTACCGTAAATGCGGTTAATTCTTTAGATTCTTCTTCTAGCTTTAGGTGGTAAAATCCTGATTTACAATCAAATTTGCTAAAATAATTATATCCTTGGATTTGTCTTATTTTTAATATCTTATTTGGTATCGGATAATTATATGTTATAGTTTTTGCATTTAAATTTCTATAGTCAATAACCATCCTACTTTTTCCTCTTTTTTGTTCACTATGTTTATTTACTATAAATGCTGGACTATTATGTTTACTATTACTTTTTTGTATATATTGTTTTTCTAATAATTCATCTATGTGCATTTTAAATTCTTTTAAATCATCAAAATTATATGTTAATGGTTTTTGTGTTATTATGCTATTTTTATCTATTAATTCAATTTTTATAGTAGTTTTATGTTTTTCCCATCCTTTTAATGGATCTTCACTATATAATTGTTCTAATTTTTTTTGAATTATTTCTATTTTATTTATTGAAAATGTAGTTATTTCTATTTTATTTATCGAAAATACTACTAGTTCTACTGTATCTTCAGTATTTTTTATATTTTCTAACTTTTATGTAATTTTTCACTTCCTTTTATCCAATCAGTTTTCTTTCTTATTTTATTATTAACTCTTTTTGCTTTTACTTTTTGTTTACATGGTGTTGTAAACCACCAGTCTGTTTTGGTTATTATATGTGGGTATAATTTATCTAAAAATGGCATTCCTAAAAGTATATCTTTTGATGTTAATTCATAATTATAAATTTCTTCTATTGTTAATATCTTATCCCATACTTGTATTTTTACATTCTTAGCTTTATAAGTAATTAGGCTTCCTTCATTATTAATCCTTTAACTATTATTGGTGTTTTTAATTTATCCCATTTGCTTTCTGGTAAGCAATTATATCTACATAAATTAGCTTCTGCTTCTGTATCTATCATAGGCGTATAATATCTAGTGTAATATCCTTCTACTACTATCTTCATTAATACATATATCTTCATTTCATGTTAAGGCTATTTTTAAGAATAACTTTTCTTTGTTATATGTTAAGGTTAATTGTGTATGTTCTATATTATATGGTTTTACTTGTTCTAACCATTTTATTCCTAATATTATATCTGCTTTTTGCATTTCTTCCTTTATTTCGAAATCTATTTTTATTTTTCTCACTCCTAATATTATTTCTTTTTCTGCTATATTTTTATTATTTATTAAACTTCTTGGTAGATCTGGGCATATATCATTGTCAGTTTTTATTTCTTCATTTTTTACTAGATATTTTGCTATATGATTTTCTTCTTGTCCTGTATTTAAAAGTATTAGGTATTCTTTTTCATTTATTTTTCCTGTTATGTAATATTGGTTTAAATTACTTATTGAATTTGTTTCATAACTTGTTCTTTTTGATGAGCTTGATGATTCTGGTTTTTCATTAGCTATTCTTTTTGTTGTACTTGTTCTATCATTTACTATTTCTAAATTTTCTTCTGTATCTATGTCTCTATAGGTATAGTCATTATAATCTATTGTTTTTACTATTTGTTCGAATGGGCTTTCTATTTGTATTTTGTTAATCTTATTTTTTCCTGTTATTTTATGTTTTGTTGTTAATACATATAGATTTTTGCATCTTGCTGTAAATATTTTACTTCCTGGGGTTAATTCTATTCCTGATATTTTCCAATATAATACTAATGATTTATCTATATTTCTATCTGTTACTGCTACTGAATAATTTGCACTTATTATAAATTTAAATTTTTGATATATTAGATTTCCTTTTACGGCAGTTATTATGCTCTTTTCTATAGGTTTTATAATTCTATCGTCTGCTAAATATAATTCTATTGGTGTATCTATTCCTTCCCTAAAACATGCTTTTATTAATATCTCTGTACCTCCAAGGTGTACATATTTTATTGGATCTCCTTTACTTTTTATATCATTTATTTCTTTATTAATTATTCTTTTTGTTACTAGTGGTATACTAGCTTTTCCTTTTGCATATCTGCAGTCTATTACATGTTCTTTTTGACATACTACATAATATTCATCTTTTTTCCTAATAAAAATATTTTTTACTGTTGGTATTTTAACACTTAAATCTAATTCTTTCCCTTTTATTTCATCAAATATGTTACTGTCAAATATTATTTTTTGTTCCGTTCCTTCATCATTTAAATATTCTTCCTTTGTTATTATTTTTATATCTTCTTCAGTCATTTGATTCATCTATTTCGCTATCTATTTCATTATCTGTTTCGTTTTCTGAAATTTCATATATACTATCTTCACTTTCTAATTCATAATCTATATAATCTATCTGCATATATTCTGTATTATCTATTCTTATTTCTGATATTTGTTTATTTTTTGGATTTTTAGGTAATTTACAATCTCTAGCTAAATGTCCTAACTTTCCACAATTATAACAAGTACATTCTTTTATAGATTTCTTTTTTCTATATGGTCTTTTATGTGTATAATTTTTTACATAATATCTTTTTCTTGGTTTCTTATATTTATATTTTGATTTTTTATATTTTTTATATTTCTTATGTCTTTTTCTTTTCTTATAATATCTTTCTTCGCATCCAAATTGGGGTGCTATTTTATTTTTGCAACAAGCTAAATTTCTTATTAATGTTTTTTTCATTTTTAATTCTTCTCTATATTTTTCACATAAGTTTCTATACCATTGTTGTAAATATTTTATTCTTGCTCCTAACGTATCTACTATTTTTGCTTCTTCCCAACTTTTTATTATTTTCGAACTAAATGGCTCGGGTAATTTATTAAAATACAATTTTCTTATTTCTTTACTTTCTTCTATACTATATGCTCCTTTATAATAATATTTTTTAAATGCGCAAGTATATTCATCTATATAACACATATTACATATTGCTAATTTTAACATTAAATTTCTATTCATATCTCTTTCTTCATTTTGTTCTTCTTCGATTGTTGTCGTACTACCAAATTCATCTTTTATAGCTGTTTCATATTTTTTTAATAATTCTATAGGTGTTAGTTTAGTTGTTGTCGATGATGTTCCTTCTATAGGTTTATTAGTTCTTAATACTTTTTTGCTATTTTCGGTTAAATTTGCAAACCATAGTTTTACTGATCCTATTAGTGTTTTTTCTATATATTCCGGTGCATCTGTTATATTTATATTATTATCTAATAATTGTTTTGTCATATATCCTATCCATAATTGTATTGTTTTTTCTGAATCTATTACACAGTCTAGATCTAAAAAGTTATAATTTTTATTCACTATTTGTTTTGGTATCCATTTATCATATTCATTATATTTTTTAAACTTATTCTTATAATATATGGATTTTCTTGTTTCTGTTGTTTTAGGTATTATATTTCCTTTTTCTTTTTTATCAAGAGTATTTATTTCTGTGTGGGTATTTTCTAAGTTTTCCTCATTAATTTCTTTTTGTTCTTCATTGATTTCTAAATTTTTTGTATTTGTTAATATTTCTGTATATGTTTCACTATCTTCGGACTCATAATTATCTGTCTCTTCAATATCTATATTATTTATTTCTAATTCTTCGTTTTTTATTTCTAATTTTTCCTTAAATTGATTTATCTCATTTAGTAATTTCTGTTCTCTATCTTTTTCTTCTTTTTCTTTTTGTCTTTGTTCATACAGTTCTTTTAACATTTGTAATTCTTTTTCTAATTCAGCAATTCTACTATTTTTGGTTTCTTCTATTTTTCGTATTTCTTCCGTAGTGTGTTGTCTTATTTTTTCTATTTCTTTTTTCCTATCTATCTCTTCATTTTCTTTTTCTATTCTTACCATTGCTGTTAATTTATCTTCTAATTTTAATTCTTCTTTTTCTAACATTAGATATAAATGTTCGCCTATTTTCTTATATCTTCGTCCTAGATTAGAAAATACTATTTTTATTTTTGATCCTTCGTAGTTTTCATATATTTTTTCATCTATTATAAATTCTTCTTTATTCATTTTATTGTGAATAGTTCATGTTGATATACATATTCTAAACTATTTATTTGTGATTCTAATTTTGATATTTCATCTTTTTGTGTATCTATTGAATTTTTACTAACTCCGGCAAATATATTATAATGTAGTCTTTCTATTCTTATTTTTAATTCTTTACGTTTTTCAGAGATAATTTGTTTTAGTTCTTTATATTGTTGTATTTTATTCATTTTAATTATATTTCTAATATCTTGGTGGATATCTAAATCTAATTTTATCATAATTAGGTGGTATATGTTTTATTCTTCTGGATTTTAAATGTGTTATTAATTTTGATTCAATACTAGATATTAATGTAATTAAGTAGGCTAATTTTTGTGGATTTTCTTTTGTTTTATTTAGACTTATATATTCTGAATAGTTACTAATTAAAGATTCTTTAATTTTTCTAAAAGCTTCTCTATTTTTAAATGGTCTTCGCATAATTAATTAATTATAAGTAAATTGTTTTAACTCTAACAATAACCTACGGCTGAGAAGAGTCTTAAGAAGACAAGAAAGGGTCAATTTTTATTTTTTGGTTAAACATGGGGTCACTTTTATTTATAATATAAAGAAAAAGGGGTCAATTATTGAGATGCATTTTTCAACTACCTACTGATTTTATCTCCTTTCTTTTTATCACAAAAATATACCTCCACACATATAAACACAAAATACTCAGACCACACATACACACAAAAACTATTGCTTCTCCACCATTCTTTTTCTTTCTTTTTCTCCCCTTTTTCTCTCTCTTTCTCTCACTCCCCAAAAGCCTTAAACCGCCACCGGCGAACCAACGGTGATTCGGTGGAATCCCCCTTCCTTTGCCTCACCACTTTGACAATCACCAAGAAACCATCAGTGCCACCCCTTGTCTCCCTTTCTAGCAAAACACCACCAATTTTTCCTCTTTTCGTTGTTCCTTTTTTGCGCTGCCTTGCCGAAGGTCGTGGCCGGCGAGATTCAACCGTACCACCGCTACGCGCCACCCAACACCGCTAAAATAGCTGCACCACCACAAACCACCACCTTCTCTTCCTTATCACTATTTCGGCCAACCAAGAACAAACCCATGTCAGATTCCGGCTAAACTCAATCGGAAATGATGAGCCATTGTCGGTTTATTTATCAGTTTTTCAGATCTGGGCGACAATACTATGACAATACAAAATATGACATCGCAATTTGAAGTTATTCTATTTCTTTGTTAAATTGTTGGTACGTCTCTTTTATTGAATTGCCCGTGTCATTTTGTTCTATAATCTAAATTGATATTTTTGAATTTTGTGGTGATTGATAATATTTTTCAGTAAGTGCCTCTGTTTCGTATGGTTTCGGCTTAGTTTTGAATTGTTGACTCTATTTACTAATTGTTTCTTTATTTGTATTGACATTTATTAACAATTTACTTTAATAGCTTTATGTTATTTGTGGCTTTAGTTTATTTAATTATTATATTGTAAGATTTTTTCTTTTGTTAAATTTTGTTTGCAGTTTTGATTATCCTATTTGAGTTGTATTGTGTCAATTATTGTTTTGATTAATTTATCCTTTCAAGATATGTTGTTATCGTTGGTATTAATTTGATATGACCAATGACATTATCTTTCCGTTAGATTTTTGAGGCCATTCCATTATAAAAGACGGATGTTATTTTCTCAAATTTATTATTTTATATCAAGGATCGACACTTGGACGATGAAGAAATTTTTCATCGATTTTTGAGGCCTTTGCAAACAAAGAGACGGATATTACGTATATAAATATGTAATAAAATAAATTAATTCGGGCAATGATGAAATTTTTATAATTTTCTTTAAAAATTTATCTGAGCCCGCTTTTTAACAAAAATTATACTTTTAAATACATATATGCACACATACCTTTATAATTTATTTTGTAATTAGTTATTTGTTACTAACTTTGTTATTAGAAATGTTTATACAGATTATTGGGAATACTCGTTGGGAATGGCATGCAAAGAAGACCTTAAATTTTGTGTTTGTATTTTTATATTTTTATACTTGTACAAATACTATCATAGTGAAATTTTATTTTTTGGGGCGTTGGACGGGCATATTCTTTATTTATACAAACTTCACCACGTGTATATGCAAACATAGGCCGTTAACTTTTATACAAAAAAGAATTAAATTAATTTAGATATTTAATCAAACAGAATTAAAAATACTTTCTTTTATGAATTCTTTTTCATTTTTCAAACAATTTTCTTATGTACTTTGATTGCATGTCTTTACATACTTTCACGTTCATATTTTTACAATGACATATGTAACTTATACACACTTTAAATGAAGATTATTTTAAAATGCATTCTATATTTATATTTTAAACATCGATTTTTTCCTTCATCTTTTAATAAACCTAAGTCTGGCTAGAAACCACATTTGTGGATTCTGAAGGGTGCCTAATTCCTTCCCTTTGAAATAATTTTAACCCTTACCTGGAATCTAAAATGGTTTCGCAGATTAAATAAAGTCACACTTGTTAAACAAATAAGTAGGTTTCCTATTTTTCCTTAAAAATTAGGTGGCGACTCTGTGCAAAATCAATTCTTTTTGAGTCCATAATGTCATGCTCGTTTGACCTTTGGTAAAAATCGGGTATGACAAGGTCCATTGCGCCTTGGTAGCTTCGCGGCGTCAGACTCCACGTGGGTTTCCAGCTACATGGAACTCTCTCAATCACGCGAGGTGGCTTCTTTGCAATTTCTCAAAAGTTTTACGATGGTCCTGGCACAGGGCTCATCGTGGGGGCCTCTGTCATAACCCAAATTACCATGAGTGGCACCCATACAAATCTTCCTGTGGGAGAACTAACTAAATTGAACCATTACCCTATCACTTAGTCATTATTAAGATGATATTATCATAAAATTGACATAATACAATAATTTAGGACTAATTATTATTAATGTAGAAGTCAAATAAACTACTTACTAAAATCCCCAAGACCCGAAGGTCATCGTACAAGAACTACTAACAAAGATTGTGTCTAAAGAGATATTCATAAATAAAGTAAGTAAAGAATGTTTCATTGCCCGAAAGATGGAAAAGAACAAATAAGATGACCCATGATAGCCTGGAGACGGAGTGCCAACCCTTGGATCAAGATCTGCTATCAAACTCTAGAGGTGAGATCAGGTATGAACCTCTAGAATAATTTCTGCAATCAACAAAAGAAGAGTACAGGGTAGTATCAGTACAAACTACTATTTACTGGTAGGTATCATAGGCCAACTCAATTTAATAGCATGTACACACCATAAATTAGATAACAAGTAGACAGACATCATCACATAACAAATACTCAATGCATCAACAATACAATAACAACAGGTCAAACAGTACTCATAAATAAGCCAAATAACCATCAAGAGCATCAACCATATTATAAACATCCACAGAATCAACACAAATACGTACACACATGCTATGGGACTTATTTTTGTCCAAATACTCTGGACCTGCAGGGAACAATCTATGTTCACGTACTGCACCGGCGTGGTACCCGATCCAACATAAATATAAATGTACTGGTGTGGTACCCGATCCAACATAAATATAAATGTACCGGCGTGGTACTCGATCCAAGATAAATATAAATGTACTGGTGTGGTACCCTATCCAACATAAATACAAATGTACCAGCGTGGTACACGATCCAACATAAATATAAATTTGCTGGCGTGGTACCCGATCCAACATAAACATATCCGTACCGGCGTGGTACCCAATCCAACATAAATATAAATGTACCGGCATGGTACCCGATCCAACATAAATTTAAACGTACCGGCGTGGTACCCAATCCAACATAAATATAAACAAGTATTATCAATATCAATTTACACAACCTCACAACATACAACACAATGTACCAAGTTTACAAGTACACTTAAAGTCATAAGAGAGTTCCATCAAGTAAAATTTTAATAATCATTTATACACGCATCAACAGTCCAAACATCAACAATTTCAAGCATATTTGAATACCAATTAACAAGTATATAATTTAGGAGCTTACACAAAATTAAATTGAGTCTAAACTCCAATTAAACCATAACCTATCTCAACCAACGAATCCGAATGATACTAGTACACAAGTGTCCTGTCCTTCCTCATAAATTCAGAATGTTCAAAATCTGTTCAAATATACATAGCCCTCATAAGAGTATGAACTAGTATGTCAAATTTCAACTAAAATGGGTTATTATTCGGCCCCAAGTCAAGAATATTCACTCTAAAAATTCTAAACCTAAACCTCCATTATCAAAATTGTGGATATGAACATGTCTAGAGTTATTACTCAGCTTATTTATAATTTACATTATCGAGTATTGATGTCAACCGCAAGTTTAAGAACACTGTCAAGGGTCATGCATGGATTAACTGAGAGTTTAGGATTCTGCACACTTAAATTCCCTAAGAACATAACCTTGGCATTAGGATATCTAATGACTGGCTAATAATTACTTTCATCATTATTTTTTTTATTCAAATTGGCTTCAAAAAAATAAACCAGAAACCTTCAAAAAGACTGATCACAAAGATCCCTTTTTACCTTATCCAAGAGAACAACAAACATGCACGGTATTACTATATATATATATATATATATATATATATATATATATATATATATATTAGACGTATGCGTACTGTATGTTGGCCATAGTTGAAGAATAGTCTACAAGTTTAACAACAAAAACAATTGTTTTCTGGTTTTCAAGTAGAGCACAATCAATTTATAAATGATTAGGATAAAGTAACCACTATATGTATAAATTTACATCAATTTCCTCTATATCAGGTATGACTTTACTTATAGGCAATTATTATTACTGTAGTTAACACCTTACCTAAAGCTCGCCTTTTTTTTTTCTCCTTTCGTTCTTGCTTATCCTCCAAAGAATTAAACCCTATTAACCGAAAGTCCTTTCACGTAATATCTGATGGTAAAAGAATTGTGGTTTTAACCCATTAAACCATTAGTTTCACTAATCATCTAAAATACCCTAAACTTTTAATAAATACTCAAAATTTATTTCGAAAACCTCATAAACATAAATCAATTATGTATATTAACTAAAAAGTACATTCCTGACCTATTGAAAGTATTACTACACTAATTCGAGGTCATCTTGATAAAAGATTAACCATTATCGGGTTTAACTTTTTCAAATTCAATAACCCTGTTAATGACTTAAATTTCTTTCGAATATCTAAAAAAATTGGCTACTCATCCCATGAGTCACAATTCACATATACAAACTATGCGAAGGGCTAAAATATGGGAGATGAGAAAATTTTATTAACGATCGGGAGGGTCGTTACATCAGATACAAATTAAACAATCGTTCGTCCCCGAACGAGCAAACCAGAGACAAGAAGGGAAAATAAGAAATTATCAGAATCATCAAAAAGATATGGATACTTGCTACGCATGTCTGCTTCGGTCTCCCAAGTAGCCTCCTCAATAAGATCATTCTTCCATTGGACCTTCACAGACTCAATCTTCTTAGTCCACGACTTATGGACAACCATATACCTAGCTAAGACTATGCGTGCCCCTACCTCCCTAGACTCGGAAGGTTCACTCAGCATACAATAACACAAGACATATTCTTCACCCATATTATGCAACTTTCCTATACCAGCCGATAAATATAGGTGCATACTGGTGATAGGCAATGCACCAGCAGGAATAAATGCAAAGTACACAATCAATATCACAACTCATCATAACTATCCTCATCAGGACCATCACTATCGTAATCAATCTCCGGCCTTGCCGGATATCAACATATCATAAATATATCTTCTGACCTTGCTGGGTATCAACATTATCACAAAAGTATCCTCCGGCCTTTCTGGGTGTCAACATATCATCATAATAGTCATTACCAAATAAAATACACTAAAATATTCATAAAAATATTCATATCACCATAGAATATGTATCTAGTCAATACTTACCAACTACTCTCTATTAGCTAACCAACACTTATTATAATAGAATCACTAGTTCGCTAGTCATCATATAACCTCTAGTTATTAGCCTAAACATTATCCTTCACATAATCTTTATTCCTGGGATAGAAACTAACCACTATTTATTTAATAGCCAACATCTAACATCGAGTCAAGGTTTATCACTAGATCAAAACCTCCATTTATCAACCATTCATTATTATCAACTAATCATCCTATATTCGTTAATCATTACTAGACAACACATTACTATTGGTCATCAAACCACCTTTTATTAACTGACATCATTCATTATCTAACCATCTTTTACCAACTAATCCTTGCTTAGCTATTTATTAATTAACCATTTAGCAACTATTCAAATTTATTAACTAGTCACCTCTTACTACCAAAATATTTTATTATCTAGCCTCATTAACACACAACTCCTCATTTATCAAGTAATCAATATCACAAACTTAGTCATCAATACCAACTAATCTTCACCTATGCTAGATCCGACCTCACCATAAGTCATGCATTAACCATCGCTAGCTACCATGTTTCAACTAAGAAAAAATCATTAACTATTACGTTAGATTCCTAGCCATCACTAATATCCAATTAATAAAGTCGTAAGCAACATACCATAGCTTCCTTTGTCCCATACGGGGGATATGCATACAAACATATATACATTCACAAACTATAATCATATCTCTTACAATGATAAACACTTCTAAGATAATCAATCATTATCATTACAAGGCCCTTGGTCTATTAATTTATCCAGAATAGTCACAACATCATAATCACGACCTTATACCCATATACATATCCAAAACTCATATCAATAATCATATTTAGAAGCTATAGCATATCTCTAATCATCTCACATATAGGAGGTATCTCACATATTGAAGGCATAATGCAGATAGATATGTAATCTTCTATAGGATATCTTATATCGATAGGTCATACATCATGACTACGAGGAATATCACCTCTCTAGGAAAATGCATATCTAAGAGGAAATAACATCTCTATAGACCATATAACGTATCTAGGAGGAATATCATCTCTAAATGCCCAATATCACTTCCACAGGAAGTATCATAACTATAACTCATAACCCATAATCCGAGAACATCAATACGAGTTACCAAGTTACAAAGTAATCTTATTTTAAGGTTTACTAGCCTCATCTATGTCTAACGTCCGCAACTAAGTCTACAAAACTTAACAAAAGTTTAGGCTTAAGTGGGTCAGACGATCCCACTTCTAATCCTTAGTTTCCATAATTAGGCACACTATGCCCTAAATTAGGATAAGAAATCTAGTTCATCTTCTCGAAGTCAAGTAAGCCATATTCAACCCTAAGATAATTGCTTCTACTAGAAACAAGTTACTCAAGTGAACTCTACCCAACTTACGATATCAAGACTACCACACTAGTCCAATAAGGCTAAATATACAAATCACGCTTCAAATACTAAAACCACCTCCCAAACCTAGGTTTACATCATAACTACGCTACAACTAATCTAAACTAGAGAGAAAAATCAATAGGATTCAAAAGGGGTATAAACATGCCATTTTACAGATCCACAAAATTAGAGCCTACAATATATTATCCTCCACAACATTGTTAATATCCATCTAATTATCATACCTAAACCACTCAACAAGAAATATTTACCAAGCATAACTCAAGGAAAGATTAATCATGCCATTTAATAATTCATTTATTCTCCCATTCAGGATCATCCTTAATTATTTTATGAATGTAACTAAGCCATTTGATTTTGCATTGCCACTATCATAGAAATTACTATCATCTAAAAGTGTCATATACAACCAACTATGTGGGATATGTAAATGTATAATTCAGCCACAAGGTCAAGTCATTAACAATTTATCTTCTTAAAATTTTACCTAGTGCATAAATCCACAACTACAACTTATGTCTTGACAAACACTAACTCAATGTTTTTCAACGACAAACACTTCATGGTTAAGGCAAACCTCTCTTATATCACCAACACCAATTTAAGATATACAGAGTTATTCTTATTTCTACCTAACAATAGTTTTATTACGAACTTTACTTAACTCTTAATCATCTTAAGAGTGGTCCCCACACCACTAGCACATAAGCAAGGCCAAACAAAATAAATTGATTATAGTTCATTGATAGTCTCATCACCAATATCACATTCCAGATAAGTCATCAATCAAATTCTATAGGTATCTGCAACCTCTACTAGTTTTTATCACTTTTATTTAAAACTCATTATTTTGCCAAGCATTAAGAATTAGTTCACATAAGGAACTCAAAGATAATGTCACTTAGCTAGTCCTCACAAGGAATCCATTATAATTTTAATAATAGAACTCCAAAAAAATTCTAAACACAATCTCAATGATCGGGCCACACAAGGATCCCCGATAATATCAAATAATTGAACTACACAAGGATCCATCCACAACATCATTAACAAGAATCTCTCGTTACCGAAAAACACATATCACCTTAGTTTTTTATTCATGTCACTTTTCCACTATCTTTTCTTAACATCATATTCTCATATCATTCTTTCAATTCTTATACCAACAATCTCATCAGTATAATAGTACCAAAAATAAGTAAGAACCATAGAATTTCTAGTTTCACAATAACAAGAAATCAAATAATTTCATCATATTTATAAAAAAAAAACTTCATCAATTTTTATCACTTAATGACTTAAAAAAAATTAATTCACAATAATGACAAAAATCCAGCAACACAAGTTTAGCCAAATATCAAACACAAGCAATCAATAAGTTCACAACTTTCACAAGTCTTTACCTATTAACAATAACTTTTACAACTTATTAATAGATACCAATCGAAATCTCCAAGATTTTTATTCAAAATTATTAAGATACTAACTGGAATTGTCTAGATATCAATTGGATTCAATCTAATAGTCCAAGATTAGGATGGAACGATGGAGAGAAAGAAAGAAAAATGACTTCTACTTGCCTCATAGTCTTACGAAGATTAGGTATGGGGCCCTACACACTAATCTACAGAACTCTACTTGACATTGCTCTTATTAACAGATACCAATTGAAATCGCCAGATACCAATTGAATTCAAGTAATAGCTTGTAAGAAAGAAGAATTTGAATTTTCCTAGTGTCCAATAGCCTCTTGAAGAAAAGTACAGATATCTCTGTACCGTTCCGCAAGATTCTACTAGACATGTTCTTGTATGACGAGATCGACAAACCTAGGACTTTGATACCAACTTTGTCACGACCCAAATGGCCATGAGTGACACCCACACTAATCTTCCTGTGGGAGAACCATCTAAATTGAACCATTACCCTTTCACTTAGTCATTATTAAGATGATATTATCATAAAATTGACATAATACAATAATTCAGGACTAATTATTATTAATGCGGAAGTCAAATAAACTACTTACTAAAATTTCCAAGACCTGAAGGTCATTGTACAAGAACTACTAACAAAGATCATGTCTAAAAAGATATTCATAAATAAAGTAAGTAAAGAATGTTTCATTGCCCAAAAGATGGACAAGAACAAATAAGATGACCCATGCCAGCCTGGAGATGGAGTGCCAACCCTTGGATCAAGATCTGCTATCGAACTCTAGAGATGAGATCAGGTATGAGCCTCTAGAATAATTTCTGCACTCAATAAAAGAAGAGTACAGGGTAGTATCAGTACAAACCACTATGTACTAGTAGGTATCATAGGCAAACTCAATTTAATAGCATGTACACAACATAAATTAGATAACAAGTAGACAGACATTGTCACATAATAAATACTCAATGAATCAACAATACAACAATAACAGGTCAAACAGTACTCACAAATAAGCCAAATAACCATCAAGAGCATCAACCATACTGTAAACATCAACAGAATCAACATAAATACGTACACACATGCTATGGGACTTATTTTTTCCCAAATAGTCATGACCTGCAGGGAATAATCTATGTTCATGTATCGTACCAGCGTGGTACCCGATCCAACATAAATATAAATGTACCGGCATGGTACTCGATCCAACATAAATATAAACGTACCGGCATGGTACTCGATCCAACATAAATATAAACGTACCGACGTGGTACTCGATCCAACATAAATATAAACGTACCGGCATGGTACCTGATCCAACATAAATATAAACGTACCGGCGTGGTACCTGATCCAACATAAATTTAAATGTATCAGCATAGTACCCGATCCAACATATATATAAACAAGTATTATCAATATCAATTTACACAACGTCATAACATACAACAGAATGTACCAAGTTTACAAGTACACTTAAAAGTCATAAGACAATTCCATCAAGTAAAATTTCAATAATCATTTATACACGCATTAACAGTCTAAACATCAACAATTTCAAGCATATCTAAATACTAATTAACAAGTATATAATTTAGGAGCATACACATAATTAAATTAAGTCTAAAGTCCAACTAAACTATAACCTACCTCAACCAACGAATCTGAATATCACTAGTCCACAAGTGCCCTATTCTTCCTCACAAATTTAGAATGTTCAAAATCTGTTCAAATACATATAACCCTCATAAGAGTACGAACGAGCATGTCGAATTTCAACTAAAATGGGTTATTATTTGGCCCCAAGTCAAGAATATTCACTCTAAAAATTCTAAACCTAAACCCCCATAATCAAAATTGTGGCATGAACATGTCTAGAGTTATTACTCGGCTTATTTCTAATTTATATTATCGAGTATTGATGACAACCTCAAGTTTAAGAACGCTGTTAAGGGTCATGCATGAATTAACTGAGAGTTTAGGATTCTGCACACTTAAATTCCCTAAGAACATAACCTTGGCATTAGGATATCTAATGATTGGCTAATAATTACTTTCATCATTACCCATTCATTATTTTTTTATTCAAATTGGCTTCAAAACATACACCAGAAACCTTCAAAAAGACTAATCACAAAGATCACTTTTTACCTTATCCAAGAGAACAACAAGCATGCATGGTATTACTATATATATATATTTGACGTATGCGTACTGTATGTTCGCCCTAGTTGAAGAATAGTCTACAAGTTTAACAACAAAAATAATTGTTTTCTGGTTTTCAAGTAGAGCACAATCAATTTATAAATGATTAGGATAAAGTAACTACTATATGTATAAACTTACATCAATTTCCTCTATATCAGGTATGCCTTTACTTATAGGCAATTATTATTACTGTAGTTAACACCTTACCTAAAGCTCGTTGATGCAGCCATAGTTCTCGCCTTTTTTTTCTCCTTCCGTTCTTGCTTTTCCTCCAAAGAAATTAACCCTATTAACTGAAAGTCCTTTCACGTAATATCTGATGGTAAAAGGATTGTGGTTTTAACCCATTGAACCATTAGTTTCACTAATCATCTAAAATATCCTAAACTTTTAATAAATACTCAAAATTTATTTCAAAAACCTCATAAACATAAATCAATTATGTATATTAACTAAAAAGTACATTCCGGACCTATTGAAAGTATTACTACACTAATTCGAGGTCATCTTGATAAAAGATTAACCATTATCGGGTTTAACTTTTCCAAACTCAACAACCCCATTAATGACTTAAATTTCTTTTGAATACCACAAAAATTGAATAATCATCCCATGAGTCATAATTCACATATACAAACTACGCGAAGGGCTAAAATATGGGAGATGAGAAAATTTCATTAACGACCGGGAGGGTCAAGCCTCCCCACGAGGTGTATCGACCATTTCTCATGCCTAAAACTTTTTTTTAAGTTCCGTAACTCATTCCAAATATTTTCAATTGATTTAAAGGTCCATGACTTCGTTTTCATGGTTGAAATGGTATAAGGAACTATACGAATATGATGGAACTCGTAGGGTGTTACAAGTATGTTTTTCAATTCAACATTCTATACTATAAGTCTAAGACCACAAGATTTAAATGTACATACATCTTTCATCTCATATTTCTTGGTACCATATTAAAAATAGTTGTTTCAATTTATAAAATCAAGAGAAATATATTTTTTTAATTCTATACTTAGTAGTAAATAACTATATAAATGAAGAAAGAGATGGGAATTTTTTTTGGGTATTTTGTCATTCAAGAATACATATATATATATACAAGTATGGGTAGAATATAAAAGAAACAAAATAACATCTATGCAGATTTTGTACTATACTAGGAAGCTAAATATCACAACATATCTTGTGTTATACTAGGAAAATACTGCAAATATTTACAGCTAATAAGAATCTTGAGAATCTGATTTGTAATCATCCAAATGGATATTCTTGGGCTGAAGAAAATTGGGCGATGTCATCTTCAAAATTAACCTAATACTCTGCTCCATCTTTGGTCCATATGAACTTGGCCTCAGAGGTGCTTTTTGATTCTTCTTTTCAGCATGTTTTGCTGCATGTTTTACTTGATTACTTGGCTTTTGATTCATATTATCAACACCCTCCTCAAGATGTGGGAGGGGAAGGGGGAAGGAGGGAAACGATGCCCATCTTGGAGAGAATCGAATGATGTAATGGTCCGGAGAGGGCTTTGGTGAATAAATCGGCAAGTTGAGAAGCCGATGGAATAAATATAAGGGAGAAAAGGCCAGAAAGAAACTATTGTCTTATAAAGTGACAGTCAAGCTCTACGTGCTTGGTGCGTTCATGAAAGACCGGGTTGCGTGCTATGTGTATATCTATTTGGCTATCAGAGTGAACTGGTATGGGCAATGATGGAGAAATAAATCGATCTTGAAGAAGTATCATCATCCAAGTTAGTTATGCAGTAACTCTTATCATGGACTTATATCATATTCCATTGAGGATAAGGAAATAGAGGCTTATTTCTTGGATTTCTAAGAAATAGACGAGCCTCTCAAACAAATAAAAAACCCACTAACTAATCTTTGTGTGCCTCGACATGATGACCAATCGACATCATAAAAAGCAATTAGCAAAAAAGATGGATCTGAATTAAAAATAGACCTTGGCCTGGATTTACCCATAAATACCTCAAAACCCAGAGTGCCGCTATTAAGTGACCCACTCAAGGTTGCTGCATAAACTAGCTCAGGGTCAGGACTGCAAATGAAAAATCATGCCTTATTTGAGTGAGGTAATTAAACTTCCTTATTAATCACTTGTAAATTGTTGGGTTTGATAGTGGTGGTCCTGTGGAAAGAATGAGTTTGCAAGAAGGATGAAGTGGGGAAGATACCATAGGTAAGTTGGTGCAGTCAAATTCCAGCAACAATTCTGAAGCAAACTTTCTTTGACTAAGGATGAATCCATATGATTCTCGCAAAATCTCCATTCCTAAAAATAATTTATCTCTCCTAAGTCCTTAATTCTATATTCTGAATCAAGGAACAATTTTATATTTGCAAACTCATTTCAGAGCATGCATGTTTAAAGAACTAAAAATGGGCATATAGAGTGTTAGGTGGTTACCCGAATAAGGCATGAGTTCAAGAAACTCTTAGGCTGAAAACGTATTTGCCGATACGGGTATATTATTATTGTACGTTGGCGACGGCCGTGTGGCTTAGTAGATTCAGAAACTCCGACCCTTGCGGCACACTTGTGTTGGGGGCTTGGCTGCCGAGTTGATGGTAGATCCCATATAGCTCATGGGATTACAGATTGTAGGGTACACTACCTAGCGTAGAAGTAAGACAAAGAGTGTCACAAATTTTAGATGTTTTCGCAGAGTCTTTTAAAATGCCCATGTGATTTCTTACTTATGATATGTTTATAAACTGCTTTAAATTTCTCTCATATATATTGAATATACATAATTATTTTGGATTTGCTCTGCATACCAGTACATCTGTATTGACCCCTCCCCTACCTCTCAGATTCTGAGGCTCAGTCTAGGGGTCCAAATAAGTAGTAGATAATTCAGATAGTAGCTCAGATTATGCAGTGGTAAGACTTCTCTATTCCAAAAGGCCTGCCCCTTTCAGATTTTGTCATCTATTATTATTTTGGTCTACTGGGGGTCTTGTCCTAGTTTTTAGATAGTCTTCAGATTTTCATGTAGTAGAGATTTCGCAGACTGTTCTATATGTTGTTAGTGATTTTTGAATTTCATTCCTTATTGTTAAACTTAGTCCAGAGTATGACCATGTTTTCGGATCAGATTATATTTCTGCATATTCTTTTATTATGTGAATGTTGTGGATGATTACCAGATAGAGTAGGACACCTGAGCTTTCTTGGTTTGGGATGTCTGTCATGGACAGGCCCTAGTTTGGGTTGTGACAAACTTGGTATCAGAGCATAGTTCATGGTCCCAGGGTATCTATGAAATTATGTCTGGTAGAGTCTTGTTTGTGGGTATGTAGCGCACCATAGTTATAAACAAGAGGCTACCAGGCATTTAGGAATGTTTCCCCTCTTTGTAATCTAGTTCGTGCTTTGGAGTCTAATCTGTCCTCTAATTTGTGATCTCTTGCATTTCAGAAAAATAATTATGCCTCCCCATCGTACTATCGATCAGAATACATAGACAGATGAGGTCCGTCACACTCATGGGATGAGTACCCAAAATAGAGCTCAGACTCCAGAGATTGATGCTACTCTGAGAGTCCCACTTACTCAGACCAACCCACCTAGGGCACCCAAAGCTCCCCGAATAGGGACTAACCGCACTCAGACTCATGAGAGAGAGGTATCTAATGCAGAATTTAGATAGTCCATTCATATGCTTGCACAGTTGGTAGCCACAAAGACTCAACATTCAAAAGATATTGGGTCTGCATCTGTTACATCTGAGGCTACAAGAGTGGTCCAGTTCATGAGGATGAACCCGCGCAAGTTTATTGGTACTAAGGTAGAAGAGGATACACAGAAGTTTATGGATGAGATAGAGAAGATCTTTAAGGTAATTCATGTAGATGAGGTAGGGGGGTTGAGTTAGCAGCCTACCAGCTTAAGGATGTAGCGAACCAATGGTATAACGATTGGGAAGATTCAAAGAGTGAGCATGCTGATCCCACAATTTAGGATGAGTTTGGGGAAGCCTTTCTTGATCAATTCTTTCCTCTCAAGCTGAGGGAGGCTAAAGCCGAGGAGTTATGAATTTAAAGTAGGGAAAGATGAGTGTCCAGGTGTACACTCTAAAGTTCAACCAACTAGCCCGTTATGCTCCAGAGATGACTAGTAACATGAGAGCCCAAATGAGGAAATTTGCATTCGGCCTTTCAGATGACTTTGTACTTGAATATCAGGGAGAAATGTTGAACAAGGACATGGATTTTGCCAAACTATTAGTTCACATGTAGTAAGTTAAGGAGAAGGAAAAGAAGATCGCTGAATCTTGGGAAAAGGACAGACAGGCAAAGAGAGCCAAAATAGCAGACCAAAGCTACAGTCAGCAGTAGAGTGGTAATTGGGGTAACAAATGGCAAAAAAGAAAGAATTGGGGTAATGCACAGTCTGCAGCTAGTGCCTTGATGTCCAGACCCCCAGCTGAGTAGCGTACCCAGAATTTTTAGTCTAGTCAAGGGACGAGGATGCAGGGTGTTTAGTTGCAGGGAAGTATAGCTCAGACGTCTCGGTCCTATCTGTACTGTGGGAGATGTGGTAGGAATCATCCATTGAGATGTAAGTTTGGTGCTTTGGTGTGTTATTCATGTGGTCAACCAGGCCATATCCAGAGAGACTGTCTAACAGTAAGGAGTAATATTGTAGGAGCCAAGTCACAGGTGAATTCTTATACACCACCACCACCTCAGAAGGGTGCCACTTTAGCCACCAGAAATAGATGCAACCAGTTGTACGCCTTGACCAATCGCCAGGAGAAAGAGGCCTCACTAGATGTAGTTATTGATATGTTGTGAGTCTTTTCTCATGATGTTTATGTGTTACTTGATCTTGGGTCTACCTTATCCTATGTGATCCCTTTTGTGGTTGTTGGTTTTGGGTTTGAGCCGAATGTGATTGCTGAACCTTTCTCTATTTCCACTCTAGTGGGAGATTCTTTTATAGCTAGAAGGGTTATAGGGATTGTATTGTGACTGTTTGTGGCCGTGATACTGTGGCAGGCCTCATAGAACTTGAGATGGTTGAATTTGATGCCATCTTAGAAATAAACTAGCTCTATTCATGTTATGCCATACTAAATTATAGAACCAGAAGAGTCACTTTTTCTTTTCTGAATGAACCAGTCTTAGAATTGGAGAGGCATTCTTTAACACCTAGAGGAAACTTTATATCTTATCTCAGAACCCGTAAACTTATCTCAAAAGGGTGTTTGTACCATCTCATTTGGGTTAAATATTCTAATACTGAAAGTCCTTCTTTTCTATCTGTCCCGGTGGTAAATGAGTTCCCAGAAGTCTTTCTAGATAGTCTCTCAGGAATAACACCTGATAGGGAGATAGATTTTGGCATTGATTTATTGCTGGATAGCTATCCCATCTCTATTTCACCATATAGAATGGCTCCAGCAGATTTGAAAGAGCAGATAGCAGATATCCTAGATAAAGGTTTTATCCATCCTAGTGTTTCTCCCTGGGGTGCACCTGAACTCTTTGTGCGAAAGAAAGATGGTTCTCTTCTTATGTGCATAGCTTACCGCCAGTTGAATAAGGTCACGATTAAAAATAAATATCCTCTTCGTAGGATTGATTATCTTTTTGACCAGCTTCAGGGTGCTAAATGTTTTTCAAAGATAATCTTCATTCGGGATATCATCAGTTGAAGGTTAGGGAGTCAGATATTCCCAAAACAACATTTTGAACCAGATACAGTCATTATGATTCATAGTCATGTCCTTTGGGTTAACTAATTCCATGCAACCTTCATGGATCTAATGAATAGGGTCTTTCATCAGTTTCTGGATCTGTTTGTCATATTATTCATTAATGACATCTTGGTTTATTCTAAAAGTGAGGAGGACCATGCCAATCACCTCTGAATTATTCTTCAAACTCTCAAAGATCATAAGCTGTATGCAAAATTCTCCAAATGTGAATTCTGGCTAAGTGCTATTGCTTTCTTGGGGCATATTGTGTCTAGTGATGGGATTAGGGTGGATCCCCAAAAGGTTGAGGCGGTGAGAAAATTGCCTTGACCCACGACTCCAATTGACATTCGGAGCTTCTTGGGTTTGGCAGGGTATTACAGAAGATTTGTAGAAAGCTTTTCTTCCATAGCTGCTCTACTTACTAATTTAACCCAGAAAAAGGTGAAGGTTGTGTGGTTTGACTCCTGTGAGAGTAGTTTTGAGAAGTTGAAATACAAATTGACTACAACACCTGTTCTGACTCTTTCGGAAGGCACAAAGGGTTTTGTTATGTACTATGATGCATCCCGTGTGGGACTTGGGTATGTACTTATGTAGTACGGTAAGGTGGTGGCTTATGCATCCAGGCAGTTGAAGGTGCATGAGTGAAGTTATTCCACCTATGACTTGGAGTTAGCGGCTGTGGTGTTTGCACTTAAAATCTGGTAGCATTATCTTTATGCGGTGTATGTTGATATTTTCACTGACCATAAGAGTTTGTAGTATGTTTTCTCCCAGAAAGAATTGAACCTCAAGCAAAGGCACTAGATGGAAGTGCTAAAGGATTATGACATAAGCCTGCACTATCATCCAGGCAAGGCAAATATGGTATCCGACGCCCTTAACAGGTTGTCAATGGGCTGCTTTTCTCATGTTGAAGAAGGGAAAAGGGAGATGGTGAAGGATATTCACCGACTTGCAAATCTTGGAGTGCGACTCTTAGATTTCGAAGAGGGAGGGGTAGTTTTTCATGAGATAACTAAATCATTCCTTTGTACGGAAGTTAAGGAGAAGCAGATTGAAGATCCTATCTTGATGCAGATCAAGAAAGATATAGGCCAATAGAAGGTGATGTCCTTTGAAATTGGTGGTGATGGTATTTTGAGATATCAGGGTAGATTTTATGTGCTAGATGTAGATGGTCTGCAGAAGAGAATCCTTGACAAAGATCACACTTCGAGGTATGTTGTTCACCCAAGCTCTACCAAGATGTATCATGATCTGAAAACTATTTATTAGTGGAATAATATGAAGCGCGATGTGGCTAACTATGTTGCCAAGTGTTTGAACTATCAATAAGTTAGGGTAGAGGATATGAGGCCTGGTGGTACTTCCCAAGAGATTGCTTTGCCTTTATGGAAATGGGAAATGATCAATATGGATTTCATTAGGGGACTTTCGAGGTCCTGAAATCAGTATGATTCTATTTGGGTAATTATTGATCGGTTGACCAAGTCAACTCATTTTCTGCCTGTAAGGATCAACTTTTTGGGAGATGATTATGCCAAGCTATGCATTGAGGAGATAGTCCTTTTGTATGGGGCACCTGTATCCATCATATCTAACAGAGGGACACAATTCTCTTCACGGTTTTGGAGGTATTTTCAGTGGGGTTTAGGTACCCAAGTGAACCTAAGTACTGCTTTCTGATAATGCTCAAACTACACCTCTCTAATGAGAATGTAAGCAATCATTGTCAAGATAAAACCCAACTAGGTTAGGGTTGAATCCCACAGGGAATATGTTGTGAACTTAAGTCGTTTGCAATTTAATCAACTGATAGCTGGATGTTTCTTGAAATGGGGATTTTTAGATTAGCAAGTAATTGTTGGTCACTTTAGTTACAGTGTTCGTAATCAAGAGTTTATGGAAAAACCAGAATTATGTTCACTAGGGGTTCTGGTACTTGACAGATGCTAATGGTGGTTCAAGATTCTCACAGTAGGTAGGACAACATGTTATCTTTAACGAAGTTATGCCTAAATGTCTCTCGACCTACTTATGCATTTAATTACCTAATGTTCTTGGACTTACGGAATTTATATTCATGACCAGATTTTACCTCAGGTTAATCAACCTTGTTACAACGTCAATTATTAAATGGAACTTTTTAGTGCTTCCAAGTCCCTGTTAATAATTCACTTCCCACTATATTTGTTTTCTTTATCAAGCAAATCAAAGCAGGTGTTATCTATCATTTGGAACCAATAGACGATAATTAAAACCTCAGAATTATCAAGGAGTCCAACCACCTTTTGAATCTTGAAAACTCAGCACCTTATCAAGACTTAACCCTAGATCCCATAATTCAAGTTAAAGGAATTTAGCCGTTCATTATGTAATAATCGAAACAACTAGTTATATTCATGATTTGAAAGATAAACTTACCACAAGATGAATAGGAACTAGAGATTCTCAGATTAGATCACAATAGTAATCCCAAAATAATGATGATAATCTCTTCAAAATAATTGCTTGTTCAAGTCAAGAAACTAGATAGAGAAAATATCAAAATACGTGTCTCCAAAAAATGTTCCGAACTCTCAAGAAAACCCTAAACAAGACTTTAAATAGTTCAGCCTAAATAAGGAAACAAAATCACAGAGTTTAATAATTCCTCGAATCAGGTGATGACATTCATGACAACCTATCAGGAGGCTGACGACTTATCACAAATGTCGTCAGCTCCTCTTTGCTTTTGATACTCACTGCTTTAGGTGACGACAAACTGGGACGTCCTATTAACTTCTTGATGACTTATCATAAATATCGTCAAGTCTCTACCTCAGCTCTTATGTTCTGCCTTAGGCTGACGGCAATTTTGACGATCTATCAGCTCCTTGATGGCTTATCATTAAATGTCATCACAACTCTTAACTCAGGTGCATTCTCTATCTGAGGCTGATGATGAAGTTGATAACTTATCACAGAGCTGACGAATTATCAGAAATGTCGTCAGCCACACTTCTCTTCGAATTACTTCAGATTTCAACTCCGTTGCTTCCATCCTTGTTGGTTCTCTTGCATCATCACTTCTACTGCAAAATCAAACATAAAACAATCAAAAACGACAAAAGTTGCTTAGGACTTTGCAATTATTCTTTGTTAAAAGCCTCAAATGTGTTAGCATTAGCTCATACATCAACAACCTCAAATTAAAACAATTGCTTATCCTTATGCAACTCAACACAACTAAGAGAATACAAAGTATATTTGACAGTCAATTATCCATATCATCTCAAAACACTTTCACCCTCTCCAAGGTCAGTCAATTCAAGAACAATAAAGAACACTAATGTAACATACAAAAATCAATACAGGACATTAATTTAACTACATTAACCATGCATAGACCAGTATTACACTACCCGAACAAGTTAGTAACTAGCAATGTAACCAGTGTGCCCTCACAGCAAAGAAATCCCTCTCATCTCATATCAAGAATTATATATGTAACCATGGGGACAATCAAAACACTCACTCTCAGAAAAAAGTTCCAACTAATGTATGCCAAGTACCATAGGCTTGCCCTTATTTTCATTACCCAGTCGATGGTATTTAAAGTGACTAAGCCTCCTTGATACTACACTAGCTTTTAGGGATTTCACTCATTAGCCTTTTCTACTCTTCTCTTTTATTGATCACACTTATTTAGGTTGGGTGCGGTCTTTTCCACAATCACTTATTCTTTTTCACAATTTTCCTTTTTCTTGCTCTTTTCCTCTGCACCCATCTTTTTTTTATTGTTTTCTTTTATGCTACCTTTCTTCATACTCATTTTGTATCACACACCCCTATGATAGACACCCTCAACTTAGGCCATTTGCCTAATTCAAGGTGCACAGTGTCCAAAGAGGACCAGGGCCAAAACAGGTTCATTGTGATCTAAATAGGAAGGTAACAGGTGTCACAAAAGAAAATAGGCTAATCAGGCTCAAAACAAGGATCAAAGGATATTATGCACATAGGGAAGGTCATTTAGGCTAAAGTGAGCTCATATCAAAACGGCCTATGATCCTTGCCTAACCCCTATCCTTCAACCTAGGTAAGACTAACCGGGAAAGTTCTGGCTTCAGCATACAAAGGGAACTAAGTAACATCTTACACACACTTGGCACACAGGTCTATCTCAATCTACTACTCATTCAGTTCATGCAGCTATTTAGCAATGATTATTGTGTTACTATAACTAATACTATATAAAGATGCACAGTGGTCACACTTAAATGCAAGTCACACAGTTAAAGAAGTAGACTACTTGAAGAGGTGTACAAAAATCACAAAACAATTCAACTGCCTCAAGTACAAGTATTTCTCCTAGTCGGCTACAAAATTTTACAACAAGAATTTACCCTACACACTCAACTTAAAATCAAAGAAAATCTAAACTTAGGATTAGAGTATACCTGGAATAGATCAATCCGGAGGGTCATGGGTTGCCTCCAATGCAGCACCTAATTTAACATCGCGGCATGACTCAGGTATCTGGATTACTTCAGACTTTATCGAGATAGATTGTTGTGACATTTTTCATTGATTCTTTTGGACCAATATAAACTTTGACTTGTGGCCCATTTACTTTGAAGGTACTGCTGTCTTCATTTTCAAGTTCCACTACTTCAGATGAGTAGACTTGACTAACTCTAAAAGGGCCTGACCACTTAGATTTAAGCTTACCTGGGAACAGTTTGAGTCTGGAATTGAACAGAAGCACCAAGTCACCTTTTTTGAAGTCTCGTTTCTCTATCCTCCAATCATGGTATTTTTCATTTTTTCTTTATATAGGTCTGCTCATTCATATGCCCTGAGACAAAATTCATCCATCTTATTCAGTTGTCCCAGTCTCAGCTCTGCTGCCTCTTTCCAACTCAAATTTATCCTTTTGAGTGCCCATAAGGCCTTGTGCTCCAGCTCTATTGGTAAATGGCAAAATTTTCCATAGACCAGCTGAAATGTTGACATGCCAATGGGTGTTTTGAAAGAAGTTCGATATGCCCACAAGGCATCATCGAGCTTTGGAGACCAATATTTCCAACTAGCATTCACCGTTTTGGCTAGGATGGCTTTAATCTCTCAATTTGACACCTCCACTTGCCCACTAGTCTGTGGGTGATATTGAGTGGCTACTCTATGCTGTTTCACCCCATATTTTGCTAAAGTTGCTCAAAACACTTTGTTGCAAAAATGAGATCCTCCATCGCTTATAATAGTGCGTGGTACTCCAAAGTGATAGAAGATGTTCTTTTTGAGAAAAGCAACAACTCTCTTTCCTTCATTATCAGACAAGGCAACAACTTCAACCTATTTTGAGATATAGTCAACAACAACTAAAATATACTTCATCCCATACAAGCTTACAAAAGGACCCATGAAATTGATGCCCCAGACATCAAATAATTCCACTCAAGCATCTTAGTCAAAGGCATCTCATGTCTTTTGGAGATTGACCCCTGTCTCTGACGTTGGTCACATTTCAGCACAAACTGGTGGGAATCCTTGAACAATGTTGGCCAATAGTAACTGCTCTGCAACACCTTCTTAGCCGTTCAGTCACCTGCATGGTGACCTCTAACTGGGGAAGCATGACATGATTCCAATATGCATAATACATCCACTTCTGGCACGCATCTCCTTATAATATTGTCCACACATCATTGAAAAAGATACGGCTCATCCTAGAAGTAATGTGTCACATCATGCAGGAATTTCTTTCTTTGATGGAAGGAAAGATTTTCTGGGATGACCTCACTCACAACATAATTTGCAAAATCAGCATACCAAGGCAATTTCTCCATAGCAGCAGCCAAGATCTGCTCATCAGGGAAGGCATCATTTATTTCCATTTCATCACTAATTGCCTGCTCACCTTCCATTCTAAATAGATGATCTGCAACCTGGTTTTCACACCTTTTTCTATATTTGACTTCAAAGTCAAATTCTTGTAGCAGCAATACCCATCTAATCAACCTTGGTTTTTCATCCTTCTTAGCCATCAAATACCTCAAAATTGCATGGTCAGTGTGAACCACCACCTTGGTCCCAAGCAGATAAGCCCTGAATTTCTCAAAAGCATATACTACAGCCAGAAGTTCCTGCTTAGTGTCGTGTAGTTCTTTTGTTCTCCATTCAGTGCTTTGTTGTCATAATATAATAGATGAAATAGTTTGTCCTTCTTTTATCCCAATACAGCTCCAAGGGAACACCGCTTGCATCACACATGATCTCAAATGGTTTTGACCAGTCTGGTGCAACAATAATAAGGGCCTCAACCAGCTTCTTTTTAAGGCATTCAAATACCTTCAAGCAATCATCATCGAAGGAAAACTTCACTTCTTTCTCCAAAAGTTTGCAAAGTGGATTTGCAACCTTCGAGAAATCTTTTATAAACCTCTGATAGAAGCCAGCATGTCTAAGAAAACTACGCACTCCCTTCACTGAAATGGGAGGTGGTAGTTTCTCAATAACTTCCACCTTGGATTGATCAACTTCTATCCCTTTTGCTGAAATTTTGTGACCGAGAAAGACGCCCTCCTTCACCATAAAATAACATTTTTCCTAGTTAAGCACCAAATTGAATTCAACAAATCGTTCCAAGGCTATACTCAGGTTTTCCAAACCCACCTCAAATGAATATCCCACTACAGAGAAATCATCCATGAATACCTCTATGGTGTTCTCCACCATATCTGAGAATATAGACATCATGCACCACTGAAAAGTGGTGGGTGCATTGCATAGCCTAAACGGCATCCTCTTAAATACAAAGGTGCCATATAGATATGTCAATGTCGTCTTCTCTTGATATACAGGAGAAATACATATTTGGTTGTATCCAAAATAACCATCCAAAAAGCAATACCATCCCCTTCCGGCCAATCGATCAAGCATTTGGTCCATAAAGGGCATAGGGAAGTAGCCTGAGCGAAATCAATGCATTCCTTTTATTTGCAACCATAGTCATGTCCCATTTTTTGGACACGCATTAAACTTGGCTCACCCATTTGCTGTCAGAAATAGGGTAAACCACTCCTACATCCAACCACTTAATAATTTTATTCTTAACCACCTCTTAAATTGGTGGGTTAAGACGATGTTGATGCTCTATGATTGGAATACAATCTTCCTCAAGTTGTATTTTATGTGTGCAGACGCCAGGGGAAATGCCAATAATATCTACGATGTTCCATCCTATAGCTCTCTTGTGCCTCTGAAGTACTAAAATAAGTGCATTTACTTATTGCTCACCCAAATCAGCTGCAATAATAATAGGTAGTGTGTTTTTGTTACCCAAAATCATGTACTGTAAGTGCCCAACTAGGTCTTTCAATTTCAACACCGGTGGCTCCTCAATGGATGGCTTAGCTGGTAGTGTTTGTCGATTAGCAAGGTCAAGGTCTATCATTTTAGGAGCATAAAGTTATGAATCCATTCCTGACAAGGCACAAATAGTCTTTTCATACTCCTCAATGCCTTTATGATCAAAGTTCATCAGAACTACGGCTAAAGGCTCGACAACAAGTTACTCCTCTCTTGACACCTCCTATTTGTCCTCATAATACACATCAACTATTGAGAACACACTTATTTATTCCTACTGCATCATTGATTTACACACATAAAACCGTACAACTTCATCATTCATCCTAAATAAGAGCTCATTCTCTCTCAAATCAATCAACACACTTTCAGTTGCGAGAAAAGGTTGACCCAAAATTATGGGCACCTCAAAGTCCACCTTGCAATCTAGAATTATGAAATCTGCAAGGAATATAAAGCTGGCTACCTTCACCAACACATCATACAAAATGCCAATAGGCTATTTTACTGACCTATCCGCCATCACGAGTCGCATGTTAGTGGGTGTGGGATTTCCCAGACCCAACTTTCTATATACAGTCAGGGCATCAAATTAATGCTTACTCCCAGATGATAATGCCTTGGCGAATTCTATAGTCCCAATTGTATAGGGAATAATGAATGTGTATGGTTCTGGCTTCTTCTGCACCAAGGTCCTTGTAGAAATAGTGCTACAATGATGGAGATTATCCTCCAATTCGTAGCTCATTGCTCTTTTCTTACTTACAAGGTTTTTTTTGAATTTAGCATATCCTGGCATTTGTTGGAGTGCCTCCACCAATGGCATATTTATTATCTACTTCTTGAGTATTGCCATGAATTTTTTGAATTTTGTATCATCAATTTTCTTCTTTAATCATTGAGAAAAGGGAGGTGGTGGTCTTGGGATATTTTTCAAAACTGCCTTCTTTTTCTTTTCTTTCTTTTTTTCCGGAGTATCATCAAAATTATCCAGCTTCTCAGACTCCACTGGACCTTCTTCTTTCGGTTCATCATTAACTATCTCATTAACTACATGTTTGCCTACAGGAGGGCTAGGTGGGAATCTCCATACATGAGCCATCATTCCACTGATTTTGGACCGTATCACTTGGTAACGTTCTGCTCTTCCTCTGGTTAAATTCTGTGGAGAGTTGGCTCATCTGCTGCTCCAACTATTTGAATACAGTGGAGTGCGAGTTTACCAACTGACTAATAGATGATAGTTCAGTCTTCATAGTAGTCACAACAGAGTTGGTAGCTTCCACTCTCTTCAATAACTTAGCCATCATGTCCTCTATGGACATCTTTTCAGAAGTTATTGTAGTAGCCTCACAATTTCCAGGAGGGACATAGAGCCCACTCCTATCATTGTTGTTCCTCCAATTTCCCTACTCCCTATATTTATAACTAGACTTATCATAATAATTCCGTCATTAATTCCTTTAGTCATTGCCTCAAAAACCCCCTTGATTATTAATATAGTTTGCCTCTTCTTTTGCACCAGCATTAACTCTATACTGAGATCCCACAGCTTTTACCTTCTCAGTCTTACCTGATAGCAAGTGATTGGTTAGCAAGTCCATCTGTGTTTTAAGGTGAGCCATGTCTTGGTCACGCTCCTCATCTCTTCTGCGTTGTTCCGCAGTAATACCCCCAAACACAGTGGGGCTAGCTACTACAGAGTCTCTGGTATGCCATGCCCGACTCTGTTTGGTCATTCTTTTTAGCATCTCTGAAGCCTCTGGGAATGTAAGAACAATAAATGAACCACCAAAAATATTATCAACAATTGGCTTTGTCACAGAGTTAAGAGCCCTGTACAAAGTCTCCATCAAGTGTATGTTTGTCATATTGTGGTTCGGATATTGTGTCAGCTTCTTCTTGAATCTTTCCCAGGTTTCATCAAGGCTTTAATTGGGAGCTACCTTAAGTTGCTGATCTCATCCCTCAACTGTACCCTCCTGGAAGGTAGAAAGAACCTTTCTAGGAAAGCTCCTTTCAACTGCCTCCAGTTGGTTATAGAATTGGGTGTCAGCTCATTTAGCCATAAATTTGCCTCCCCATACAGAGACAATGTAAACAATCTAAACCGGATAGCATTCTAGCCCACTCATGGGTTATCAAAAGCTTTACAGATAGTGACAAAATTCACCAGATGCAAGTTTGGGTCATCCCCAGGAAGGCCACCAAATGACCTCTTTATATTGAGGAGTTGAATCATAGTACTCATAATGTTGAATTTAGTCCCAGGTGCCAACGGTGGAGGAATGATTGAACCTGTTGCACCTGCTTTACCCACTCCATCATCATCATCATTGAGGTCATATTGGATCAGCTGGTACTCTTACCTTTCTTGGAATGGATGGTTCCTATTAACATTGCGTCGTACTGGTGCAGCTACTTGCTCTGCACGCCTTGGGTTACCAGGGTTTAGCAACTCCTCATCTCCTAAATCTTCATACTCAGGATTTTGATGTCGTGCTTGTTAACCAACATTTTGCACATTCACCTGAGCTCTAGCTAAGGCTGCCAATCTGTCAGCCTCTTACTGTTCTGCCATTTTTCTAATTAGTTGTGGTTTCAGATTAAGTGGTAATAATGGTTCTATGGAACTTCTGGTGCTTGGCATACACTACAAAGATCCTGCAATAAACAAAAACAACAAATAAATGTAAAACTAAAAAACTTGACTAACAATCAGTTAGCACACTCGACTTTAATTTACTACCGTATTCCCTGGCAACGGTTCCATTTTTGATAATGCTCAAACTACACCTCTCTAATGAGAATGTAAGTGATCGTTGACAATATAAAACCCAACTAGGTTGGGGTCGAATCCCACAGGGAATATGGTGTGAACTTAAGTCGTTAGCAATTTAATCAACTGATAGCTGGATGTTTCCTGAAATAGGGGTTTTTAGTTTAGCAAGTAATTGTTGGTCACTTTAGTTACAGTGTTTGTAATCAAGAGTTTATAGAAAAACCATAATTATGTTCACTAGGGGTTTTGGTACTTGAAAGATGCTAATGGTGGTTCAAGATTCTCATAGTAGGTAGGACAACAAGTTATCTTTACCGAAGTTATGCCTAAATGTCTCTCGACCTACTTATGCATTTAATTACCTAATCCTCTTGGACTTAGGGAATTTATATTCATGACTAGATTTTACCTCAGATTAATCAACCTTGTTACAACGTCAATTATTAAATGGAAGTTTTAGTGGTTCCAAGTCCCTGTTGATAATTCACTTCCCATTATATTTGATTTCTTTCTCAAGCAAATCAAAGCAGGTGTTATCTATTATTTACAACCAATAGACGATAATTAAAACCTCAGAATTATCAAGGAGTCCTACCACCTTTTGAATCTTGAACACTTAGAACCTTATCAAGACTTAACCCTAGATCCCATAATTCAAGTTAAAGGAATTTAGCTGCTCATGGTGTAATAATTGAAACAACTAGTTATATTCATGATTTGAAAGATAAACTTACCACAAGATGAATAGAAACTAGAGATTCTCAGATTAGATTATAATAGTAATCCCAAAATAATGATGATAATCTCTTCAAAATAATTGCTTGTTCAAGTCAAGAAACTAGAGAGAGAAAATGTCAAAATACGTGTCTCCAAAAGATATTCCAAACTCTCAAGAAAACCCTAAACAAGACTTTAAATAGTTCAAACTAAATAAGGAAACAAAATCACAGAGTTTAATAATCCGTCGAATTAGGTGACGACATTCGTGACAACCTATCAGGAGGCTGACGACTTATCACAAATGTCGTTAGCTCCTCTTTGCTTTTAATACTCGCTGCTTTAGGCTGACGACAAACTGTGATGTTCTATCAACTTCTTGATAACTTATCACAAATGTCGTCAAGTCTCTACCTTAGCTCTCATGTTCTGCCTTGGGATGAAGATAATTTTGACGACCTATTAGCTCCTTGATGGATTATCACAAAATATCATCATAACTCTCAACTCAGGTGCATTCTTTATCTGGGGCTGACGATGAAACTGATAACTTATCACATGGTTGACGATTTATCAAAAATGTCGTCAGCCACACTTTTTTTGAATTACTTCAGATTTTAAATCCTTTACTTCCATCCTTGTTTGTTCTCTAGCATAATAGATTCTACTATAAAATCAAGCATAAAACAATCAAAAATGACAAAAGTTTCTTAATACATTGCAATTATTCTTAGTTTAAAGCCTCAAATATGTTAGCATTATCTCACACATCACTTTCCACCCTTAGACTGATGGGCAAACTGAACGCACCATTCAGACCCTTGAGTATATGTTGAAGGCTTGTGTAATTGACTTCAAAGGTAGATGGGTAGATCACTTTCCATTAATATAGTTTGATTATAATAATGCTACCATGCAAGTATTAAGATGGCTTCGTTTGAAGGTTTGTATGGGAGAAGATGTAGATCATCAATAAGGTGGTATGAAGTAGGTGAGACTCAGTTGTTTGGGCCAGATCTTGTTTATCAGGTGATGGAGGACATGAAAATTATTAGAGAACGACTTAAAATAGCCTAGAGTAGACAAAAATCCTATGCCACTATTAGAACAAGAGACCTAGAGTATGAGGTTGGTGATTGGGTGTTTCTCAAAGTCTCTCTTTTGAAGGGAGTTATGCGATTTGGGAAGAAAGATAAGCTAAGTCCTTGCTATATAGGGCCATACTAGACTTTGAGAAGTATAGGTGGGGTTGCGTATGAGTTAGAGTTGCTAGCAAGTTTGGGTTCTGTTCATTCAGTATTTCACATATCTATGTTAAAGAAATATATTGGAGACCTTTCATTAGTGTTGCCTGTAGAGGAGATCAAAGTGACAGACTCTTTATCCTATAAAGAAGAGCTCATAGAGTCTTGGATCACCAAGTTAGGAAACTGAGGAGAAAAGAAATAACCTCGGTCAAAGTATTGTGGAAAAATTAGAAAGTTGAGGAAGCAACTTAGGAATCAGAAAATGACATGAGAGATAGATACCCAGAATTATTTGATCCGGTGAATGACAAAATGAAAGGTACAATCCTTGTCTTATTTCTTTATGGCTTTATTATACTTTAAATCGTGGTTGTTTGTGTTCTGCGTCATCATTCGGGGATGAATGATCCCAAGGGGGGATAACGTAACACCCCACAAAATTGTCAATGCATTAGCTTGTGGTAATATGCTCTTAGATTTAAAAGACTAGAATAGTGTCAAAGAGACTTAGTCTCATTTTTGGATTCCAAAATGAGTAAAGTTTAAACCATATATAATTTACCTAATTTCAACTTTTGATCATGTGGGAAATTTAATGACTTTCCGTCAATATAAGATTCACCCAAATTCGATACCCGGGCAAGAAGTTATGGCTAATTTAAGCCCTAATCATAAAACACTATAATTTTGGTGCTTGGTGCATCGTGGAGTGGGTCTATTTAGCAATTGTCAAATTTCAGTAGCCTAGCACAATTGTGGCACATCGCGCTGAAGCTACAGGTCCCAACCAATGGGACAACGCGATGGCTTCGCATTACGGTGATCCTAAGAATCCCATTCGTTAATTTCTAGTGAGCCATCGAGATTGTGGCACGTTGTGGTGGCCCATAAAATTGGGCTCCCAGTTATATTTTTATTCCGTCTAATTAAGGGTACATTAGGTATTTTCTACCCTCTTTTCAACTTAAACATGGGATTTTAATCCCAAATGACCTCATTATTGATATTTTCATCAAAAACCATCAAGAATACTCCTTAGGGTTTCAAACAAAAAAACCCAAACAACTCAAGATTCAACCGTGGATTTTTAAAGTGATTGAAGATTTGGAATTCCCAAGCCATGGGCACCAAGAATCATCCTTTAATTTCCTAAATAGAGGTACGTGGGGTTTACCCTAAAAACTACAAGGGCTTAAAACCATTAGAGCATGATTTTTAAGATTTTATGCATGAATTTCAAAAGGGTTTTGGAAACTATGTTCTAATTTACATACTCCGAACGTTTTAATGTTACTATTGTTTTGACCTTGTGGTCTTATCCCTCAAATTTATTTACATGTATATGTATATGTATGGGTTTTGAGATTTACCATTGTTTGAGAGCATAAATTATGAACTCCCTCTCTTGTATTGGATTAAACTTTATGGTTTCATTGGATACAAGTTGAAATGCACATTTTATGATTTGAAAGATGTTTTCTCAATGTCCTTGTATTTGAATATGATTTCAAATTGTTGAGAGGGTGTTTCTTCATATAACTATGTGATGTTAAAGAGAAAGAATTGCATGAGATCGAGACTTTTAACATGACCACCTTTGTTTATTGAATCATTGATAAAGAGAATTAACTGCAAAGTTTTACATGAGTTTCTTCAAAGAATTGTTGATATGGTGGTCTTAAACTTCAAGATTTGAAAACAGAGATATAAATTACTATAAATGGCTCAAAGAATGTGATTTGCAAGTCAATGGTATGACGATACCATATATGTGTCTATGCCATGACAAAGTTAAAGATTTCAAAGTATGTTTTCAGAGCATGCATGTTTAAAGAACTAAAAATAGGCATAAAAAGGGGTAGGTGGTTACCTGAATAAGGAATGAGTTCAAGAAACTCTTAGCCTGAAACCGTATTTTTCGATACGGGTATATTATTATTGTATGCTCGCGACGGCTGTGTCGCATAGTAGACTCAGAGACTCCGACCCTTGCGGCACACTTGGGTTGGGGGCTTGGCTGCCGAATTAATGGAAGATCCCATATAGCCCATGGGATTACAGATTGTAGGGTACACCACCTAGCGCAGAAGTAAGACAAAGAGTGTCACAGATTTTAGATGATTTCGCCAAGTCTTTTAAAATGCCCATGTGATTTCTTACTATATGGTATGTGTATGAACTTCTTTAAATTTCTCTCATATATATTGAATATAAATAATTATTTTGGATTTGCTCTGCGTACCAGTACATCTGTATTGACCCCCCTCCCCTACGTTTCAGGTTCTGAGGCTCAGTTTAGGGGTCCAAATAAACTGTAGATAATTCAGACAGCAGATCAGTATATGCAGTGGTGAGCCTTCTCTATTCCAGAAGGCCTGCCCCTATCAGATTTTGTCATCTATTACAGTTTTGGTCTACTGGGGGCCTTGTCCCAGTTTTTAGATAGTCTTTAGATTTTTATGTAGTAGAGATTTCGCAGACTGTTCCAGATGTTCTTAGTGATTTTTGGATTTCATTCCTCATTGTTAAACTTAGTCCAGAGTATGACCATGTTTTCGTATCAGATTATATTTTTGCAACTTCTTTTATTATGTGAATGTTGTGCATAATTACCAGATAGAGTAGGACGCCTGGACCTTCTTGGTTCGGGATATCCGTCACGGCCAGGCCCTAGTTCGGGTCGTGACAGGCGATTTCTAATTCAATTCAAAACTTTCAATTAAGGTAATTTCCCCCCATGAAATCATCTTCAATTTCTTCTATTCCTTTTTTACGTTTTTTTTTCAAAAAAAATATTTCACATAATTAAAGCTATCTGAAATTTTGAGTGTTTCTTCGATTATACTTTTTTAGGCTTCATTTTTTGAATTACCATTATGAATAGAGATTCTAGCCCTTCTTTTAGTATTGGGTTTTCTCAATTAGAAAGTATCAAAGAATCTCAACAACTTGTAAACTTCGTTCCTAGAAATTTTGACTATGAATTTGTTGGTTTTGATGAAAATAGATCAAAACATAAAAAAAATCCCCAAACTATGAAAAAATTACGAAAAAATCATGCTAAGAAGGACAAGAAAAAAGAAAGTGGTTCTAAGAAAAGAGGACCCAACAGTTCTGCAAGTAAAGCTCCCGCCAAGAGAAGAAGAATTGTCGAAGCAATTTGTAGAGATGAGCTTCCTAAGGTAATTGCATGTTCAGATCTGTTGAATATTAGTCCGAGATACATATATTGACTTGGACGATACATTTAGAAATTCATTGTTTATCTGGTTCTTTGTTGCTAATTTTATATGTGTCTTGTGTTTTCTTTTTATAATGAAATTAATATAACAAAAGATACAGGTTCATAAGTACATAGATACATGTTATGTTGACTTGTATCTATGAGTTATTGTTAATGTTTTGATATGTATATATTGTTGTTTAAATTTTACTGAAATTCTTATTATAAGAGATACAAGTTATAACTTAATAGATACATGTTGTGTTAATTTATATCTGTGACTTACTGTTAATGTCTTGAAATGTAACCAGTGTTGTTTAATTGTTATTGAAATTCGTATTACACAAGTTTATAACTACATAAATACATCTTGTATTAACTTGTATCTAAAGTATGATGTTCTTATAGTTTTTGTATATATTGTACTGTCTAAATACAAATTTGTTGCATCTCAACTAATTTTATCATTATTGCTTTTTTATAATTTTAGGAATTGACTTACATTATAAAGGAAATTCCAACTCATCCTCTTAGATTTGTAAGTTCATGCAATTTAAGATTTAAGGATGAAATTAAAGAAGTTGTCGGCCAAGAAGTTTTTAACTTATTTGAGAAGACTATTTTTGATGTTATCTCGACATACCTCTTTCCAATTATATTGGACAAATAACAAAATATCTTTTTATACTCGAGATCAAGCAACCAAATCAAGAAGAGATACATGTGTTTGTCAAAAGGCCAGATTCTTAGATTTTCCATCTCTGAATTTTCTTTGATAACTGGCTTAAACTGTTTTGGTAATGTTGATGATTTCAAATATGATGATTCTTCTCCGAGTTGGCTTATGTGAAGGCATTTTCCTCAATTAACAAATGGGGTTGATAAGGAGGCATTAGTGGAACGTTTTCTGAAGGGAAATTTTAAAAACAAAGAGGATTCCCTTCAGATGGCAATCCTATGCTTCATCCATACATTCATTTACTCATAGATGAATGCTTCTCCCGTTCCATTTTCTGATTTCAAAATGGTTGAAGATAAAATATATTAATTCTTTCCTTGGGGTAAATTTTATTTCTATAGGTTGATGGCCTCACTTAGGAAAGAATTTTTTATGGAGAAGCAGCTTTATAGGTTGGGTGGAATCCCTCAGGTTCTTAATGTGTGGATGTTTGAACTATTTTCAAATGTTGATACCAAAGTTGATGTGAAAGAGGGTAATAACATACCTCGTGTATTGAATTGGAGGGTTGTTGCGGTCCGGCCTCAGTATAATTAGTTTATGATCAGAATATTTATCAAGGTATGATACTAATTGAATTTTTTTCATATATTTCATTATATTATTTTTAGTTGTTATCGTAATCATTTTTACTGTATAAAATTTTGGTACATAGTGTTCATATTCCAACATTGTTCCTATGGCCGAGGAGTTGGATAAACTTGATTTTCTGACAATTAGTTTTCCATCTGATCACCCTGGCACATCTTCGATGCCATCATCAACTGGAAATCCTGACAAGAGGAGTTAATAAGTCAATTTACCCCAAGTTTTCAAAGATCATGACAGTTTTGATGACTTTAGTATGACACATCAACAATTTTTTATGAAAGAATCGATACACGTATCTGGTACAGTATCTGCTTCTCTGTCAAAGAGTAGAAAAGATGTTCCTGTAGGACGAAGATCAAAAAGTAAAGAACAAAGTCAGAGTTGGGCCTCAAAAGAAAAATAGGCGACAGGTATTTCTATATCAACATCTGTTATAGTCTTTTCATAATGAAAATGTTTCTATATCGTGCTCTTTTTCATACTTAACAAAATAATGGTGAATCGAACAAATGCAGAACAAAGAGTAAATAGGTTGATGACTATACATTCACAAATAGGAAGGAGCTTTTGGTTAAAGTTGACTTAGATTCATTAGAGTCCAACATAAAGACATATGTGAAGACATACGTAAGGATCTATATTTTAAAGTCGTATAAATTTTTCGTTAGTATACATTTTAACTAACCAACTATGCATATTTATTAGATTGATATAAAATTGAATGATTTGGAGCGTGCGATGAATGACAGATTCTTTGAAGTTTTGATGTCATTGTAGTCGAAAAATAAAAATGTGGAGAAGGTAACATAATTTAAAACAACACACAGTTAATCAATACTATATTGAATTAATTCTTGCTGCTCATCCATACATTGTAGGAAAATGTTGCAAAACAAAGCCCCAAAGTGGGTCAATCTTCAGAAGATGTTGCTGTTTTTGAAGGTTATAGTAATCCCATCAGTCCACATTTTATCTGGGAAAAAATAGAGGAAATGAAGGTGGCCTTGGATACATATTTACTATTTTATATATCATACACTGTTTATATATCTCAGTGTTTACTGACTTTGCATGAGTATTAATTATATTGTTTTTTATTTTTTAAACTAATATTGTATTGAATAATCTTTTTCGTTGATAAAAAATCTGCAGGAAAACATTGTACAGTAGATTCGGCAAGATGGTGAGCCTTCAGATGACGTTGTTCATATTATGGTACCAACTAGTGCAGACAGTCCAGTGAAAGAAATGGATAAATCAGTTGAAATGAAGGAGGATAAATTCAATCAAGTACCATCACCTTTCAAAAGGTGTGAACAACAAGACAAGGTAATTAACATTCATTATGTGTTTTCTAATTAATATGACCTTTGTTTCATGTTTGAAACGATAAAATGTTAACTAAGACATACATGTAATAGGTTTATGCTTGTCATAATTTATTCAATGAGAGATACATTTTTTACTTTTTATATCTAATTTAACATTTATGTATCTAGTACAGTTAAATCAATTTAGTAGTAAGAATCTAATACAATTAAAAAAATAATGACAGTTCTTAAATATATATCTCATGATTTAAAATGAAATATAATGTTACTGTTTCAAATTATATTTACGATGCTGAAATTGAAAAATAAAGTGAGATTGTGGTTGAAGAAATAAAACCAATAGATAAGATTTTTCCAGTTTGAGAGCTTGATATGACATTGACAATTTACAAGCCTCCACCCAAAACTCCTGATGAGCATATGATTAGTGACACCGCAATTTTATCTGCCTTTCCTACACCAAAAAGGTTATGTCAGAAGTTAAAAAGACACTTGAGAAATGGAATAGGAAGCCGTCAATGATTTACCATTCACCTTTCTTGACCCATTTTGGATCAAGTTCAAAAGGAAAGAAAAAATTTCCTTTTACAAAGAGAAAAAATATCCATTTGAAGGTTATGAAATTAATGGGGATTCACCAAATGTAGAAATGAAAGTTTTTGAAGAATGGTTTAAAGAAGGCCTTTACATGCAACACATGAAAAAGTAAGTACACAATTTTTTATTATAAATTCATTCATAATATAAAGTTGATTACTTTTTTTTGAAATATATTATACTCTTATGTTACAGGAAAGATAAGAACGATCACTATAAGGTTAAATGTTCAAATCTTGGATTTTGTCAACTAGATTTCTTAGTTGCTTTTCCAAAATCCAAGAACTGGTTCTACCTGATGTACCAACCAAACAAGTGCTGGAATGATGAGGTATTTTCATAATGGATATCCAAATTCTAATTTTGTGACATCGTGAAAGTACATTTTCATTAGTATATGATGTGCATTTTAGTTTGTATGATATCTATGATGATGTGTTACAGACTATCACATGAGATTGTTACTTTGACTGCCTAAGTTAGAATAATTGTTTAAGCTAAAGATCATGCAATGTTACCTTGTATCTGTCAAATCCTAATGATGTCCTGACAGTAAAGATATTTTTGGGATGTTTTTACCTAAATGTATTTTGTATTAGATAGATAACAACAAAACATGTATCATTCTATATGAATATGTATCTTGTTCATTTTTTTCTATTTCAGTTTCCTGTATTTTTTCTCTAATTACCTCGGATATATAAATAATTTAATTTGTATCTCTTTCAATTTTAATCATTAGAGTTGTTTGCTCTAATATGTATTCCATTTTATTGCATTTTAAACAACATGTTGATGTCATCATGTAGTACTTACAAAATAAGTACAAGAACAAGAATTTTCCAATCAACAGATACACTACAATAGATTGCTTTTTCAAAGTGTTCATCGATAAGGCACATGTGAATTACTATGAAGCTAAAGTTGGTAAGAATCTTGCAACTTAAGATGCATCTGTAAAGACTGATGAGGTTGCTGATATGGAGATGTCATTGATTAACACCATAAATGGGTTGAGTCCACATGCAGGACAACCTTGACATCTGGTTAATGAGGTCCTTATACCCATTAACTATGATGGTGCCTTTCACTAGGTATTGGCAGTTATTGGTTTAAAGGATCGATCCATTCATGTGTACGATTCAATGGCCTCTTCATGGAAAAGACTAGAAACAAGTGAGATTGAGAAGTTGGTTGTAACAATTCCGACTTACCTTTAGTACAATGATTTTTTTTAGCAAAAAGTACCAATTGATTGTACTGCACTGGCAACCTACAAGGGAAAGACCGAACGTGATCCATTTCAAGTGGAATACATATCTGAGGTAGCACAACAAGATTCTGGAAGTTTGTAAGTATTACATTTCTTTTTGGTTGGTTTCATTAGCGTATACGTGTATATTGGTGTTTTTAATTAAATTAGTAATTGTGGAATATTTGTAGCTGTCTATGCTGAGTATCTAAGTGAGGGATTGGGCATTCCATCTTTGGTTATTAATGCCCAATACCATCGTCTGAGATATGCTACTCTTTGCAAGTATGGATTTGAAAAAGCAGAGCATGACTATTTTAGTGAGAATGACAATCCACCAAGTCCAAGGAGCAAGTTCGCACCAAAAGAAACATATCGTGTTTTGCATATTCACTAGTTGTTTATTTGTTAGCTAGTTGACTATTAAAAATATTGATGATGTTAGAAACTTTGATGATGAAGGTGATTTTAGATAAACATATATTATCTTTCTTTAATGATTAAGTACTTATATTTTGTCATCCATTATAACACAATGATAAAGTATTTAAATATATATTTATGTTTCGTTATATGTTTTTCTTACACTTTTTACAGACATTGTATTAGATACATATTTTAAAATATTTTACAATTGTATGTATCTAAAATAAAGAAACATAGATTACAATATAATGGTACTAACTATCACAATATTGCATTATTGTGTATATATAACATTTTTTGTTCCTACTAATACATGCTATCTCTAACGTGCATAACAATTTATTGCAGCACTTAATAGATCTAACTGTTAAAACTATTGACATATTAGAGTTTACAAGTGATACAAATTATTTGAACTTATATCTATTATTTTATATGAGATACATCTATCAAATTGTATGCATCTATTATAAGGAAACATGTTTTACTATATAATGATAGTGACCAACAAATTATTAAATTTTTATGTATCTATAACTGTTTTTTGTTAATCGGAATACATGTTTGACTATACCCTGCATAACAAATTAAAGCAGAACTTATATGACTACATCTTAATAATGCAGACAAATTATATTTTACAATTGATACAAATTATTAAAACTTGTACCTATAAATTTATGGAAGATACATCCTATAAGAATGTGCAACTTTTCAATCACTTAATATGGCAAAATTACTAATATACAATTTAATAACATTGTCAGTTCGATATATCTTAATTTCTATATGATGTGTAACTCCAAAATACATCATAATAAATATATATAACAAATTAACAAAGGAACAAAAAATCTATTTATTTCGGTAACTGTCATTCCTAAAAAAATTAACAAAAACAACAGTAACATCAATTAAAATGTCGAATCAAACAAATAAAAAATCCAGCAACAAGCTGAGAAACATTTCAACATAATTCATTAGCCAACTACATGGTCACCCATCCTTTGAAAAAAAGTTACAAGTACGCCTGTTGTGACCTTCATAACCACATCTCCCGCAACAATTCCTACTGGATGTGATTGTTTCACTTGATTTTTTGTGCCTTTTTAAAAACATTACAAAAGAAATTAAAAAAGGACGTAGAATATAATTATTGTGAAGAAGATAAAAAACAAGTACAAAAAATAAAAATACTTTGTAAAAAACTACCTAAATTACAATTTTCAGATGAAAATAGGAATTTTACATACATAGTAGAAGCAGAAGCAAGTGAGTATAGCTATGGAGGAGTACTCAAATACAGGTATGAAAACAAAAATATAGAATAGTATTGTAGATATTATTCAGGAACATTTAATAAAATAGAAGTAAAATGGGAAATAAATAGGAAAGAATTATGTTCATTATATAAATGTTTATTAGCATTTGAACAAAACAAAACTATTCCTATTCTACACTTATCAAAAAAGTCAAAAAACTAAAAATGGCTATACAATAATTTACATCTTAAAAGTCAAAAAGTAAACCTAACTTTTCACCAAAATACAAAAATATTTTACATGTAGCTTTTTTCTTGTCTTCTTTTCTTGGTTTTTTATATTTAGATTGGGATATCTTATATTTATTATATTTCTTATGTCTTTTTCTTTTCTTGTAATATTTTTTCTTCACATTCAAATTGGGGTGCTATTTTATCTTTGCAACATGCTAAATTCTTTATTAATGTTTTTTTCATTTTTAATTCTTCCCTATATTTTTCACATATATTCCTATACCATTGTTGTAAAAATTTTATCCTTGCACCTAGAGTATCTACTATTTTTGCTTCATTCCAACTTTTTATTCATTATTATAAATACTAATGAATAAAATAGACCAATCTCAAAACATAAGGAACTAAAACAAATATTATCTAAGAAACGAAGAGAATTAAAAATAAGAAAAGAAAGACTACAGTATAATTTAATTGTTGGAGTATGTCAAAAATCAATAAAAGCACAAAAAAGAGAAATATCATATTTAGAAGCTCTAATAGATAACCTAGAATACATACATCAACATGACTTATATACAATCAAATAGATAAAATGAATAAAGAAGAATTTATAATAGATGAAAAAATATATGAAAATCACGAAGGGTTAAAAATAAGAATAGTATTTTCTAATTTAGGAAGAAGATATAAGAAAATAGGTGAACATTTATATTTAATGTTAGGAAAAAAAAGAATTAAAATTAGAAGATAAATTAACAGCTATGGTAAGAATAACAAAAGAAAATGAAGAAATAGACAGGAAAAAATAAATAGAAAAAATAAAACAACAAACTACGGATGAAATACGAAAAATAGAAGAAATAAAAAATAATAGGATTACTGAGTTAGAAAAAGAATTACAAGTACTAAAAGATCTATATGAAAAAAGACAAAGAGAAAAAGACGAAAAGGATAAAGAACAAAAACTACTAGATGAAATAAACCAATTTAAAGAAACATTACAAATAAAAATAAAGAATTAAAGACCAATGAATTAGAAATAAATACAATAGATACTGAAAAAAATAAATGATTATGATTCAGAAGATAGTGACACCTATACTGTAACACCCCAATTTTCTGAATCGGAATGCTACAGGTGCTCATGACCCCGAAGGACCATAAATAAACCCATGACTGATATCTGTACCTGTAAACTGCATAATATACGTATAAAATGCAGAAAACATGAAAAATAGGCCATAAGGTTCAACTAAATAAAGTATCTGATAAGAACAATGTCTGAAAATGGTATAACAATACCAAAAAAAAATCTGAAATTACTATCTAACATGCTATAGTCTGGAAAGCCTCTAAACTGTCTGAATAAGGAGTTAGTGGGACATGTCCCCAACTAACTCCATCTAGCAACTGAACTAAAGTAGTAAATAAAGCAATAATCATATCGTCCTCGAATGAGAAGGACTCACTGCGAACTCTGAACACTGGAATGCTACTGCTGATCTAGAGCTCGTGCCTATGAACCTATGGTGTAATATAAGAGAAAGCACCATAGTGCAAATGTGTCAGTACGTATGAATGTACTGAGTATACGAGTGAGGTAGGCTAAATGCAAAGAGTTATGTGCATGAACAATACTGGCTGATATGAACGCGAGAATACATACATGCATACGTAACTGTAACTGAACTTGTGGATACTGACTACTGAGTCTAAATACTGACAACATGAGTGTACTGATACTGAGATACTGAATATATGAACGACTAATTCTGACAATTCGAATTATGAAGAACTGGTCTGATTGACTGTGCCTAACAGTCTTGAAACTGAATACTGAGTATGTAAATCACTAATAAGTGAGGAATTGATACTGTATTACTAAATACTGAGGGACTAGTACTATGTTACTGATACAAGAATAACTGTATATGACAGTTCTGATTATAAAGAACTGGTTTGGTTGACTGTGTTTGACAGTCCTGAAGCTGAATACTGATATCATGAATTCTGATAACTGATGTGACTGATAACATGAGTTCTAAGAACTGATATAACTAATAGCATAAGTGACTGTATCTAACAGTCCATAAATTTGAAGGAACTATCTGAGTTTTGTTCTATTTCTGATTTGACTATATCTGACAGTCCTGAAATTTGAAGAACTATCTGAGTTCTTTTACTGAGATTGGGACTGAAAATGTGGGAAGTAGTTGTCTAACCGACATACCGCAATAACGCATATAACTAAGTTAGGGTCCAGTCTCTGCTCCAACTGGAGGGGTGTTAATACCGCGCCACTGGTAAGGACAGCTGCGAGTGACCCTTATCAGGCAAGTACTCAAATAAGAACGGTGGGAACCCTAAACTGACAGGTTAAGCCACCTTATCAACCCTAATCTGACAGGTTAAGATGTCTCAACCTACGCTAGCTACGTAGTTCTGGAACACAAGGATGACTGCTAAAAATCACACCCTGAACTGGCAGGTGAGTTCCCATTCTTAGGTTCACTCGGTGCTAACTTCTACTCCTATCTGAAGGATACTGAACTGAATAACTAAGCTGAACTGAATAACTGAACTGAACTAATTAGCTGAACTGATACTGATTAATTAGACTAATACTAGTGGTATTGCTTAGCGAATTTAAACTAAGTTTACTGGATTCTGATGACTGATGGAATGTACTGAGTTTCGAGGAATGGTTGAGAGTACTAAAATTACTAAGATTAACTGTGAATACTGAGATTGTTGAGGTTACTAGCACTGAGATTACTAAGATTACTGGACTACTAAACTTACTGAGATTACTGAGTTTTCCTGAGTCACGTGGCTGACTGAATTCTATAGATCATGGCTCAACTGAGAGTATCATGATAACATGACATGGCTCTAGGCACACAACTACATTTTTCGGGTACAAGTATCCCCAGGACTCGATGGAAGGAAACTGACACAACTTGACTTTCTTGAGTACATGACCATCAATAACAATCTATAATACATGAGTGAGGGATTTCATGAAGTACATGGTCATCGTAATATCTAACATGAATAGGAATGTTTATAATCAAGTCATGAATCTCATATTCTAATATCATGGGCATTTCGACAACATATACTATTCATAACAATAGCATGGTAACCATTTAAGCATAAGGGAATGCAAACATGTAACATTTAGTTCATATTGTAATAATTTGGAGATAACTTATGTGATACTTCAAAATCATGATCTTGTTCATAGCATGGAAGACATATAGACACACTATGAATACATTCCCCAATCATCATGTACATTTCATTAACACATATATTGCACAAAAATGACAAGTGAGCTCTTTGAACATAATAGACTAGCATGAAATTATCATATAGTTCACCTCTAAGTTATAATACATGATTTCTATCATTCTAGGCATTTTATCAAACACCTTACATGCACAATCTTGAGCATAGGTGTACTTAACAAATTTAGAAATCTTGAACCACCTAAATTCATGGGTTTCCAACTAACATGCTTATACATTTCATGGAAACACATTTAGATACCATCTTAAAATACAATTAACAACCATCAACATGAACATAATCACACAACAACATAAAGATCATAATTTATTATTTAAAACATGGTTCTTGAGCTCCACGGATGAAAGGGATCCGTGGATGAACACTACGGATACATTATTTCTTAATTACATGAAGATTGATGGAGACAATTGCTTGAAGTTGAATCTTATATGAAAACCCTAGCTTGTGTTCTTGAGAGGATTTTGAGAGAAAGAATATGTTTTGATGAAATAAGGACTTAATTCCGTGTTTAGGCATTATATAGGGGTGGGAAAAGAACCATTTTGCCCCAAAAATGGATTGTTTAAGTCACCTGGACTACAACATGTGTGGTGCACACTTTATCGCACACATTAGGGTGTGCGTCGCACACCTTATCGCACACATTAGGTTGTGCGTCGCACACCTTATGACATACTTTAGGTTGTGCGTCGCACACCTTACGTTAGACGATGTACTCCACTTTGGAAAGTCATAAATTCTTGGTCGGGTGTCAGATTTGAGCAAAATTTATATCGTTGGAAAGATAATTCAAAGATCTTTCATTTGATATAGAGTATGTCCTCTAATTCAATATATACAAGTAGTTATGATTGATTGAAGTTGACCCAAGTTTTGACTCTCACTAAAACTTGAACGATAGGAAAACTTTCAACTTGTACTTGAGTTAGGGTACTTCTATGATCTATATTCATGCTCAAATAGATTCCTACACTACATAATTGATTAACACACTAAATTTACATAGGATTCGAGGCTTTTGAAATGTCTACGCATATGAATGATGGATTTTCATTCTAGTCCAAAATGTGGGGTATATACAGAAATTTTAGAAAAAATAGAAGATCTAGAAATTAAAGAAAAAGAAAAAGCAATTACTAAAAAATTAGAAGAAACAAACACAGAAGTAAATACTTTTGATACAAAAGAAGACAAAAACATAATATCTAGTACATCAGAAATAAGAAAATCAAAATATAGTTACAAAAATAAGTACAACCCAAAAAATGAATATAGATGGACACCAAAATAAATAGTTAATAAAAATTACAACTTCTTAGATTTAGACTGTGTAATAGACACAAATAAGATGATACAATTATGAGTAGGATATATATCAAAATGATTACTAGATAATAGCATAGACACAACAGATACACCAATAGAACTATATTTAGCGGATGATACGATCGTAAAATCTATAGAAAAAAAGTATAATAAGTGCAAATTATTCAGTACCAATAACAGATAAAAATATAGATAAGTAATTAGTACTATATTGGAAAATATCAGGAATAGAGTTAACTCCAGGAAGTAAAATATTTACAGCAAGATGTAAAAATTTATATGTATTAACAACAAAGCAAAAAATAACTGGAAAAAATAAAATAAATAAAATACAAATAGAAAGCTCTTTTGAGCAATTTGTAAAAATAATAGATAATAATGATTATAGCTACCAAAATATAGATATAGAAGAAGATTTAGAAATCGTAAATGAAAGAATAGGAACATCAAGAAGAATATCTTATGAAAAAGCAGAACCATAAAAAATAATAGCATATGAGATAACTCCAAAACCTAACCTAACTCAATATTATATAATAGGAACAATAGATGAAAAAGAATATTTAATAATAATAAACACAGGACAGGAAGATAATTATATAATGAAATACTTAGTAAAAGCTGAAAAAATTAAAACAAATAATGATAAATTTCCAAACTTACCAAGATACCTAATAATTATTAAAAATATGACTGAGAAAGAAATTATAATAGGAGTCAGAAAGATAAAAATTGAATTTGAAGTAAAAGAAGCAATACAAAAAGCAGATATAACATTAGGAATAAAATGGTTGGAACAAGTAAAACCATACAATATAGAACATACCCAATTAACCATAACGTATAATAAAGAAAAATTGTTAATAAAACGAGCTTTAATATGAAAATATTTGTACTCATGAAGATAATAGTAGAAGGATATTATAATAGATATTATACGCCAATGATAGATACAGGAGCAGAAGTCAATTTATGTAGATATATTTGTTTACCAGAAAGTAAATGGGATAAGCTAAAAACACCAATTGTAGTTAAAGGATTTAATAATGAAGGAAGTCTAATTACATATAAAGCTAGGAATGTAAAAATAAAAATATGGGATAAAATATTAAAAACAAAAGAAATTTATAATTACAAACTAACATCAAAAGATATGCTTTTAGGAATGTCATTCTTAGATAAACTATATCCACACATAATAACTAAAACACACTGGTGGTTTACAACACTATGTTAACAAAAGGTAAGAGCAAAAAGAGTTATTAATAAAATAAGAAAGAAAACATATTGGATAAAAGAAAGTGAAAACATTACACAAAAATTAGAAAATATAAAAACTACTGAAGACACAATAGAATTAATCATATTCTCAATAAATAAGGAAGAAATGACCATATTTTCAATAGATAAGGTAGAAATAATTAAGAATATATTAAAGCAACTGTATAATGAAGATCCACTAAAAGGATGGAAAAAACATAAAGCTACTATAAAAATTGAGTTAATAAATAAGGATAGTACAATAACCCAAAAACCACTAACATATAATTTTGATGATCTAAAAGAATTTGAAATGCATATAAATGAACTATTAGAAAAACAATATATAGAAAAAAAGTAATAGCAAATACACTAGCCCAGCATTTATAGTAACTAAATATAGTGAACAAAAAATAGAAAAAAGTATAATGGTTATTGACTATAGGAATCTAAATGCAAAAACTATAACATATAATTACCCAATACCAAACAAAATACTAAAATACAACAAATACAAGGATATAATTATTTTAGTAAATTTGATTATAAATCAGGATTTTACCATTTAAAACTAGAAGAATCTAAAAAGCTAATTGCATTTACAGTGTTGCAAGGATTTTATGAATGGAATGTGTTACTATTTGGATATAAAAATGCACCAGGTAAGTATCAACATTTTATGAATAATTATTTTAAACAACTACCTAACTGTATAGTATATATAGACGATATATTACTATATTCGAAAACTAAACATGAACACCTAAAGTTATTAGAACAATTTACAAATATAATAAAAAATTCAGGAATAAGCCTAAGTGAGAAAAAGGCAGAAATAATGAAAAACCAGATAGAATTCTTAGGAATACAAATAGATAAAAACGGAGTAAAGATGCAATAAAATATAGTACAAAAAATAATAAATTCAAAAGAAGAATTAGATACAAAAAAGAAATTACAATCATTTTTAGGATTAGTAAACCAGGTAAGAGCATATTTACCAAAACTAGCAGAGAATTTAAAACCATTACAAAAAAAAATTAAAAAAGGATGTAGAATACAACTATAGTGAAGAAGATAAAAAAAAGTACAAAAAATAAAAATACTTTGTAAAAAACTACCTAAATTACATTTTCAGATGAAAATAAGAATTTTACATATATAGTAGAAGTACATGCAAGTGAGTATAGCTATGGTGGAGTACTCAAATACAGGTATGAAAACGAAAAAATAGAACATCATTGTAGATATTATTCAGGACATTTAATGAAATTGAAGTAAAATGAGAAATAAATAGGAAAGAATTATGTTCATTATATAAATGTTTATTAGCATTTGAACCATATATTGTATATAACAAATTTATTGTATGAACAAATAATACACAGGTACGATAGTGGCTAACTAAGAAAATACAAAATTCAGTTACAACAAAAGAAATACGGAGATTGGTATTAAATATATTGAACTTTACATTTACATTTGAAATAATTAATACTAACAAGAATATTATTGTAGATTACATATCAAGACAAAGCTACACAGATTGATATAATAGAAAATGATACACTAGAAGAAATACTCAAACCCTAACTACCCTTTCAATGAAAGTGGACACTATAGGCAATGAGGTAGAAAAGCTAAAGGCTAATGAAGGTAAACTGAAGTCTAAAGCTACAAGTCAGCCGCATGACTATGAAAAAGCAGAGCTATGTCGATCAGAAGACATCAAAAATCTAGAGCTAAAAGGAGATGTTGGGACACTCCATAAAACCCATAACCTTTATCAATCTACATCTGCAGGTACAAGAAAAGGATTTAGCAAACAATGATTGAATCTAAACAAAATATTTGATAAACCATTTATACCAAAAATACAAAAAGACCCTTTATTCGTACCCCCACAAACTACCATATATCTAGAAAGTCTTAACCAAGACAAAAGTCCTATAACCATATAACCAGGTCATATATAGAAAATATCCACAAGATATGAACTTATTTAAATCTTAAATCCAGAGCTATAAATATTCAAGAACCAAACACAGACTATATAACCCAAAAATTACAAGGATTCAACAATTTAATTGCAATACCAAAAACCAATCCAAACCTAGTTAGAACTTGTTTTAGTTACGGACTACTAAATACCGTATATACCCAAGATGGAAACGAATTAACAGCCATACCAGAGATATACAGAGCATTCACCATTTACAAAAAAATAACCAAAGGAAACCTATTTTTTATAAAGTTTTATACTGCACCAGCAGAGATATTATATGATGAAATTAAACTAGTTATACAGGTTGTAAAGATCAGATTAACCAGAGATATGATTATACCAGAAGATATTGGATAACAACCAGAAATACCTAAGGTAGAAATACCAAATTTCTACGCAAATAAATGAGTTATTGGGATATTTACGATTATTCAAGAGCTAGCAAATAATTATCTTAATAGAAACCCTATATGGAGCTACTATTCGCGAGACTAGCAAATGATCTATTCAAATTCAAGAGAGCTACGACAGTCAGATATGGAAGAATTCCAAAAATGGATAATGACATTACTCTATCCAGAAAGACAACCGACTGCAAGATCAATTAAAAAGGAATTTATTTTAGAAGAGCTATTAACAAGATATTACAAATTAATAGGTCATAAATATCCAGATCATTTATGTTCGAGATGTAATAGAGAAGATAATATTATCCCAGAAGTCCAATTAGAATAAAGGATAAAAATTAATCAAGGTAGGTACAAAATAAAAATAGATACAATAAACGAAGAAAAATCAACCAAGAAGATAAGGATCCAGCTGGAAGATAGACAACATGAGATAAGGAAATTGACATAAAGCAGAAAGCGACATAAAGAAGGACGGTCCAATAAAAAGATAAAGGAGAAGACAAGAAGAAAGCTACATGTAAATTATTTTTGTATTTTAGTGAAAAGTTAGGTTTACTTTTTGACTTTTAAGATGTAAATTATTGTATAGCCATTATTAGTTTTTGACTTTTTCGACAAGTGTAGAATATGAATAGTTTTAGGATTTTCATTTTGTAGATTATAAATAGAAAAGCCGTTGGCAATCTAAGGCAAGACTTTCTACACGGAAAGCAAGCCTCCTTGTACACAACCAAAATTTTCTTAAATATTCAATAAAGATATTCAGTTTTATAATCAGCTATGGAAAATCAAAGCCCAGAATCATCAAATCTACAAAAATAGGTATTTTCATTTATAATTATGAATAGCTAAATTCATAAATTTCTGACAATCATGATATAATAAAATAAGTTCATGTTAGTTACTATATAGTAGAATTATTTGAAGGATAATATGTTTTGAAGTTTATTAGCAAAGAAGAAAAAGAGAAAAATTCCCAGAACTATGCCATCCTAAAGGTGAAACCAGTAAGGCAGAGAAGCCGTGATAGGGTAGTAACCAGAGTTGAGGCGATGTTTAGGGAAGAAGTATTCAAACGTTCCATGCTAATAGTGACAGAGGAGCATAATTATCTAAGGATAATCTAGTACATAGTGATCTAAGATGATCATATTTTTTTATGTATATGATTGAAGGGAATATTTTGAAATAAGCATCATATGAAATAAAATGACTAACTACTTATCGGATGAAATGATAGATAGGGTCAAGATACTTATTTTGTATATACTTAAGGATATAGAAATAATAGATATAAGAAAAATCATATGGGAAAAGATACTTGATTTTGAAGATGAGTTACTAAATACTGAATGGATAGAACACGAGTTAGAAAATGTAGATTTTGATGGTAGATATTATTATTCAGATTGGTATTACTCAGACTAAAATGATAAATTATGAATACTTAGAATATTGGAGGAGAGATATGGAGCAAATAAGATTGGTAGAAATACTTATGAAAAAGATCTGCTTGACTACATAAAAACTAGAAATATGGAACATATAGTATACCTTAAAAGTAATATAGAAGAATTAATAAGGTTAAAACAAATAACTAAAGAATGCTATGACATAGCATTTCAACACACATGATAGAAGCAGTATCCAAGTTAATTGGTATTTATCTAACAGATATTGGTCTATATCTATATTTATATATTATGAAAAAATATAATCCAAGTACACCCCCTACCCCCCAAAAAAAATAAAAATAAAATTGGTATGGTTAAAAGTAAGAATAGTATTTTCTAATTTAGGAAGAAGATATAAGAAAATAGGTGAACATTTATATTTAATGTTAGAAAAAGAAGAATTAAAATTAGAAGATAAACTAACAGCTATGGTAAGAATAACAAAAGAAAATGAAGAAATAGACAGGAAAAAAGAAATAGAAAATATAAAACAACAAACTACGGATGAAATACGAAAAATAGAAGAAATAAAAAATAATAGGATTACTGAGTTAGAAAAAGAATTACAAATACTAAAAGATCTATATGAAAAAATACAAAGAGAAAAGGCCTTCCAGGTGGATGTTTATATTTTGGTGGTAACACAACTTCGTCCATAACTTCTCGTGGCACAATCCAGTCCTTATCGGGCATTGGAAATATCGATTCTTGATACATCTTCCTTAATGTTTAGGATAGTAAAACTCAGAGCAATAAGACTTCATATCAACTACACGCTTTCTTTTTAGAACTGCAATCGCGTGTTCACAAGTTATCTCGTCCAATTGGAATCTCCCACAACTGCAAGTCCTTCTATCAAGACATACAATGTACTTACTTCCGTCATCGTAAACCGAATACACATATGTTGATGAATCACTAACCTACAATATTAATTGTAATATGTTAATACACACACACACACACATATATATATATCGATCTTTTGTATAATATTTTTATATCACTTCAAACAAAATAATTGATGCATTTACTGTAACATTTTTCAAAACAAGATTATAAAACAAATAGCCTCTTCTACCATCAATCAAATATTATATAGTATGTCAAACAAAAATAAACATCTAAACTAACCTTAAGCCTTGAAGATTCTGAAGTATTTAGCTGAAGAATTCCTTCGAATCTACTACCAAGTGACGTGTTTGTATAAGATGCTCTTTCTCTATTCTTGCAGTTCCACTTTCCAAATAATTTTCTAGCCTGCTCTAGAAATTCGATTATCGGCAACTCACGTGCTAACTTCAGTTTACCATTTATACACTCTGCTATATTTGAAGTCATCGTCCTACCTCTGTTAACAGGTGCATACACGTGTGCCCACATTTCAAATCCTGCATTCTCAAGATAAGACTTTATCCTCTGATTAATCTTCCCAACTTGATTAAAAAAATCAAAATCATCTTTACGGTATGCCTTGTCCATAGCTTAGTAAATATCGCTAAGTCTATCTTTACTCTTCCTAAAGTTTGAGCAAAAATTCTTCCACAAATGCCAAATGTAGGCAAGATGTGACACATTCAGATATACAATGTCGACAACCTTTATTATTCTTTCATGACGATCGGACACACCACACATACAGTTGCGCTCTCCAAAAGCAATTCTGAAATTTTTGAAAAACCAAGTCCATGAATTGTCATTTTCACTATCAACCACACCATACGCTATCGGAAGAAGGCGTCCTACAATTTTGATAATAAAAAAACTCACGACACTGATACAAGTACACAATTTATCAAACAAAAAAAATATAAGAGATAAAAAAGATTATTATCTGAATAACATCATAGAATAACTATATGTAAAAGTAAAATTTAATTACCTACTCCATCAAGCATGCTTGTGGAAACAAATGTACCTTTATATGCTCTACTCAAATGCGCACCATCAACAACAACTACAGTCCTGTAATACTCGAATCCAATCTTCAAAGGTTGCAACGCAATGAAAAAATACATGAATTTATTATCCTCTGCTTTATGCATTCTAATATGTGAACCAGGATATACAGAATTTAACATGTATGCATATCTAACCATTTGTCGATAACCATCCACATGTTTCTCCCTTATCATCTCAATCACACGTTCTTTAGCCCTCCAAGTCTTCTGATAGTTAATGTCTACACCAAAAGCATTTTTAATATCTTCGATTATTATTCAAAGTGTGTATTCTATTGTAATTTACAAGTTTTAGAGCAGTAAAAATACTAACAAACCCAACTATAGCTTAAAGTTGAGTAAAAACTTGATCTTTTAACGGACATGTGTGGACATTTTAGAAAGCTCTAACTTTAAAAAGTTCAGTCCCCTGCTGACATGATGCTTTAAATATCCAAACACAATCCTCCGAATGGAATCGTAGGACATAGTTGAATCAATGAAAAAAACACTTCAAATATTTTTCCTTCACTTACTGCCAAAAAATAGATTAATAGATACATAAACCACAAAAAATTGTACAACATATATCTAATATAAAACTATTATGTTTGCTTCGTATGTTGATATAGATAAAACTAAAACACAACGAGATGCATAATTAAACATAAATATATAAACTGAGATGCAAGATGATCAAAATGTATCTTTAGCATACAAAAATATATCTTAGCTTTATTAGTCTACTGTCAAAAATTTATGTGAAACAATAATCAACAAATCTTAGATACAAAATTAAATAAAGGTGCAGATTATTAACGACAACTGATACATAAAGAACCATAACATACCTTTTCTTGTCTGATCTTTTAGCATAGAAATTGAAGAAATGCTCAATTGCAAATCTTGCCATAACCGAAATTAGAGTACCCTTATCCTTATAGATTTGTCCAACCTTAACATCACTATGTTTACAGTCAATCATGATCTTGTTCCCCTTCCTATCCAACAAAGGCAAAGGAGCAGATGATCAGGTTTGTAACTAATTAATTTCACAACTTTTTCTGATGGACTTTCCAAACACATTATTGCTCCCACATTCCCATCCAACAGTAATTAACTTGTATACTTATATAATGTAGTGAAGATGAGTGGATAGATTCCAGAACCACGCTCAGTTTTCTTAATTTTGATATACAGCTTCACACACATTTCGTTACGAATTAACAATGGACAAACATTTCCTTCAAGAATGTAACGAGTCTCAATTTTTTTCCTGGTTTTATCTATTTCCAATTCTTCGACAATTGTTGCAATCAGTTTTTCATAAGTTACATGTTCACTTATCATAATTCCATCGCTCTTATATCCCACAGAGTTGATTACGTCAACCCAAACACCAGATGAGATTATGTTAATTACGTCAACCCAAACAATTCTTTTTTAATGCTAGGTTATTCGTTACATCCCTTAAAACATGCTAGTTAGTTTGATTAAAACATGTATCCATAATATGTATCTAAGTTAATTAACTTATTTCTTCAATGGTCAAAAGTTAGGATTTTATGAGATTTATAAAAAAGATGAGATTTTTTGTAAATACTGGTAAACATGTCGTTATATATGTAACTTTTATGGAAAATTACTTGAATAAACAACTTAAGTTTTTAAACTACTAAAAATCCCCCCACTTCTAAAATATTACTTAAATCCCAATATTTACCACTTTTTGGTAAAGTTGAGATACAAGTTTTAACCTCCTACTAAGAAGTGGATTGTGTGCCAAAAAATAATCCATTTATCCTCTCTGTACACCGTTGAATCATGGGTGGTTTCTAATCTAATTTCTCCATCTAATTCAAAAATTTCAAGTAAGGTAATTTTCCCCCATAAAATTAGCTTCAATTTCTTCTATTCCCTTTTTACTTTTTTTTTTTCAAAAAAAATATTTTGCGCAAGTAAAGTAGTCTAAAATTTTGAGTGTTTTGGTTGAGTGATTTCTTTGATTATACCTTTTTAGATTTTATTTTTTGAATTACCATTATGAATAGAGATTCTGGACCTTCGTTTAGTCTTGGGTTTTCTCAGCTAGAAAGTATCAAAGAATCTCAACAACTTGTAAACTTCGTTCTTAGAAATATTGGCTATGACTTTGTTGGTTTTGATGAAAATAGGTTAAAACATAGAAACGATCCCCAAACTGTGAAGAAATTACGGCAAAAACATGCTAAGAAGGACAAGAAAAAAGAAACTGGTTCTAAGAAAAGAGGATCCAACAGTTCTGCAAGTAAAGCTCCCGCCAAGAGAAGAAGAATTGTCAAAGCAATTTGCAGAGATGAGCTTTCTAAGGTAATTGCATTTTTATATCTGTTGAATACTAGGCCGAGATACATATTTTGACTTGGATGATACGTTTAGAAATTCATTGTTTATCTGATTCTTTATTGCCAATTTTATATGTATCTTGTATTTTTTTATAATGAAATTAATATAACAAAAGATACAGGTTTATAAGTACATAGACACATGTTATGTTGACTTGTATCTGTGAGTTATTGTTAATGCTTTGATATGTATCTATTGTTTTTAAATTTTACTAAAAGTCTTATTATAAGAGATACAAGTTATAACTTCATAGATACATGTTGTGTTAACTTGTATCTATGACTTACTGTTAATGTCTTGAAATGTATCTAGTGTTGTATAATTGTTATTGAAAGTTGTATTACAAAAGATAAAAGTTTATAACTACATACATATATCTTGTATTAAATTGTATCTAAATTATGATGTTCTTAGAATTTTTGTCTATATTGTAGTGTCTAAATGTAGATTTGTTGCATCTCAACTAATTTTATCTTTATTGTAATTTGTTTTTGTTTTTAGGAATTGAGTTACGTTATTATGAAATTCCAACTCATCCTCTTAGATTTGTAAGTTCATGCAATTTAAGATTTAAGGATGAAATTAAAGAAGTTGTCGGCCAAGAAGTTTTACACTTGTTTGAGAAGACTATTTTTGGATGTTATCTCAACATGTAACACCCCGAATCTATACCTCGGATGCTACACAGTGCTTATAACCCCAAGGGACCACAAGCTAACCCATGACGGATATATGCTATGAGTACTGAATCATAATGCTGTAATAATGTGGAAAATAGGCTGAAATGCCATAAGGTTCAAAATTTGAATACTGATAAAGAATATCAATATAATAATAATTTGCAAAACTGAATAATATCTGATAATCTAGTATTAAAAGCCTCTAACTGAACTGTCTAAAAGTGGAGTTGATGGGACAATCCCCTAGCTAACTCCGACTACTAAAATATTAAAGCTACTGAAATAAAGACATATCCTCAATAGGTAAGGACTCACTACTAAATCTGATACTGCTGGCTGAATCTGTATATGCGTAGTCGGGAATCTGAGTATCCAAACCTATGATATAAGACATCATAGAGCAAAGAGAAAGTATGCGTCAGTACATGGAATGTACTGGTATGCTAGATGAGGTAAGGCTGAATTCAAGGATTTATATGCATGAACAATAATTGACTAAATGATACATGGATAACTGAAACTGCTATAAATACTGAGTATGCAATACTTTACATATACGTGTATACTGTAACTGAACTTTTATTGAAGCTGAGTTCTAAGTTTTGATAAGTGAGTAACTGATATCTAAAATTACTAATAACTAAGTTACTGACACTGATTGACTATATCTAACTGTCCTGATTCTATAGAACTGAACTGAGTTCTATATTGAGACTAGAACTGAGACTGTGGGAGGTAATCATCTAACCGACATGGCTCTTTCTGAATTGATTGGGGTCCAACTTGTAACCCCAGTTGGAAAAGTGTCAGTACCGTGCCATGGGTAAAGATAAGTTGTTGAGTTACCCTCATCTAGCAGGAACTATAATGAGAATAATGGAACCCTCAGCTGGCAGGTTGATATACCTCATCAACACTCAACTGGAAGGTTGATGTCTCAACCTACGCTGGATACGTAGTTCTAGAACATAAGGACTGCTTCTAAGGATCACACCCTCTACTGGCAGGTGAGCCCCCACCCTTGGATTCACTCGATGTTGAATCCTACTCCTAACTGAATAGATACTGAACTAATTATACTGAGCTGAAGTAGACTAATACTGAGTTCTATAACTGACTGAGTTCACTGAGTTCTGTTAACTGGCTTAGTACTACTATTTCGTGTCATAACTGGGACTATTCTATAACTATTGTAGCTCTAGGTAACAACTAGATTTTCAGGTATTGAATACTCCCAGGACTCAATAGCATGAAAGTCAAGCATAACATAATCTTGAAAAGCATAGCAATGTCCACTTGTTCATAATTCATTAATAGAGACATTTTATCAAACACTTGTAGAGCATAAACTTGTACATATGCTAGCATGTCATGATTACACTATTTAATTCAGATGGACATTCTATTATCCACATGGAGAGCACAACTTAATGCATATAATCATGGGAAGTATGTAAACATTGTAACTACAACACAGAAACTTGCAAATTCAAGGACTATAACATGGGAACTATGCAATTCAACATACATGCTATTTCAATTTCATGGAATCTATAATTAATCATGGATTGAAACTCAATTAATATCATGAATATGAATACAATCCAATTTCAAGTATGTAAATAATGAATCAATCATCTTGTAGTTATAAAAATGGATTCTTGGACTCTATGGGTGTAAGGAACCCATAGATGAACACCTAACATACCTGAATTGATAAGTTCTTGTAGTTCTTGGTGAGTTTCTTGAGATTTGCTCTTGGTTGCTTGAAGATTAGGGTTTGCTAATTGAACGAGAGCTTGTTGATTTTGTGGGAAAAGTTAATAAATAATGGGTTTTAAAATGTTTTTAGGGATTAAATCCCATATCTGGGGGTTTTAAAATCATGGGAAAAGACTAGTTTAACCCTGGTTGAAACTTTTAATTTATGTTAAAATTTTTCAACCCGGGCCCTTGGCGCGATGTGGTGCTATCATGCCGTGTCACTGGAAATTGACAACTGGTAAATTGGCTAGTGGCGCGACGTGGTGGAATCACATTGTCATACTAGATACGAATTTGGGACTCATCGTGATGCAGTGAAATCGCGTAACTTCACTGGAAAAAAGGACAATTGTGAACTGGGTCTATGGCGTTACGCGCCATTATCGCGGAGCAACACTAGAATTTCACAACTGCCATTTGGCTGGCTTCCACGATGCGGTGAAGTATCTGTTGGCACACTGCTTTACCAAATATGCTATAACTCTTTACCCGGGTATCGAATTTGGGCGAATTTTATATCATTGGAAAGCTGACTGAATTTCCCATGCAATGGTAAGCTCTAAACTAAAAAATAATGAGTATTTTGAAAAATTTGTATAGAATAACTCATGTACTGAGAGTTAAATTAAGCTAGGGAAATACGAGGTATTACAATATCTCTCCCTTGGGAACATTCATCCTCGAATGAGACTGATTAAGTTAAGAAACACTGATAGACTAAGTTTTTACATAGAACATGAATATCTAATTCATGGAATATATGACTGAAACTACTGATAAGCTGAGTTTTCATGCTGAATTTGCATATCTGATGCATGAGTACATGGCTAAACTGATTAATGAATGCATGACTGAATATGCAACAGTAAAGAATACCAAGTTTATAACTGTAAGTAAACATGGAACTTAGTAAATCTATGGAAGACTCTTACCTTAAGTTGAATCTGAATTTGCAGAGAAGAGATGAGGATACTGGGTTCGCATATCTGCTTCTTCTTCCCAAGTAGCTCTCTCAATGGACTAATTCCACCAAAGAACTTTGACCAAGGGAACTTCTTTGTTCCTCAGTCTGCGAATCTAATGATCGAGGATCCAGACTGGAACCTCTTTAAAAGAGAGATTATTCTAAATATTTACGCCCTATAAAGGAACTATGACTACTGGGTCACCAATGCATTTCTTTAGCAAGGAGACGTGGAACACTGGATGTACAAAAGCTAGATATGAAGGCAACTCAAGCTCGTAAGCTACCTTTCTGAAATGACTAGGAATTCTGTAAGGATTGACATATCAAGGACTGAGCTTTCCCTTCTTGCCGAACCTCTTTACCCCCTTCATGGGAGAAATTTTTAAGAATAATTATCACTAATATCAAGCTTGAGATCTTTTCTCCCCACATCTGCGTATGACTTTTATCGGCCCTGGGCAGCCCTAAGACTTTCCCTGATCAACTGAACCTTCTATAAGGAATCAAACACTAAGTCAGGCCCTACTACTACGACTTCACCCGCCTCAACCAACCAATTAGAGTTTTGCATATCCTATCATAAAAAGCCTTAAACAGAGCCATCTGAATACTGGAATAGTAACTGTTATAATATATGAATTCGATAAAAGAAAAGTGGTCATCCAAACTACCTTTAAAATCAACAACACAGGCACTTAAAATATCTTTTAGAGTCTGAATAGTCCTTTCTGCTTGACCATCTGTCTGAGGGTGGAAGGCTGTACTGAGGTGAACTTAGGTACCAAGACCTTTTTAGAATGCTTTACAGAAGTGAGAGGTAAAATAGGTACCTCTATATGAGATGATAGAAATTGGAACTCTGTGTAACTTGAACAACACTCTGATATAGAGTTTGGCGTAGTCCTCAAATAAATAGGAAGTATGAACTGGCAAGAAGTGAGCTGATTTGGTCATCCTGTCTACAATGACCCAAATAGAATCACGCTGATGATGAGTACAAGGCAATCCTATCACAAAGTCCATATTCACTTCTTTCCATTTCCATATGGGAATATTGAACTCCTACAAGGACCTACTAGGTTTCTGGTGCTCAATCTTAACCTGCTGACACGTTGAGCACTTAGCTACAAACTCCATAATATCTCTCTTCATCCTACTCTACCAATAGACCTCCCATAAATTACGATACATCTTAGTGTCCCCTGGATGAATAGAGTAATGCGTATCGTGTATTTCTGTAAGAATTCATTGCCTCAAGTCATCTACACCTAGCACGCATAGCCAACCCTGGAAATGCAACACACCATCTCCCTCTTGGGAGAAAACCTCTACTTTATAACCTCTGACTAACTCTTTCAACTTAATAAGGATGGGATTTCTATCCTGCTTTTCCTTTACATCAAAAACCAGAGATAATTCTGAACTATTCTGCACCCATACAGTACCTTATGTTGAATCGACTAAGTGGACACCTAGTCAGGAAAGCTGATGAACTTCCCGAGCTAACTTCTTCTTACCATTCTCAAAATGAGCCATACTACCCATAGACAACCTACTGAGAGCATCTGCCACTACATTGGCCTTGCCCGGGTGATACAAAATACTCATGTTATAATCTTTTAGTAATTCTAACCACCTCTTCTGATGTAGATTCAAATCTTTATGATAAAATACATACTGGAGGCTCTTGTGATATGTGAACACATCCACATGCACCCCATATAAATAGTGACTCCAAATATTTAAGGCAAACACTATAGCTGCTAACTCAAGATCATGGGTAGGGTAATCCTTCTAATGGGGATTAAGCTATCTAGAAGTGTAGGCTATAACCTTACCTCTCTACATGAGGACATAAACTAAACCTACTCTGGATGCATCATACTACAGAACAAACCCATCTAAACCATCTGGTAGAGTTAAAACTAGGCATAAGGTGAGTCGAGTCTTTAACTCCTGAAAACTCTTCTTGTAAGAATCTGACCATCGGAACTTGACTTTATTCTGAGTCAATCTGGACATGGGGGATGCAATAGATGAAACCCCTTCAACGAACCGATGGTAATATCTATCTAAACCTAAGAAACTCCTGATATTTGATGGAGAAATAGGTCTAGGCCAGTTACTCACTACTTCAGTCTTTTGAGGATCAACTCTAACACCATAACTGAAAATAATATAACCAAGGAATGCTATTGACCTTAGCTAAAATTCACACTTACTGAATTTGGTGAACAACTGATGAGCTTTGAGAGTCTGAAGTACGATTCTAAGATGATCTGCGTGATCATTCTCACTATGGGAATAGATAAGTATGTCATCGATGAAGACTATAACGAACATGTCCAAGTACTACTTGAACACGCGATTCATTAAGTCCATGAAATCTGATAGGGCATTAGTAAGACCAAAGACATGACTAGAAATTTGAAGTGACCATACTGAGTTCGGAAAGCTACTTTCAGAATGTCACATTCTCCAACCCTGAGCTGATGATAGCCTGATCTGAGGTCTATCTTAGAAAAGTAACTGACGCCCAAAAGTTGGTCAAACAAGTCATCGATTCTAGGAATTGGGTATTTATTCTTGACTATTAGTTTGTTCAACTGATGGTAGTCTATACACAATCTGAGGGAATCGTCTTTCTTATGCACGAATAAGATTGGTGCACCCTATGGGGAAATGTTAGGTCTGATGAACCCCTTATCTAATAGTTTCTTTAACTATTCTTTTAACTCTCTAAGTTTATCTGGTGCCATTCTATATAGTGGAATAGATATAGGCTGAGTGTCTGGAAGAAGGTCTATTTTGAAGTCGATTTACCTTATGGGAGAACTCCAAGAAGATCTTCAGGAAACACATCAGAGAATTCATTACCAAAACTAAATCAAGATTGGGAGTCTCTAAACTAGATTCTTTCACTCACACAAGATGATAAACGCATCCCTTGGATATCATTTTTCTCACTCTAAGTTATGAAATCAACTGACCCTTCAGCGTTGGGGTACTACCTCTTGATTCAAGGATTGATTCATTTGGAAACTAAAAATGAACAATTCTGTTCCTACAATGAACTGAGGCATAGCATGAATAGTGCCAATCTATGTCGAGAATGACATAACTTTTTGAGATATCATAATCGGATAGTTCTTGTATACCCATCAGGATATGATAGATTTACCCACTTGTGTAGAAACTTAGAAAGGCTCTTCTAGGATTTCTAGACTGACTCCGAAGTTAATGTCTATATAAGAAGTTGCGAAAGACAAAGAAGCTCCTGTATCTAGCAAGGAATAAAAATATAAATGGAAGACCTGTAACGTTCTAGTAACCACATCAGGAGAATTTTCCTGATCTTGTCTAGGTTGAAGTGCATAAAACCTATTTGGGCGTTGCCCACTGGTGGCACTGGAAGCGGCACCCTGGTGATTTAGGTGACCGAACTGAGCTGGGGACAATTATACTGACCCTGAGAACCTGGCTGAGGATAATCTCTGATTATATGGCCTGGCTTTCCACACCCAAAATAAACATCACTGCCAGCCCTGCAGATACTCTGATGATTTCTGTCGCATTTATATCATAGGGGATTTGTTTGAGCACTGCTGACACTACCCTGAGATTTAGAGCCTGGAGCTCTACCCTTGTTACCGTTTCTGAACTTAGGTACCGGAGCACTAGTGGAGGACGAAGTTGGAACCAAAGATTTTGGGAGAAATTGAGAACAATTACCACCCTTTAACTTAGGTTGAGTGAAATTGAAACTATCTGTTCTATCTTTCTTATTCTCTCTCGCTTTCTATTTTTTCGTATTCTTAGCTTCTTCTATCTGCTGAGCATGGACCATGAGCCTGGATATGTCCATATCCTTAATTAACATCATTGTTCTGCACTTCTTAACCATACTTTCTGGCACCCCAGACACAAACTTGCTCATTCTAAATCTTAGATTTTGTCAACAAGATTTCGTAGTTGCTTTTCCAAAATCCAATAACTGGCTCTACCTAATGTACCAACAAAACAAGTGCTGGAATGATGAGATATTTTCATAATGGACATCCAAATTCAAACTTTGTGACATCGTGAAAGTACATTTCCATTAGTATATTTATTTCAGACTGTATGATATGCATTTCGAATTTGTGATATCTACGATGATGTGTTATAGACTATCACATGAGGTTGTTACATTGACTACCTAAGTTAGAATAATTGTGTAAGCTAAAGATCATGCAATATTAACTTGTATTTGTCAAATCTTGATGATGTCCTGACAGTAAAGATATTTTTGGTATGTTTTTGCCTGAATGTATTTTGTATTAGATACATAACAACAAAACATGTATCATTCTATATGAATATGTATCTTGTTCATTTTTTTCTATTTCAATTTCCTGTATTTTCCCTCTAATTACCTTAGATATATAAAGAATTTAATCTATATCTCTTTTAGTTTTAATCATTACAGTTGCCTGCTCTAATATGTATTCCATTTTATTGTATTTTGAATAGTATGTGGATGTCATCATGTACCACTTGTGGAAGAAGTATAAGAACAAGAATTTTCCAATCAACAGATACACTATAGCAGATTGCTTTTTCAAAGTGTACATCGATAAGGCATATGTAAATTACTATAAAGCTGACGTTGGTAAGGATTTTGCAACTCAAGATGCGTCTGCAAAGACTGATGAGGTTGCTGATATGGAGATGTCATTGATTAACACCATCAAGGGGTTTAGTCCACGCGCAGGCCATCCTTGTCATCTGGTTAATGAGTTCTTTATACCCATTAACTGTGTTAGTGCCTTTCACTGGCTATTGACAGTCATTGATTTAAAGGATCAATGCATTCATGTGTACGATTCAATGACCTCTTCACGAAAAAGAACAAAAACAAGAGTGATTGAGAAGTTGGCTGTAATGATTCTGACTTACCTTCAGTATAGTGATTTTTTTAAGCAAAAGGTACCACCTAACTGGACTACATTGGCATCCTACAAAGGAAAGATCAAACGTGATCCATTTCAAGTGGAATACGTATCCGAGATAGCACAAAAAGATTTAGGAAGTTTGTAAGTATTACATTTCTTTTCGTTGTTTTCATTATCGTATACGTGTATATTGGTCTTTTTAATTAAATTAGTAATTGTTATGCAGGGATTGTGGTGTATTTGTAGTTTTCTATGTTGAGTATCTATGCAAGGGATTAGGCATTCCATCTTTGGGTATTGATTCTTAAGAACATCATCTGATATATGCTAGTCTTTTGTGCAAGTATGGATCTGAAAAAGCAGAGCATGACTATTTTAGTGAGAATGACGATCCACCAAGGCCAAGGAGAAAGCTTGCACAAAAAGAAACATACCGTGTTTTGAATATTCAGTAGTTGTTTATTTGTTATCTAATTGGATATTAAAAGCGTTGATGATGTTAGAAACTTTGATGATGAAAGTGATGTTTAGATAAACATATATTATTTTCTTTAATGATTAAATACTTATATTTTGTCATCCATTATAACGCAATGCTAAAGCATTTAAATATATATTTATGTTTTTTTATATGTTTTTCTTACACTTTTTACAGACATTGTATTAGATACATATTTTAAAATATTTTACAATTGTACGTATCTAAAATAAAGAAACATTTATTACAATATAATGGTACTAACCATCACAATATTGCATTATTGTATATATATAGCATTTTTTGTTCCTTCTAATACATGTTGTCTCTAACGTGCATAACAATTTATAGCAGAACTTAATAGAGCTAACTCTTAAAACTATTGACATATTAGAGTTTACAAGTGATACAAATTATTTAAACTCGTATCTATTATTTTATATGAGATATATCTATCATATTGTATGTGTCTATTATAAGGAAACATATTTTACTATATAATGACAGTAACCAACAAATTATTAAATTTTTATGTATCTGTAACTATTTTTTGTTTATCGGAATACATGTTTGACTATACCCTGCATAACAAATTAAAGCAGAACTTATATGACTACATCTTAATAATGCAAAAAAATTATATTTCACAATTGATACAAATTATTAAAACTTGTATCTATAAATTTATGGAAGATACATCCTATAAGAATGTGCAACTTTTCAATCACTTAATATGGCAGAATTACTAATATACAATTTAATAACATTGTCAGTTCAATATATCTTAATTTCTATCTGATGTGTAACTCCAAAATACATCATAAAAAATAGATATATAACAAATTAACAAAGGAACATAAAAGCTGTTTATTTTGGTAATTGTTAATCCTAAAAAATTTTAACAAAATCAGTAGTAACATCAATTAAAATGTTGAATCAAACAAATAAAAAATCCAGCAACAAGCAAAGAAACATTTCAACATTATTCATTAGACAATTACATGGTCACTCATCCTTTGGAAAAAAGTTGCAAGTATGTCTGTTGTGACCTTCATAACCACATCTCCCACAATAATTCCTACTGGATGTGATTGTTTCACTTGATTTCTTGTGCCTATTTTTCTTTGGCCTTCCAAGTGGATGTTTGTAGTTTGGTGGTAACACAACTTCGTCCATAACTTCTTGTGGCACAATCCAGTCCTTATTATCGGGCATTGGAAACTTCGATTCTTGATGCGTCTTTCTTAATGTTTCAGGATAGTAATATTCGGAGCAATAAAGCTTCATATCAACTACGCGCTTGCTTTTTAGAACTGCAATTTCATGTTCACAAGTTATCTCGTCCAATTGGAATCTCCCACAACTGCAAGTCCTCCTATCAAGACTACTATGTACTTCTTGCCGTCATCGTAAACTGAATACACATATGTTGATGAAGCACTAACCTATAATATTAATCATAGTATGTTAACACATAGATACATATCGATCTTCTGTATAATATTTTTGTATCACTTCAAACAAAATAATTGATGCATTTACTGTAACATTTTTCAAAACAAGATTATAAAACAAATAGCCTCTTCTAACATTAATCAAATATTATATAATATGTCAAACAGAAATAAGTATCTAAACTAACCTTAAACCTTGAAGATTTTGAAGTATTTAGCTAAAGAATTCCTTCGAATCTACTACCAAGTGATATGTTTGTATAAGATGCTCTTTCTCTATTCTTGCAGTTACACTTTCCAAACAATTTTCTAGCCTTCTTTAGAAATTCAATTATCAGTAACTCACGTACTAGCTTAAGTTTACCATTTATACAACCATTTATACACTCTGCTATATTTGAAGTCATTATCCTACCTCTGTTAACAGGTGTATGCATGCATGCCCACTTTTCTAATCCTGTATCCTCAAGATAAGACTTTATCCTCTGATCAATCTTTCCAACTTGATTAAAAAAAATCAAAATCATCTTTACGGTATGCCTTGGCCATAGCATAGTAAATATCGCTAAGTCTATCTTTACTCTTCCTGAAGTTTGTGTAAACATTCTTCCACAAGTGCCAAATGCAGGCAAGGTGCGGCACATTCGAATATACAATGCTGACAGCCTTTATTATGCTTTCATGATGGTAGGACACAACACACATACTGTCGCGCTCTCCAAAAGCAATTCTAAAATTCTCAAAAAACCAAGTCCATGAATTTTCATTTTCATGTCAACCACACCATACGCTAGCGGAAGAATGCATCCTACAATTTTGATAATAAAAAAACTCACGACGCTGATACAAGTACACAATTTCTCAAATAAAAAAAACATAACAAATAATAAAGATTATTATTTGAATGAATGACATCACAGAATAACTATACATAAAAGTAAAATTGAATTAACTTCTCCATCAAGTGTGCTTGCGGAAACAAATGTACCTTTATAAGCTCCACTCAATTGCGCACCACCACCAACAACTACAGGCCTGCAATACTTGAATCCAATCTTCAAAGGTTGCAATGCAATGAAAAAATACATGAATTTATTATCCTCTGCTTTATGCATTCTAATATGTGAACCTGGATATACATAATTTAAAATGTATACATATCTATCCATTTGTCGTTAACCATCCGCGGGTTTCTCACTTATCATCTCAATCGCACGTTCTTTAGCCCTCCAAGCCTTCTAAGAGTTAATGTCTACACCAAAAGCATTTTTAATATCTTCAATTATATCATTCGGAGTGTGTATTCTCTTGTAATTGACATGTTTTGGAGAAGCAAAACCACTATCAAACCCAACTGTAGCTTTAAGTTGAGTAAAAACTCGATCTTTCAACGAGCATGTGTGGATATTTGAGAAAGTTCTAACTTTTAAAATTTTAGTCCCCCGCCGATATGATGCTTTATATATCCAAACACAATCCTCTTAACAACATCGTAGGACATAGCTGAATCAATTAAAACAAAACTTCAAACTTTTTTCCTTCACTTACTGCCAAAAACAGATTAATAGATACATAAACCACAAAAAATTGTACAACATGTATCTAGTATAAAAATATTATGTTTGCTTCATATGTTGATATAGATTAAACTAAAACACAATGAGATACATCATTAAACATAAATATATAAACCAAGATGCAAGATGAGAAAAATATATCTTTAGCATAAAAAAATGTATCTCGACTTTATTAATTTGTTGTCAAAAATTTATGTTAAACAATAATCGACAAAAATTAGATACAAAATTCAATTAAGGTGCAGATTATTAACCACAATTGATACATAAAAAACCATAACATACCTTTTCTTGTCCAATCTTTTAGCATAGAAATTAAAGGAATTCTTAATTGTAAACCTTGTCATAACAGAAATCAGAGTACCCTTATCCTTATAGATTTGTCCAACCTTAACATCGCTATGTTTGCAGTAAGTAATGATCTTGTTCCCTTTCTTATCCAACAAAGGCTAAGGAGCATAAGAATCATATTTGTAACTAATTAATTCCGCAACTTTTTATGATGGACTTTTCAAACACATTACTGCTCCGACGTTTCCATCAAACAAAATTTCACTTCCAGACATATCTAATGTAGTGATGATGAGTGGATAGGTTCCAAAACCACGCTCAGTTTTCTTAATTTTGATATACAGATCCACACTCATTTTGTTATGAATTAACAACGGACAAGCATTTCCTTCAACAATCTAACTAGCCTCAATTTTTTTCCTGGTTTTGTCTATTTCCAATTCTCTGGCAATTGTTGCAATCAATTTTTTCTAAGTTACATGTTCACTGATCATAATTCCATCACTCTTATATCCCACATAATTGGTTTCATCAACCCAGTCACCGAAATGATGTAACAGCACTGAAATAGTAATTTCAAATACACCAACAAAATTAACAAATCAAAAAAAAGTAGAGGTCATCCAAACTTTTGAACAATCCATAGGAAGTTTATGCTATTTCAAAATAGATTATGTGATAGGTTTTTTATTAGAATGGTGAAATAACAATCTAATTACCATAAATCATGGAATTTTATTTTGTTTTTATCATAATTAGTTAGATTAATTGTTGTTTTAATGCTAGGTTATCCGTTACATCCCTTAAAATGTGCTAGTTAGTTTGATTAAAATATGTATCCGTAGTATGTATATAAGTTAATTAACTTGTATCTTCAATGGTCAAAAGTTTTGATTTTACAAAATTTTAAAAAAGGATGGAATTTTTTGTAAATACTGGTAAATATATCGTTATATATGTAACTTTTACAATATATATTTGTGTATGAAGCCATTAAGAAAACAAATCAATGTTCACTCGAACAAGGCCCAAACATACCTTAATAATTGAATTGAGCTAAACATATTAAAGTAGGGCTTACCAACAGGAGTAGATGAATTTAGTGATGGGTTGCGCCATGTGTGCACATTCTTGAACTTGCATCATGAATTGACACAACACAAGAGACGTCAATGCATGAAATGTATTGGTATCTAAAATTGGGAAGGGAAACATAACATAGTATACATGTATGAAACTGAAACAAGAGACTCATAACAAAGGGACATGGAACAATATATACATAAATCATCAATTATGAAGGTAAAATACAAGTTAGCATCATTAATTAGCTATTGAATTGGATGGTATAACCAACATCAATACATAATACGCCATGAGCTATATTGGTCTGATCAAAACCTGATCAACTGAGCTCCAATCATATATATCGCATGAATTAGTATCCTTCTGTATATAACATCATCAAGGTATGCCAAATCATTCTCACTGAGGGAATATGAGAAGTCATAGAAATTATAGAATGAACCATGCCTACGTCCGTAAACATAGTTTCCAATAGTAGGTTCCTTTTACTCACAACTTCTCAATTAACCATCTAATTCTTTTAAGTCCATATTATAAAACCATCCAATAGATTTGTAAAGGTTCATATAAAATTAGTGCCCTCACATCATACTAGTAAATTCATGAGTTCATAACATAAATAAACTTTATAAATGTTGTGGGAATATTATAGTACTTAGACAATTTATGAAAGGTAGCACAAAATGCTTCCTTGAAAAATATAAAAAGAAAGGGGGTTTTAAGAAAAAAGGAACTTCATGGGTTAGAACTTTCAAAATTGATTCACCATTAAATTCGTGAACTTCATATATGTCTCAAAAGGGATCATAACATTTCATGATTTCATAGGGTTTATGATTTACTCAAGTTTATAAGAAGAAATTTAAAAAGTTCATATACGAGGTTAATCGAATGGGACAAGAACCAGAGTGAAGGGCTCTCTTGAATACAATTGATGAATTGAATACCTTACTAAGTTAACATAAGATATGACTCTAACCCTAGACTATCAAAATGACACTAAAATAGTTATAAGGAGGTTATAGCCAAAGAAATTGTGATGTTGGGCAACTTTACATATGTAAGACCCACAGAATCCTAGCTTAACTCAGTCCTTTAGAGCATGAAAAGAGGTTTCAGACTAAGAGATTTCAGCTAAGTATTTATTCTTAGTACTATTTTTTAGCCTTCTTAAGTTGGCAATCTGATTTTTAAAACCCTTATGACCTTAGAATGTCGATCTTTGGATTGAATCATGATCAGGTGTGTTAATAGGTCACATTGGGTGAGTTTTGGATTTTTTGGATGTAGTTTAAGGCATGTTTGGGAGTCCAAAATAGTGGATCAATGCGATCTTAATGCGTCATATCGCCCATCGCGTCGAACTGGATTTTTCACTAGCCTTCAGTGCAAATTCTAGTGAGCCAATGTGATATCAACGCGTCACATTGGTTATCACATCGACCATCGATGTGACACCCAGAGCGTCATTGGGAACGATCTCTGCACATTTAATTTCGCATCCAGAGGGGTAATTAAGTCATTTCCCTACTTCTTATCAGCCCCAAAACACGAAATTAATCATCCAAAAGAGCAAAATCACTCACTTTCTCTCAAATACTCTCAAGAACAAAAACCTAGAGAATCCAATTTCAAGTTCAAGCTCCAAGAACACGCCATCAATCTTCACGAATTTGATTATGAAGGTATATTAGGTGTTCATCTAAGGGTTTCCATCCACCCTTGGAGTTCAAGAACCTCTTTTAAAACTATAATTTAATTGTTTTCATGAATTTCATGTTGAATTAATTGTATTCATGTTCATGATATTATATGGGTTTTAATCTATGGTTTACTACAAATTTCATGAAATTAAATTAGAATGTGTGGTGAATTATATGATTTGCATGTCAAACCCTTGAAATTTCAATTGATTATTATATCCATGATGTCATGTGTTGACTATACTTATGTGAAATAACTATGCTCTCCAAGTGTTTGATAGAATGCCTATGTAAATTGAATAGTGAAATCATGATATATCAGCATATGGTCCCATTCATATACAAGTTCATGTATCTCAATTGTTTGACAAAATGACTAGGTGAATGTATTGTTAACAAGTATTTATTGTTATGTTTTTCAAGATCATGCCATGCTTTAATTTCCATGCTTTCGAGTCCTGGGGGTATTTAATACCCAAAAATATAATTGTTTACCTAGAGCTATAGTAGTTATAGAACAGTCTCAGTAATGTCACAAATAAAAGTACTCAGTCAGTTGCAGAACTTAGTGAAACTCAGTATCAGTCCAGCTCAGCTCAGTATCACGAACAATGTATTTAGTTAGTTAACAAAACTCAGTGAACTCAGTCTAGTTCAGTCAGTTAGCAAGATTAGTAACAGTTCAGTCAAGCCTAGTACAATCTAGAAATTAGTTTAGTTAGGAGTAGGAATTAGCATCGAGTGAACCAAAGGATAAACGCTCACTTTCCAGTAGAGGGTGTGATCCTTAGTAGCAGTCCTTGCATTCTAGAACTACGTAGCCAGTGTAGGTTGAGATATCAACCTGCCAGTTAAGGGTTGATAAGGTGTTTTACCTTCCAGGTTAGGGTACCACCATTCTCATTCATGGTACCTGCCAGATGAGGGTGACTCTTTAGCTTATCTTTACCCGTGGCACGGTACTAACACCCTTTCAGCTGGGGTTACAGGTTGGACCCTAATCTATTCAAAGAGGGATATTTTGGTTAGATGATTACCTTCACAGTTTAAGTTTTAGTTTCAAACTCAGTATAGAACTCAGTTCATTTCTATAGAATTAGGACTGTCAGACACAGTCACCCAGCTCAGTATAGAACTCAGTTTAGTTATACAGAATTAGGACTGTCAGAAATAGTCACCCAGTTATTAGTAACTCAGTTCTCAGTATTTCAGTATTCAGTGATCTCAAATACAGTAAATTAGATTTAATGCAACATTGTATAATCAGTATTTACAGTAATTTCAATTATATATGTACTCTCATTCAGTTATACACATGTTACTCAGTCAGTTATTGTTCATGCATATGAACCCTTACATATTAGCCTAACATACTTAGCTTACCAGTACATTCAAAGTACTGACACATACTCTTTATTTTACACTATGATGTCTTATATCATAGGTTTAGATACACGGGCTCCTGACCGTACTTAGCAGCCCATCCTATCAGCAACAGATTTAGTGGTGAGTTCTTATAGTTCGAGGATAGAGTTATAATTTTAGTATTTCAATAGTTTTGTATATTCAGTAGTTGGAGTTAGTTGTGGACTTATCCCATCAACTCCACGTTCAGACAGTTTGAGGTTTTCAAGCAAGATTATTTCAGATAGATGTTTAACTTTTGGTATTTATTAATTAGTATTCATTATTTATTTTTAGATCATGAACCTTATGTCATTTCAACCTATTTTCTGTATTATTTTAGTATTATTATTCAGTGGTCACAACAGGTGCCAGTCATAGGTTAGATTATGGTCCTTCGGGGTCATGAGCACCGTGTGACATCTAGGGAGCAGACCTGGGGCATTACAAACTTGGTATCAGAGCCTAAGGTTCAATAGAGTTCTAGGGAGTCTAAAATCCACATCTAGTAGAGTCTTGTGCATGGGTGTGTAGTGGGCCACACTTATGGATAAGAGGCTATGAGACATTTTTAGAAAAAATTTCCCTTCTATCAGTATTCATGTCGTACAAGTGGGCATGAGATCAAGTTAAACTCTCTGTATAATCTAAGTTTCCCTTCTGTTTATAGAATATGCCTCCTAAAAAGGCTAACGAAAAAAGAAATGGAAATCAGCCAACACTTTCGCCCATTTAGGTACATCTCCTAAATGAGAATGTTTCTCCCTCCAAACTCAGGACTGCTGTCACTGCCTTAGCTTATTTAGTAGTTTCTCAAAACAATAAACTGGCTATCATCCTATCTAGGCTTATGGCTCATGCTCTGCAGAGTGAAAAGGAGAAGTGTAGAGAAAATAAAAGAGAATAAGAGGGCTAGAACGTCAAGGACAAAGAGTGGCCAAGAAAATCATCCTAGCCAAAAATATGGAAAAAACTATCAGGACGTGTGTAGGGCTGGTAGTGGGTTGTGTTTCGAATGTGGCAAGCTAGGTAATAGAATCAGAGATTGTCCTCAGTCAGGTTCTCAGGGTCAGTACAATTATCCTTCAGCTCAGTCCAGTTGCCCAAATTAGTAGGGTTCCAATTCTAGTGCCACCAGTGGGCAATGCCTAAACAGGCTTTATGCATTTCAGTCTTGACAAGATCAGGAAAGTTCTCTTGATGTGGTCATTGGTAAATTACAGATTTTCCATTTATATGTTTATGCTTTACTAGATCCAGGAGCTTCTTTGTCCTTTGTAACTCCTTAAATAGATGTTTATTTTGGAGTCATCCTAGTAGATCCCTTCTCAATATCTACCCTAGTGGGTAAATCTATCATAGCCCGATGGGTATACAGGAACTGTCTAGTTATGGTATCTCAGAAAGTTACATCAGCAGACTTAGTAGAGCTAGAGATGATGGATTTTGATTTGGATCCACTCATGTTATGCTTTAGTTGACTACAGAAACAAAATTGTCTATTTTTAGTTTCCAAATGAACCTATCCTTTAATGGAGGGGTAGTACTTTAGCACTTAGGGGTCAGCTTATTTCTTATCAAAGGGAGAGAAAAATGATATCTAAAGGGTGTGTCTAACATCTTTTTTAAGTTAAGGATTCTAGTTTCGAGACTCCTAGTCTTGAGTCAGTTCCAGTAGCATGTAAATTTCCAGATGTGTTTCTCAAAGATCTTCCTGGAGTCCCTCTCAAGTGGGAAATTGACCTTGAAATAGACCTTCTTCTCAAAACCCATCCTATCTCTATTCCGCCATATAGAATGGCATCAGCTAAACTTAGAGAGCTAAAAGAACAGTTAAAGGATCTCCTAGATAAGGGATTTATCAAACCCAGTGTATCCCCTTGGGGTGCACCAGTCTTTTTCGTGCATAAGAAAGATGATTCACTCAGAATGTGTATTGAATACCGTTAGTTGAACAAAGTCACGGTCAATAAGAAGTATCCACATCCCAGAATTGATGACTTGTTTGACCAACTTCAGGGTGCTAATTAATTTTCTAAGATAGACCTCAGATTAGGCTATCATCAGCTCAGAGTCAGAGAATGTGACATTCCAAAAACAGCCTTCAGAACTCGGTATGGTCACTTTGAATTCCTAGTCATGTCATTTGGTCTTACCAATTCCCAAACAACTTTCATGGTCTTTATAAATCGCGTGTTCAAGTATTACTTGGACATGTTTATCATAGTATTCATTAACGATATTCTTGTCTACTCCCGTAGTGAACATGATTATGCTGACCATCTAAAAAAATGTTGTAAACCCTCAGAGCCCATCAGTTGTTCGCCTGATTCAGTAAATTCTAATTTTGGCTAAGGTCAGGAGCTTTTCTTGGTCATATAGTTTTCGGTGATGGCATTAGATTTGATCCTCAAAAGACTGAAGTAGTGAGAAATTAGCCCAGCCCTATCTCTCCATCAGATATCAGGACTTTCTTGAGTTTGGATGGCTATTATCGATGGTTTGTTGAGGGATTTTCCTTTATTACATCCCCCATGTCTAGATTGACATAGAAGTAAGCCAAGTTCCCATGGTCAGATTCTTATGAGAAGAGTTTTCAGGAGTTGAAGACTCGAATCACTACAGCCCCAGTTTTTACTTTACCAGATAGTTTAAATGGGTTTGTGGTATATTGTGATGCTTCTAGAGTTAGTTTGGGGTGTGTTTTGATACAGAGAGGTAAGGTCATAGCCTATTCCTCTAGACATCTTAATCTCCATGAAAAGAACCATCCCACTCATGATTTTAAGTAAGCAGCTATAGTATTTGCCTTAAAGATTCAGAGGCATTACTTATATGGAGTACATGTTGATGTGTTCACAGATCACAAAAACTTATAGTATGAATTCTCTCAAAAACATTTGAATTTGCCTCAGAGAAGGTTGTTAGAGTTGTTGAAAGACTATGACATAAGTGTTTTGTATCATTCCGACATGGCCAATGTAGTGGCTAATGCTATCAATAGGATATCTATGGGTAGTGTTACTTATATAGAGGATGGAAAGAAGAAGTTAGTTAAGAAAGTTCATCTTCTTGCCCAACTAGGTTTCCACTTAGTCGATTCAATAGAGGGTGGCATATGGGTTTAGAATAGTTTGGAATCATCTCTTGTTTTTGAAGTAAAAGAAAAGTAGGATAGGGATCCCAGTCTAGTTTATCTAAAAGAGTCAGTCAGAGATCAGAAAGTAGAGGTTTTCTTCCAAGGGGGAGATGGTGTGTTACGCTGCCATGGTAGACTATGTGTTCCATGTGTAGGTGGTGTGAGATAGCGGTTCTTATATAAGTGCATGGTGCATGCTACTCGATTCACCCGGGCACCACCAAGATGTACCGTGACTTGCGGGAAGTCTATTGGTGGAGTGGGATGAAGAGAGACATTATAGAGTTTGTAGCTAAGTACTCGACATGTCAGCAGGTTAAGATAAAACATTAGAAGCCTAGTGAGCTATGCAGGAGTTTAGTATTCCCTCTTAGAAGTGGGAGGAGGTGAACATGGATTTTGTGAAAGGTTTACCCCATACTCATCATCAACATTATTCAATTTGGGTCATTGTGGATAGGATGACGAAATCAGCTCATTTCTTACCAGTTCATACCTCTTATTTAGCCGAGGATTACACCAAGGTCTATGTTAGAGAGTTGGTCAGATTTCACAGAGTTCTGCTGTCCATCATTTTAGATAGAGGTACACAGTTCACCTCTTATTTTTGGAAAGCCTTCCAAAAGGGTTTTGGTACCCAGTTCACCTCAGTACAACATTTCATCCCTAGACAGATGGTCAAGCAGAAAGGACCATTCATACTTTAGAAGATATGTTAAGAGCCTGTGCCATTGACTTTAAGGGTAGTTGGGATGACCACTTGCCTTTGATTATGTTCGCATATAGCAACAACTATCATTCCAGTATTCAGATGGCTCCTTTTGAGGCGCTCTATAGAAGGAGATATAGATCTCTCATTGGTTGGTTTTAAGTGGGTGAGGCCATAGTGGTAGGGCCTAACTTGGTATTTGATACCTTAGAAAAAGTTTAGTTAATCAGGGAATGGCTTAAGATAGCTCATAACCGACAGAAATTGTATGCATATATACGTAGAAAGGATCTCGAGTTTGACATTAGTGATTATGTGTACTTGAAAATCTCTCCTATGAAGGGAGTGAAGAGGTTTGGCAAGAAGGGTAAGCTCAGTCCCCTCTATGTCGATCCTTACCTAATTCTCAACCATTTGGAAAAGGTAGCTTACGAGCTCGAGTTGCCTTCAGACTTAGCTTCAATGCACCCAGTGTTTCACGTCTCCTTGCTTAAGAAATGCATTACTGACCCAGCAGTTCTAATCCCTGTAGAGGGTATAGATGTTCAAAATAGTCTCTCTTATGAAGAAGTTTCAGTCAAAATTCTTGATCATCAGGTTCGCAGACCAGGGAACAAAGAAGTTCCTCTAGTCAAAGTTCTTTGGCCGAATCAGTCCGTTGAGGGAGCTACTTGGGAAGCAGAAGCAGATATGAGGACCAAGTATCCTCACATCTTTTTAGCAAACTCAGATTCAGCTTAAGGTAATAGTTTTTCTTGAATTTACTCAGTTCCATGCTTAGATTACCTTTACAAACTCTGTATCGGTTCCAGTTGCATAACATCCTTATATTAAGCTGTAATACCCTATATTTCACAAAATTAACTTAACTCTCAGTTCATGAGTTATTTAATATAAAATTTTTGAAACGCTCAGTATTTTTTAGTTTTGAACTTGTTAATGAGTAGGAACTTCAGTTATCTTTCCAACGATATAAAATTCACCTAAATCTGATAACCGGGTAAGAAGTTATTGCTATTTTAAGTTCCAGTCATTAAACACCATCATTCAGGCCAGTAGCACATCGCGGAGTATGTCAAAATGGCAATTGTCAATTTCCAGTGAGGTACCACAATACCGGTGCGTCACGCCACAACTTATTTTCACAATTGTCCATTTCTAGTGTACCAACGTGATTCCACTGGGTCGCGGTGAACTTTCAGGTCCCAACCAAAGTGGAAATGCGATACCACCACATCACGCCACCATGCATTTTCCCAGTTGGCAATTTTTAGAGATATGGCGCGATAGTGTCGCATCGTGACAGGTGCCTATTTCGAAAAATTTCAACGGCAACTAAAGGTTTTGTCCAGGGTTAAAATAGTCTTTTTCCATAATTTTAACATGCCCAAATACAGGATTTAATGCCTAAAAATGTTTTTAAGTCATTACTCACTCAATTTATCTCCAAATTAAAAGTTTTCTCTCTCAAAACTACAAACCCTAGCTTCAAGAAAACAAGAGCAATCTCAAAGGATTCACCAAGAACTTCAAGAAACTCACAAATTAAGGTATGTTAGGTGTTCATCTATGGGTTCCTTTCACCCATAGAGTACACGAATCCATTTTCAAAATACAAGATTGTTGAATTATGGACTTCCATGCTTTAATTTAATTGAATTCATGTTCATGTTATTGTTGGGTTTTAGTGCATGATTAAATTACATGTTTTTATGAAATTAATCATTGTATGTGATGAATTGCATGATCTTTATAATAAACCCTTCAATTTGCAAGTTGATTGATGTAGCCATGATAACTATATGTTTTTATTATTGTATAACCTAAGCATGCTCCCTATGTGTTTGATAAAATGCCTATGTGAATGAAATAGTGCCATTATAACATGATTGAATGTATTCCCCATTTATGTATAAGTAGATGCATTACAAGTGTTTGATTAAATGCCTCTATGAGTGAACTATGGACAAGTAAACATTGTTTTGATTTTCAAGAGTATATTATGCTTTATTTTTCACGCTATCGAGTCCTGGGGGTATTAAATACCCGACAATTTAGCTTTTTATCTAGAGCCAGTGCCAGTTATAGAATAGTCTCAATCCTGTCACAATTCTAGTACTCCCAGTCAGTTACAAAACTCAAGAAAATTTAGTAAAATCAGTATCAGTTTTGTCCATTTCAGTATAGTCATTTCAGTGTCTTTCAGTTGGGAGTAGGATTCAACACTGAGTGAACCCAAGGATGGGGGATCACCTACCAGAAGAGGGTGTGATCTTTAGAAGCAATCCTTGCATTCCAGAAATACATAGACAGCATAGGTTGAGACATCAAACCTGCTAGTTGAGGGTTGATGAAGCTTTTTACCTGTCAGATGAGGGGTCAATCATTCTCATTAGAGTACCTTCCAGATGAGGGTAACTCTTTAGTCTTTACCCATGGTACGGTACTGATACCCTTCCAACTGGGTTCATAGGTTGGACCCCAAATCAGTTATCTTATTTGGAGCATGTCGGTTAGATGATTACCTCCTACAGTCTCAGTTTTAGTCTTCAAAATAGAACTTAGTTTAGTTTTACAGAATCAGGACTATTAGATACAGTCAACCAGTATCCATAAATCAGTTATCAGTAACTTCAGATATCAATTACTCAGGACTTAGCTTCAGAAAAGCTTAGCCACAGTATTTATTTATATGCACATTAGTGCATACTCAGTATTTACAGTAGTATCAGTTATCTATGTACTCTCATATTTAGTTACTCTATATCATGTAGTAAGTTATTGTTCATGCATATGAACCCTTGCATTCAGCCTTACCTCATCTAGCATACCATTACATTCCACTTACTGACGCATACTCTTTCTTTATGCTATGATATCTCATATCATAGGTTCAAACGCTCAGGTTCCTGACCGCACATAGATAGATTCAGATTTATCCAACAATAGTAGATTACCAGTGATTTGTTATCATTTGAGAATGTTCTTTTATTTTATTATTTCAGTAGATTCATTATTTCAGTAGATGGAGTTAGTTGGGGGATTGTCCCATCAACTCCACTTTCAAATAGTTTCAGTTAGAGGCTTTTCAAACTAGTTTTCAGATAGTGTTCAATTTTACAGATTATTATTTTAGTTGATACACATTATCAATATTTATAGATTTTGAACCTTATGTTATTTCAGCTTATTATTCCATATTTACTATAGTATCATGTTTCAGTACTCATAGCAGATATTAGTCATGGGTTAACTTGTGGTCCTTCGGGGCCGTAAGCACCGTGTAGCATCCAGAGTGTACTCTCGGGGGATTACAAACTTGGTATCATAGCCTAAGGTTTAAAAGAGTCCTAGAAAGTCTGAAAGTCACATCTAGTAAAGTCTTGTGCATGGGTGTGTAGCTTACCACACTTATGAACAGAAGGTTATAAGATGTTTTAGTAAAAGTTTCCCTTCTTTTAGTATTCATGTCATGCGAGTGAGCATGAGCTCAAGTTAAAATCTCAAGTCTAATTCGTTACTTCCTTTTGTTTATAGAACATGCCTCCCAAAAGGACTAACAAAAAAAAACTAGAAATCAGTAAGCACCTCAGCCCATTCAGGCAGATCCCTCGATGAGCATGTCTTTCATGTAGAATTCAGAGCTGCATTCACTACTCTGGGTAATTCAGTAGCTGTCCAAAATGAATGGACAACTGTTGTTTTGGCCAATCCAGTGGCTAATACTACTGCAGCTAGGATTCGGGACTTCACCCAAATAAATCCTCCCTTACTCCCAGGATCTAAGTTAGAAAAGGATCCATAGAAGTTTCTCGATCAGGTTCAGAAAGTCATGGATATCATGGGAGTGACTTCCAGTAAGAGTGCTGAGTAAGCTACCTATCAGCTACAAGACGTACCCCATACATTGTTTAAGTAGTGAAAGGTAGACAGGGGCGCAGATGCAGAGCCCATAGAGTGGGAAGAGTTTTCTACTACTTTTCTAGAGAGATTTTTTCCTTCGATCTAAGAAAAACCAAGGTATTAGAGTTTATAAATCTCAAAAAAGGTAGTATGAGTGTAAAAGAGTATTCTCTCAAGTTTACTCAGTTAGCCAGATATGCTCCCCGTGTAGTAGAAGACAGTAGGTCCAGAATGAGCAAGTTCGTATCTGGGGTATCAGATAGTGTGGTTAAAGAGTGCAGAACAATGATGTTGATTAAGGAGATAGACATATCCAGGACCATGGTCTATGCTAAGCAGATAGAAGAGACTAATATCACAGAGAGAGAGAGAGAGGGAGAACAAGAGAGCTAGAACATGTAGCTTCAATTTCAATTAGCCTAAGTCAGAAGGCGGTAACCATTCCCAGTTTCATCCAAAATCTTAAGTTCCATCTCCTTCCTCAGCCAGTGCTCCAGTACCTAAGTTCAAAAATAGTAACTATGATAGGGATCCAGGCTCAAAATCTCATTGTAGTGTCAGTAGTGCTCGAACAAATCCTCTTTGTTAGACATATGGAAAAAACCATAAGGGTGTCTGCAGAGATGGCAGTGATGTTTATTTTGGGTGTGACAAACTAGGCCACAGAGTTAGAGATTTTCCTCAGTTAGGTTCTCAGGATCAGTATAATCATTCTTCAGCTCAGTCAGGTCTCCTAAATCAGTAAGGAGCCGCTTCCAGCGCCACCAACAGGCAACACCTAAATAGGCTTTATGTACTTCAGTCCAAACAAGATCAGGAAAATTCTCCTGATGTGGTTATTAGTACATTACAGATCTTCCATTTACATATTCATGCCTTATTAGATTCAGGATCTTTTCTATCTTTTGTAACTCCTTGCATAGCAGTCAACTTTAAGTCATACTAGAAAATATTAACAGGACCTTTCTTAGCGCTTACTTTAGTAGGTAAATCTATTCTAGCCAGAAGAGTGTACAGAAATGACTCGGTTACAGTATGTTAGAAAAATCCTTTATTTAATTTTAGTAATGGAGTCATTCAATTTTAGTTTCCTGATGGAACAATCATTAAATGAAGGGGTAGTACCTCAATTTTAGTTGGTCTAAGTTTAAATCTCTAGATTGAACTAGTAGAAAAAGAAGTTGAGAATTCTAATTTAGTTAGTGTTGAGGTTGCTATATGGTGATTTTTAGAGCAATAGAAAGCTAAGAATCATTTATCAGCAGGAAGTACTAGCAGTGGATCTTACATTATCAGGAGTAGTCCTTTAGAATGAGATTAGTGTTTACGAGTATTGTCATATCTCAAATTCTAGAGTAAAGTGGTTGTAGTTTGATTTAGAGTTTATTAAGTGCCTTACGGTCTTAGAATAATGGCTTTAAGCTAAGGAGGAGATGTTAGTACAGGCAACCAAGTGAAGCTTTCAGATTTTAGTAGTAATGCCAGTATGTATAGAAAAGCAGTAGGAGAGGTTGATGCCCAACCCATCCTTACCTCAGTGCAAAGTTTTGCACTTCAGCTATCATGATATCTACTCATGCAGTACATGTCAGCTTTATGATCCAAGCCTATATTCGTGCACATCAACGAATATCATGTACGCTTATAGTTCCTAGTTTAAGGAGTTCCCGTTCACTCAATATTTTGAATTATGTTCCATGAAAATAGAAACTCCAAACTCAGGTCATCCAGCTCATGACTCATATACTCATGCTTTATAGTGTCTTCAATTCAGCATTCAGTTCCAAACTCAATCCAGTTCTAGGTTTTCTTGACCAACGTGTACGGTTATCAGTTATTCAGTTGTCAGTATCTCAGTATTTCAGAATCATTCCATGTGCTTAGTCTTACATTCCTAGATAATACCATTTCCATAAATTCTTTCTCAGTTACCTCATGTTCCTCAGTCAGTCCTTACCTCAGATGTATAGTACTTTAGAGTTTTAGTCCAGTTATTCAAGTTAAGTGCAGTTCAATCTTACATGACCATCATCCAGCTATCAGTCATTCAGTTAATCAGATAAGTTAATATGTTTATGCATTCATACTCAACGCCTATGTGGACATTTTCAGTAGCCTCAGGTGAAGTGTTGTACTAAGATGGAGAGTATAGTTGAGATAGTATTTGAGGAATATTTCTAAGCTTAAAAATTTATAGTTTTAGTGCATAAGGCTTAGTCACTCTATATTAGATGATATTTCGTAGGTGTTGCCTCATATATTCCCTATTTAGATGTCTTATTCAGACCATGCTAATATTTTTTTGATCCCTAAAGTCAGTAGAACTGTATAGAAAGAGTGTTAAGAAATGCCCCAGTTGAGTATAAGTTCTCAGAATGAGTTATTCCATAAAGCCAAGAATTCAGTTTAGTAGTCAGGCAGACAAGTTTGTATGGTTTTCCCATCTTTCTGCCTAGTCTCCCTATCAGAAGTCTCATGAATATGCCCATTCCAAGATGGAGCATCCTAGTAATTATGATTTCAGGCCAATTTATGTATCATGCCTCAGTTTCAGATCTCAGATATTCAGTCATGATTTAGTTCGTAGATGCCTCATGCATCGTCTTAATTTCCTCAGAATCCTAGCCAAGTCAGCATTCTTTGGGGGACATAATGTCCCAAGGGGGAGATACAATATAAACCTCTGAGTTCTTATAACCTAAGCCTTCCATAATCTTTTCACATAATGAATCTAGTTTGGAGTAGTGGGTACTCCCAAGTTGACACTCAAGTCCCAATCTCAACCGTAAACCATGTATTCAAGGAATCCGTTCAGTTCATGTATAACATTTCAGGCTTAGTTTTGTTTTCATATTCCCGTTTATGTGTGTCCAGTAAATGATCTCGAGTTAAGATCAGTGATTCTATCTTCTTGAAAATCTCTCCCATGAAGGGAGTAAAGAGGTTCGACAATAAGGGAAATCTCATCCTCGATACATCAATCCTCACAGTATTTTCAGTCATTTCAGAAAGGTAACTTACAAACGTGAGTTGCCTTCAGATCTAGCTTCAGTACATCCAGTATTCCATGTCTCCTTGATAAAGAAGTGTATTGGTGACCTAGCAGTCATAGTTCCCTTAGAGGATGTAAACATTCAGAATGATCTCTCTTTTGAAGAGGTTCCAGTCTAGATCCTCTATCATTAGGTTCGCAGACAAAGGAACAACAAAAAGTTCCCTTAGTCAAAGTTCTTTGGTGGAATCAATCCTTTGAGGGAGCTACTTGGGAAGCAGAAGAAAATATGTGGACCAAGTATTCTCACCTCTTCTCCACAAACTCAGATCTTGGTTAAGGTAACAATCTTCCTTAGCTTTACTCAGTTCCATGTTAAGCTATAATTATGACTTGGTATCTATTACCATTGCATATTCAGTCATGCATTCATGAATCAGTTCAGTCATGTACTCATGTATCAGATATGCATGTTCAGTATGAAAACCCAGCTTATTAGTAGCTTCAGTTATGTATTCCATACATCAAATATGCATGTTCAGTGTAAAAGCTCAATTTGTCAGTAGTTTATTCATGTAATCATGCATCAAATATGCATGATCAGTGTGTAAATTCAGTGTATCATTGTCTCAACTTAATCAGTCTCATTCGAGGATGAATGTTTCCAAGGGGGAGATATTATAATACCCTGCATTTCTCAAGCTTAACTTAACTCTTAGTTCATGAGTTATCCAATATAAAATTGTTGAAACATTCAGTATTTTTTAGTTTAGAGCCTGTCAATGCGTAGGAAATTAAGCTATCTTTCCAATGATATAAAATTTGCCTAAATCCGATAACTAGGTAAGAAGTTATGGATATTTAAAGTTTCAGTCGTTGAACATAGTCATTCAGGCCAGTAGCGCATCACGGAGTATGTCAAAATGGCAATTGTCAGTTTCTAGTGAGGTACCACGATATCGGTGCATTGCGCCACAACTTATTTTCACATTGTCCATTTCCAATGTACCAACGCAATTCCACTGCATCGCGGTGAACTTCCAAGTCTCAACCAAAGTGGCAATGCGATACCACCGCGTAGCGCCACCATGCATTTTTCTAGTTGGCAATTTTTAGAGACACGATGCGATAGCTCCGCGTCGCACCAAGTGCCTATTTCAAAAAATTTTGACGGAAATTAAATTTTTTGTCCAGGGTTAAAATAGTCTTTTCCCGTGATTTTAACATGCCCAAATACGGGATTTAATCCCTAAAAATGTTTTAATTCATTACTCACTCAATTTGTCCCCAAATTAAAAGCATTTTCTCTCAAAACTACAAACCCTAGATTCAAGAAAACAAGAGCAATCTCAAAGGATTCACCAAGAATTTCAAGAAACTCACAAATTAAGGTATGTTAGGTCTTCATCTATGGGTTTTTTTCACCCATAGAGTCCACGAATCCATTTTCAAAATACAAGATTGTTGAATTATAGACTTCCATGCTTGAATTGAATTGAATTTATGTTCATGTTATTGTTGGGTCTTAGTCCATGATTAAATTACATGCTTTTATGAAATTAATCATTGTATATGTTGAATTGCATGATCTTCATGATAAACCCTTCAATTTGCAAGTTGATTGATGTAGCAATGATAACTATATGTTTTGATTATTTTATAACCTAAGCATGCTCCCCATGTGTTTGATAAAATACCTATGTGAATGAAATAGTTCAATTATAACATGATAGCATGTATTCCCCATTCAAGTATAAGTAGATGCATTACAAGTGTTTGATTAAATGCCTCTATGAGTGAACTATAGACAAGTATACATTGTTATGATCTTTATGAGTATATTATGCTTTATTTTTCATGCTATTTAGTCCTGGGGGTATTTAATACCCGACAATTTAGCTGTTTACCTAGAGCTAGTGTCAGTTACAGAAGAGTCTCAGTCTTGTCAAGATCAGTAGTACTCTCAGTTAGTTATAAAGCTTAGTCTATTATAGAACTCAGGAAAATTCAGTAAACTCAGTATCTATTCAGTCCAGTTCAGTATACTTAATTCAGTGTCTTTCAGTTGGAGTAGGATTCAGCACCGAGTGAACCCAAGGTGGGGACTCACCTACCAAAAGAGGATGTGATCTGAAGAAGCAATCCTTGCATTCCAGAACTATGTAGCCAGCACAGGTTGAGACATCAAACCTACCAATTGAGGGTTGATGAGGTGTTTTAACCTGTCAGATGAGGGTTCCACCATTCTCATTAGAGTACCTTCCAAATGAGGGTAACTCTTCAGTGTCTTTACCCGTGGCACAGTACTGACACCCTTTGACTGGGGTCACAAGTTGGATCCCAATTCATTTATCTTATTTAGGGCATGTCGATAAATGATTACCTCCCACAGTCTCAGTTTCAGTCTTTAGAATAGAACTTAGTTCAATTCTACAAAATCAGAATTGTCAGATACAGTCAAATAGTATCAGCAACTTCAGATATCAGTTACTCGGTATCAGAATTTAGGACTTAGCTTCAAAAAAGATTAGCCATAGTATTTATTTTTATACACATTAGTGTATACTCAGTATTTATAGTAGTATCAGTTATCCATGTACTCTCACATTCAGTTACTCCATATCATACAGTTAGTTATTGTTCATGTATATGAACCCTAGCATTCAGCCTTACCTTATCTAGTATACCAGTACATTCCACGTACTGACGATACTCTTTCTTTGCTCTACGATGTCTCATATCATAGGTTTGGACGCTCAGGTTCCCGACTGCACATAGATAGATTCAGATTCAGCTAGCAGAAATAGATTAGAAGTGAGTCCTCATCGTTCAAGGATGTTTTTTTATTTTATTATTTTAGTAGACTCAGTATTTCAGTAGATGGAGTTAGTTGGGGGATTATCACATCAACTCCACTTTCAGACAATTTTATTTAGAGGCTTTTTAGCCTAGTTTTCAGACAGTGTTTAATTTTATAGATTATTATTTAAGTTGATACACGTTATCAGTATTTACAGATTTTGAACCTTATGGAATTTCAGCCTATTATTCCGCATTTACTACAATATCATGTTTTAGTGCTCACAGCAGATATCAGTCATGGGTTAGCTTGTGGTCCTTTGGGGTCATAAGCACGGTATAGCATCCAAAGTGTACTCTCGAGGAGTTAAACATGCATACCATCATGAAATAACTCAGTCATGTGTCATGTCTTCAGAATTCAGTCATGCTTCAGTTATGCATGTTCAGTATGAAAACTCAGCATATCATTAGTTTCAGTCATGTAATCATGCTTCATTTGTGCATGTTCAATATGTGGACTCAGTCTATCAGTATTAGTCAGTCTTATTCGAGGACAAATGTTCCCAAGGGGGAGATATTGTAAGACCCTACAGAATCCTAGCTTAACTCTGTCCTTTAGAGCATTAAAAAAGGTTTCAGACTTAGATTCAGCTAAGTGTTTATACTTAGAACTATTTTTTAGCCTTTTTAAGTTGGCAATCTTATTTTTACAACCCTTATGACCTTAGATTATCGATCTTTGGATTGAATCATGATCAGGTATGTCAATAGGTCACTTCAGGTGAGTTTTGTACTTTTCAGAAGTCCTTTAAGGTATGTTTGGGAGTCTAAAATAGTGGATTAACGCAATCTCGATGTATCGCGTCACCCATCGTATCGACCAGGATTTTTCACCAGCCTTCAGTGCAAATTCTAGTGAGCCAACGTGGTATCGATGCATCGTGTTAGCTATCGCATCGACCATCGATGCGGCGCCCAGTGCATCACTGGACACGATTTTTGCTCATTTAATTCTGCGTCCATAGGGGTAATTAAGTCATTTTTTCCATTCTTAATCAGCCCCAAAACACGAAATTAATTATCCAAAAGAGCAAAATCACTCACTTTCTCTCAAATACTCTCAAGAACAAAATCCTAGGACATTCAATTTCAAGTTCAAGCTTCAAAAACACGCCATCAATCTTCACGAATTTGATTACGAAGGTATATTAGGTGTTCATCTAAGGGTTTCCTTCCACCCTTGGAGTTCAAGAACCTCTTTTAAAACTATAAGTTGATTGCTTTCATGAATTTCATATTGAATTTAATTCTATTCATGTTCATGATATTATTTGGGTTTTAGTCCATAATTTACTACAAGTTTCATGAAATTAAATTAGCATGTGTGGTGAATTATATGATTTGCATATCAAACCCTTGAAATTTCAATTGATCATTGTACCCATGATGTCATGTGTTGACTATCCTCATGTGAAATAACCATGCTCCCCAAGTGTTTGATAGAATGCCTATGTAAATTGAATTGTGAAATCATGATATGTCATCATGTGGTCCCATTCATGTACAAGTTTATGTATCTCAAGTGTTTGACAAAATACCTAGGTGTATGTATTGTTAACAAGTATTTATTGTTATGCTTTTCATGATCATGCCATGATTTACCTTCCATACTTTCGAGTCTTGGGGATATTCAATACCTAAAAATCTAACAATTTACCTAGAGCTACAGTATTTATAGAATAGTCTCAATAATGTCACAAACAGTAGTACTTAGTCAGTTAAAGAACTCAGGGAAACTCAGTATCAGTCTAGCTCAGCTCAGTATCATGAAAAGTGTATTCAGTTAGTTAATAGAACTCAGTGAACTCAATCCAGTTCAGTCACGTAGCACAATTAGCAAAATATTCATCATCCAATCCCTTGGAATGATGATACAAACCATAACAAAATACTAAATTTAAGAATGATAAAACCTAAAAAGAAGTTGTGGTAGCCTCCAATGATGTCCCAAGTGATCTAGGGTGTTCCAAGATGTCCCAAGATGTTTAAAACGGAATTTGGGACGTTATATTTATAGAATACAAGTTATAAACCGACTTGGATTGGGTTTACACGCTGTTTTCCTTCAGATGGGCAGAATTATCCCGATTTTGGTGGCCTCCGCATCGCGGTGACATGCCAGTTCACAATTGTCAAAAAATCTGTCAAATTCCAGTAGCTTATCACTATTTCAATGCATCATGGAGCCTCCTTAAACCCAATTATAGGCTACACGTGCCTATGTTTAAAAAATTTGGTTATATCTTTAATTCATTGATATTTTTCATGAGTCCATCAGACTCTCCTACAGTCATCACGCGCTCAATACTTTTCAGGGGTCCAAAATTACATCCAGCTTCCATCTAGTGTTTCCGTGGTCATTTACGAGCCCTTTTAAGTTGTTTCCACTTGATTTGAAGCTTTTATATCCTTCATATAACATCATAATAAATTAAAAAAGCATAATATAACATTAAACACAACAATTTAGAGCTCAAAACAACACAACATCCTCAATGATGGACTAGAAACACGAGCTAAGCATAGGCTAATTTTACATTGAGCGTTAACTCATTGTTTTGACTCTTTTCTTGATCCAATTAGCCCTTGAACATTATAACTAGGTTTTTTCACATATAAATACATAATAAAAACCTTAGGAACTCATTAATACACATTAGAACCCAACATAATAGACTAGAAAAACACCTAGCTCAAGTTAGTTACACTAGTTTTCTCGGTTTAACTCTAAATGCTCAAATTGAATCAAAACTCATGTGAAAACACCATTGAACATTGTAAACACATACTTGGACACATAAATTCTCATTTATATCATTATCAATACATATAGCATAAGAATCATCCTCAAAGCAAGGCTAAAAAGGCAAGAATATTAACGCTAGAATACATATATACACCCAACATCACCACCCCACACTTAAAGCCTTGTTCGTCCTTGAACAACTCTTAACTATAAACACCATGAGATGAAGATACTCCAAACCTCTATTTCATGTAAGACACTCAAGCTAGCACTATAATGACTACACGGAATGCAAGTTCACAACACTAAGCATGTTATACACAATTGAAAGCTCAAGAATCCTACTCCCAAAACATCCTATCCTTAAGAATGGACTCCACAAGTAGCAATATCATACATATCGTTCAATCAAGAACATCATAAAAATAATCCACATTCATCAAACATGTGCCCCTCACAACATGAGAGTTACCCATAATCACTCACAATTATGAAATTCATAACATAATGGGTATAGGAATCAAGTTACATTCACTCTCACAAAGAATTCACAAGTTACATACAATGAACCATAGGCTTTCCCTTAGTGTAGTGCTCCACTAATAGTCGAATGTAAAGTTTAGGATCAATTAGGGCTTTTTCTGGTTGTAATGTAGGCTAAGGGATGGGTGGGAACTATTTGGAAATAGTGATTAACCTCTCTAAGCTCTTTTATACACTACATCATACATTTAAAACCAATATCCAATAACCAAATTACACTTTTTCATCCACCCATACCTTCTATTTTTTTATCCCATCTCTTTTAAGCATTTTCACAAACACTTGGTGGACGTATAGTTTACTACCACAAGAATTAATTTTTATCTTACTTTTCTATTATGGCAATATTTATAACATCATTTATATCACATTAATCTACCATAATTCAATTATAAACACTAATAACTCTTGCCTTGGAGCATCAATTTCACCTTTCTCTTCTTTAATTTCTCAAACTCCTTAGCAAATCAATTTTTCATTAAAGCACTTAGGAGTTTTTTTTGGATCAAATTATGGTCTATCAAAGAAGGGATTAGGCTACTTATGAGGCTACCAAAGAAAATAAGCTAAAGAGTCAATGGGGTTTAACTAGGATAATGCATAATGGGTAGGACAAATAGAAGGTATAAAATAAGGCTATCAAAGAAATGCCTAAATCATCTGCTAAACTCACACTCTTTATTTTACTTCGCATACACATCGGGCAAGTTCTATACATTACATGCAACAAGGAATATATAATAAAATCACATCACACATGTCACATGCTTGAATCAATAGAATCATCATAGACTCCCAACCAAACAATAGCATGAATTCAAATTTAAGCCAAAAATTTTAAGAGTCAAAAACTTGAGCCTAAGAGTCTCAAAGTAGTAATTCCACAAATAAACATCTTATACAAAAAAAACCACTTGCATCATGCAATCAACAATAGAACCAACTCAAATATCTCACTTATTCTTATCCTAAAAATTTTAAATTGAGTCAAAATGTGGGAATTTCCCCCAAACTCAGTTTAGTTCTACAGAATCAGGACTGTCAGAAATAGTCACCCAATTATTAGTAACTCAGTTCTCAGTAGTTCAGTTATCAGTGATCTCAATTACAGTAAATTAGATTTACATGCAACATTCCACAATCAGTATTTACAGCAGTTTTAGTTATATATGTACTCTCATTCAGTCATAATCATGTTATTCAGTCAGTTATTATTCATGCATATGAACCCTTGCATACCAGCCTACCTCACTTAGCATACTATTACATTCAAAGTACTGACGCATACTCTTTTTTTTGAGCTATGGTGTCATATATCATAGGTTCAGACGCACAGGCTCCTGACCGTACTTAGCAACCAAGCCTATCAGCAGCAGATTTAGTGGTGAGTCCTCATAGTTCGAGGATAGATTTATCATTTCAGTATTTAAGTAGTTCAGTATATTCAATAGTCGGAGATAGTTAGGGACTTGTCTCATCAACTCCACGTTCAAATAGTTAGAGGCTTTCAAGCTAGATTATTTCAAACAGATATTTAGTTTTTAGTATTTATTTATCAGTATTTAGTATTTGTTTTTAGATTATGAAATTTATGAAATTTTAGCCTATTTTCTGTATTATTTTAGTATTATTAATTAGTGCTCACAGCAGGTGTCATTCATGGGTTAGTTGTGGTCCTTCGGGGTCATGAGCACCTTGTGGCATCCGAGGTGCAAACCTGGGTCATTAAAAACTTGATATTAGAGCCTAAGGTTCAACAGAGTCCTAGGGAGTCTGAAATCCACGTCTAGTAGATTCTTGTCCATAGGTGTGCAGCGCACCACACTTATTGACAAGAGGCAATGAGACGTTTTAAGAAAAAGTTTCCATTCTTTCAGTATTTATGTCATGCGAGTGAGCATGAGATCAAGTTAAACTCTCTGTATAATCCAATTTTCCCTTTCGTTTACAGAATATGACTCTCTTAAAGACTAACAGAAGAAGAACTAGAAATCAACCAGAACCTCCACCCGTTTAGGTAGATCCCCTAAATGAGAATGTCTCTTACTCTGAGCTCAAGACTACTTTTACTGCCTTAGCTTATTCAGTAGTTTCTCAGAATAATCAATTATTTATTATCCTATCTAGGCTTATGTCTTATGCTCTACAGAGTAAGGAGGAAAGGCACAAAGAAAAAGGTAGAAAGAATAAGAGGGTCAGAACATCAAGGACAAAGAGTGGCCAAATAAATTCTCCTTGCTAGAAATATGGCAAAAACCATCAGGATGTATGTAGGGATGGTAGTGGGTAGTATTTTGGATTTATAAAGACAGGCCATAGAATCATAGATTGTCCTCAGTTGGGTTTTTAAGGTCAGTGCAATCGTCCTTCATCTCAGTTCGATCACCCAACTCAGCAGGGTGCCGTTTCCAGTGCCGCAAGTGGGCAATGACTAAATAGGCTTTTTACACTTAAGTCTTAATAAGATTAGGAAAGTTATCCTGATGTGGTCACTGGTACGTTACAGATTTTTCATTTAAATATTTATGCTTTGTTAGATCCAGGAGCTTCTTTGTTCTTTATAACTCCTTATATAGTTGTTGATTTTGGAGCCAGTTATGAAATCCTAGCAGAACCCTTCTCAATCTCTACCCGAGTGGGTAAATCTATCATATCCTGATGGGTATACAGGAATTATCTAGTTATGGTATCTCAGAAAGTTACATCAGCAAACTTAGTAAAGCTAGAGATGACAAATTTTGATTTCATTCTCAACATGGATTAGCTTCACTCATGCTATGCTTCAGTTGACTGTAGAAATGGAATTGTCTATTCTTAGTTTTCGAATAAACTTATTGTAATACCCCGATGTTTCTAAGCTAGGAAACAAACCATTTTTCCTACATATGAAATTTCTTATCCTGTGATTCATACTTGAGTACATGACTTACAATGAGTATCCTAGTGATAAGATAGCTTATGATGCATTAAGCATGTTCATATGAGTCACTTAAGGTAATACAAGCTAAGAGTTTTTGAATCCATCAAGTTTTAGTGTTCGATTTCATAAGGGTCATATTTGAATGAGTATAATTCATTGTTAATGTGGTATTTCTGCATATTTCTATCCACCAAATTATATAGAGTCGAATTAGCTTTCTAACGATACCAATTTCATCAAAATCTGACACCCGAGCTAGGAGTTATGGCTTTGTGAAGTATAGTGCGTCGCCTAACCAATCGCATATGGCCACTAGAGCACCTATGGAAATATAAGTGATAGCATATGCGGCGCCTATGTAGATATAGGCGATATCATATGTCGCGGATATCTTATGGTTTCAAGTGACTTAAACACTCCGCTTTGAGTTATTTTGAGGGTAATTAAGTCTTTTAACACTTCTTACACGTCCCTAAACTTAACCATACAAAATATATAGCTCCTAATTATATTATAACCCTACTAACATTTTAAGTTCATCATCCAAGAGCACTAAAAGAGAAAAACAATTAGGGTTGCATAATTAAGCTTGAAGATCTAATTTCAAGGAAATTCCTCCGTCAATTATCAAGAATCTTCCTACTAAGGTATGCGTGAGTTGATTTATGGACTCCTTTCATCCATGAAGCTCAAGAACCATCTTCTAAATTATGTATTATGATGTTTATGTTGTTGGTGGTTGATATTCATATGGTTGGAGTTTGATGATGCCTAAGATGGGATCTTTGTATATTTTGTGTGAGGATATGGTGGTATTTAATGTATAAATATGTGAAATTGGTGGTTGACTATTTGTAATCTTGATGAATCCACCTACGCCTAAGATGTGCATGTAAGGTGTTTGTGAAAATACCTAAGGGAATAGAAATCATGCTTTTATGACATAATAAGTCCTAAATGACTATTCCATGTTCTAAGTTTATGTTCAACGTGATCCCCACGCTATTGTCCTGAATTGAAGATGTTGTATGAGATGCTCATGATATTGTTGTGATATTGAATGACTATGTTATTGAAGCCATGCAAGTATATACATATTGTGTGCATTCCTGATCATGTGATAGTTTATTGAGAATCATTCTTATTATGAAATCCTTACTTATGATATTGTGAATTGTGGACTCTACTCTTATGATCAAGTCAGTTATGTGTGTTAGTTTCCTTCCATCGAGTCCTCGGGGTACTTGTACCCGAAAACTATAGTTGTGTGCCTAGAGCTAGTGTCATGTTTCAAGACATTCTCAGTCAAGCTATGCTCCATAGATTTCAGTTAGTTATGTGACTTAGAAAAACTCAGAAATCTCAGTAGTTTAGTAGTCCTAGTAGTTTCAGTACTCTCAGTCAAACCTCAGATCTCAAGTAGATTTTTCATCAGTCAACGAAACTTAGTGAATTCAGCTTAGTTCAGCTAAGAAAATATTATCAGCTCAGTTAATCAGTTTATAAATCAGTTTAGTTTAGTTAGTCAGTTTAGCGCAGTTAATCTTTTTAGAGTCTTTCAGTTGGGAGTAGGGACTAGCACCGAGCGAGTGCAGGGATGGCAGTTTTTACCGTTATAAAGGCAGAGTCGTTAGTAGTAATCTCTGTACTCCATAACTATGTAGCCAGAGCAGGAAAGGAGTCACCCATCAGATTATGGCTATAATTGACTATTATATTGCCTTAGGCTTGATTTCCTATTCAGGTTCACCCGTCAGAGAGGCTTGACCATAGTAGAGGTCTCTACCCGTGGCACGGTATTGAAACCCTTCTAATCAAGTCAAATATTGGACCCCACTAGTATAGTATCAGGGCATATCGGTTAGGTTACTACCTCCCACAGTCACAGTTACAGTTACAGTAACAGTTTCAGTATCAGTCTTCAAAGTAGAAATCAGGAACCAGGACTATCAGATACTATCATCGATCTAGTAAGGAACTCAGATAGTTCCATTGATTCCTAAACCATCCCGTCAGATAGGCTTGGTCCCATATTTAGATGATTATTATTAGATCTAGAGGTCACCCGGTAGACATGCTTGATCTCAATCTCAGATTCAGTCAAGTATTCTCATTATCAGTTTCAAAGATCACTCGTTAGCTAGGACTGATCTCAGAATTAGATATTCATATACAATTTAAAACTCAGATAGTTTTCCTCAGAATTAGGACTGTTAGATACAGTCATCTATGTTATCAGTCATTCAGTATCTTAGTATCACGAAACTTATGTTGTCAGAGTTCAAACTCAAGTAGTCAGTATCTCTACGAGTTCAGTAGCAGTTTTGTATGTATGTATATATGTATTCTCACATTCATATTAGTCAGCATGTTCATGCATATAAACCCCATGCATTTAGCCTACCCCCACGTATACTCAGTATTTTAGTTATACTGATGCATTTGCGCTATGGTGCTTTCTTTTTATGTTACACCATAGGTTCTGAGGTGCAGATTCCAGATTAGTAGTAGCAGTTCAGTAAGCAGTGAGTCCTCATCTTTTGAGGACATGATCATTACATTTATTATTCTAGTATTTCAGTTTATTTTCAATTTAGGGAGTTAGTTGGAGACATGTTCCTTCAACTCCTTATTCAGACAGTTTAGAGGCTTTCAAACATTTATAGATTTTTCATATTTAGACTTTAGTATTTTCAGTTTTGTTTTGGTATTGTGATACCACCTTATTTTAGATATTTTATTATTCAAGATTGAACCTAACGCCCTCTTTGTTCATGTTTCCACATTTTATATGTATATTATGCAGTTACAGGTACAAATATCAGTCATGGGTTAGCTTGTGGTCCTTTGGGGTCATGAGCACCTGTAGCATTTCGATTTAGAAAATTGGGGCGTTACACCTATCCTTGAATGGAAGGGTAGTACTTCAGCACTTAGGGGTCAGTTTGTTTCTTACCTAAAGGCGAGAAAATGATATCTAAAGGGTGTGTCTACTATCTTGTTCGAGTTAAGGATTCTAGTTTTGACTCCTAGTCTTGAGTCAGTTCCAGTAGCATGTGAATTTCTAGATGTGTTTCCCAAAGATCTTCCTGGAGTCCCTCTCGAGTGAGAAATTAACTTCAGAATAGACCTTCTTCCTGATACTCAGCCTATCTCTATTCCACCATACAGAATGGCACCAGCTAAACTCAAAGAGCCAAAAGAACAGTTAAAGGATTTCCTATAAAAGGGATTTATCATACCCAGTGTATCCCTTTAGGGTGTACCAGTCTTATTCTTGCATAAGAAAAATAGTTCTCTCAGAATATGTATTGACTACCGTCAGTTGAACAAAGTCATGATCAAGAACAAGTATCCCTTCCCAGAATCTATGACTTGTTTTACCAACTTTAGGGTGCCAGTTACTTTTCTAAGATAGACCTCAGATCAGGCTATCATCAACTCAGAGTCAGAGAAAGTGACTTTTGAAAATAGCCTTCAGAACTCAATATGGTCACTTTAAATTCCTAGTCATGTCATTTGGTCTTACTAATGCCCCAACAATGTTCATGGTCTTGATAAACTGCGTGTTTAAGCATTACTTGGACATGTTCATCATAGTCTTCATTGACGATATTCTTTTCTACTCCCGCAGTGAACATGATCATGTAGACCATCTCAAAATAGTGTTATAGACCCTCATAGCCCATCAGTTGTTTGCCAAATTTAGTAAATACTAATTTTCGCTAAGGTCAGTAGCTTTATTTGGTCATATAGTTTTTGGTGATAGTATTAGAGTTGATCCTCAAAAGTCTGAAGCAGTGGGAAACTGGCCCAAACCCATCTCTCCATCAGATATTAGGAGTTTTTTGGGTTTGGATAGCTATTACCGATGATTTTTTAAGGGATTTTTTCTATTGTATCTCCCATGTCTAGATTGACACAAAAAAAAGCCAAGTTCCAATGGTCAGATTTTTGTGAGAAGAGTTTTCAAGAGTTGAAGACTCGACTCACTACAGCCCCAGTTTTAACTTTACCAGATGGTTGAGATGGGTTTGTGGTATATTGCGATACTTCTAGAGTTGGTTTGGGGTGTATTTTGATATAGAAAGGTAAGGTCATAGCCTATACCTCTAGACAGCTTAAGCCCCATGAAAAGAACTATCCCACTTATGATCTTTTATTAGCAGTTGTAGTGTTTTCCTTAAAGATTTGGAGGCATTACTTGTATGGAGTACATGTTGATGTGTTCACAGATCACAAAAGCATACAGTATGTATTCTCTCAGAAATGTTTGAATTTACATCAGAGAATATGGTTAGAGTTGTTGAAATACTATGACATAAGTGTTTTGTATTATCCAAGAAAGGCCAATGTAGTGGCTAATTCTCTCAGTAGGATATCTATGGGTAGTGTTACTCACGTGGAGGATGGAAAGAAAAAGTTAGTTTAAGAAGTTCATCTTCTTGCCCGACTAGGTGTCCACTTAGTTGATTCAGCGTAGGGTAGCGTATGGGTTTAGAATAGTTTAGAATCATCTCTAGTTTTTGAAGTAAACGAAAAGCAGGACAGGGATCCCAGTCTAGTTTAGCTAAAAGAGTCAGTCAGATAACAGAAAGTAGAGGTTTTCTCCCAAGGGGGAGATGGTGTGTTACGCTGCCAGGGTAGACAATATCTGCCATGTGTGGATGGTGTGAGATAGCATATTATTGCAAAAGTGCATGGTGCAAGCTACTCAATACACCCAGGGGCCACCAAGATCTACTGCGACTTGTGGGAAGTCTATTGGTGGGGTGGGATAAAGAGAGACATTGCAGAGTTTGTAGCTAAGTAATCGACATGTCAGTAGGTTAAGATGAAACATTAGAAGCCTAGTGGATCTATGTAGGAGTTCAGTATTCCCACTTGGAAGTGGGAGCAGCTGAACATAGATTTTATGATGGGTTTTCCCCATACTCGTCATTAGCATGATTCGATTTGGGTCATTGTAGATAGAATGACCAAATCAGCTCATTTCTCACCAATTCATACCTCTTATTTAGCTGAGGATTATGCTAAGCTCTATGTTAGAGAGTTGGTCAGATTGCATGGAGTTTCGTTGTCTATCATTTCAGATTGAGGTACGTAGTTCACCTCTCGTTATTGGAAAGCCTTCCAAAAGGATTTTGGTACCCAAGTTTACCTCAGTATAGCCTTTCATTCCCAGACAGATGGTCAAGCAGAAAGAACCATTCAGACTTTAGAAGATATGTTAAGAGTGTGTGCCATTGAATTTAAGGGTAGTTGGGATGGCCACCTGCCTTTAATTGAGTTTGCATATAACAACAGCTATCATTCCAGCATTCAAATGGCTCCATTTAAGGTACTCTATGAAAGGAGATGTAGATCTCCAATTGGTTGGTTTGAAGTAGGTGAGGCCATAGTGGTAGGTCCTGACTTGGTATTTCATACCTTAGAAAAAGTTCAGTTAATTAGGAAAAGACTTAAGACAGCTCAGAGCTGACAGAAATCGTATGTAGATGTAGGAATAGGGGATCTCAAATTTGAGATTGGTGATTATATGTATTTGAAAATCTCTCATATGAAGGGAGTGAAAAGGTTTGGTAAGAAGGGGAAGCTCAGTCCTCGATATGTCAGTCCTTACCAAATTCTCAGCTATTTTGGAAAAGTATCTTACGAGCTCAAGTTGCCTTCAGAATTAGCTTTAGTGCACCCAGTGCTTCACGTCTCCTTTCTTAAGAAATGCATTGGTGACCCAGCAATTGTAATCCCTATAGAGGGTATAAATATTTGAATAGTCTCTCTTATAAAGAAGTTCCAATCAAAATTCTTGATCACCAAGTTCGCAGACTAGGGAACAAAGAAGTTTCTCTAGTCAAAGTTCATTGGTGGAATCAGTCCATTGAGAGAGCTACTTGGGAAGCAGAAGCAGATATGCAGACCAAGTATCCTCACCTCTTCTCCGCAAACTCAGACTTAACTCAAGGTAACAATTTTCCTTGAATTTACTCAGTTCTATTCTCAGATTACCTTTACAAACTCTGTATTGGTTCCAGTTGTTTAACATTCTCATATCATGCATACCATCATAAAACAACTCAGTCATGTGTCATGTCTTCAGAATTTAGTCATACTTCAGTTATGCATGTTCAGTATAAAAACTCAGCATATCAGTAGTTTCAGTCATGTAATCATGCTTCAGTTGTGCATGTTCAATATGTAGACTCAGTCTATCAATATTCTTAGCTTGGTTAGTATCATTTGAGGATGAATATTCCCAAGGGAAAGATATAGAACGACCCTGCAGAATCCTAGCTTAACTCAGTCCTTTAGAGCATGAAAAGAGGTTCCAAACTTAGAGATTTCAGCTAAGTGTTTATACTTAGAACAATTTTTTAGCCTTCTTATGTTAGCGATCTTATTTTTACAACCCTTATTGGATTGAATCATGATCAGGTGTATCAATAGGTCACTTCGGGTGAGTTTTGAATTTTCTAGATATCGTTTAAGGCATGTTTGGGAGTTCAAAATAGTGGATCAATGCGATCTCGATGTGTTGCATCTCCCATCGCGTCGAATAGGATTTTTCACCAGCTTTCTGTGAAAAATCCAGTGTGCCAACGTGATATCGACGTGTCGTGTTGGTTATCGCATCGACTATCGATGCGGCGTGGCGCCCAGTGCGTCACTTGGAATGGTTTTTGCTTATTTAATTTCGCATCTAGAGGGTTAATTAAGTCATTTTTCCCACTCCTAATCATCCCCTAAACACGAAATTAATCATCCAAAGGAGAAAAATCACTAACTTTCTCTCAAATACTCTAAAGAACAAAATCCTAGGGCATTCAATTTCAAGTTCAAGCTTCAAGATCATGCCATGAATCTTCACAAATTTGATTACCAAGGTATGTTAGGTGTTCATCTAAGAGTTTCCTTCCACCCTTGGAGTTCAAGAACCTCTTTTAAAACTACAAGTTGATTGCTTTAATGAATTTCATGTTGAATTTGATTGTATTCATGTTCATGAGATTATTTGGGTTTTAATCGATGATATACTACAAGTTTCATGAAATTAAATTAGCATGTGTGGTGAATTATATGATTTGCATGTCAAACCCTTGAAATTTCAATTGATTATTGTATCTATGATGTCATGTGTTGACTATCCTCATGTGAAATAATCATGCTCCCCAAGTGTTTGATAGAATGCCTATGTAAATTGAACAGTGAAATCATGATATGTCATTATGTGGTCCCATTTATGTACAAGTTCATGTATCTCAAGTGTTTGATAAAATGCCTAGGTGAATATATTGTTAACAAGTATTTATTGTTATGCTTTTCAAGATCATTTCATGCTTTACTTTCCATGCTTTCGAGTCCTGAGGGTATTCAATATCCAAAAATCTAGGTGTTTACCTAGAGCTACAGTAGTTACAGAACAATCTCAGTAATGTCACGAACAGTAGTACTCAGTCAATTATAGAACTTAGTGAAACTCAGTATCATTCCATTTCAGCTCAGTATCATAAACAATGTATTCAGTCAGTTAACAAAACTCAGTGAACTCAGTCTAGTTTAGTTAGTTAGTACAATCAGTAATAGTTCAGTCAATCCTAGTACAGTCTAGAAATTAGTTCAGTGTCTATTCCATTGGGGAGTAGGAATCAGCACCGAGTAAACCCAAGGATGGGGGCCTACCTGCTAGTAGAGGGTGTGATCCCTAGTAGCAGTCCTTGCATTTTAGAACTACATAGCTAGCGGAGGTTGAGATATCAACCTGCCAGTTGAGGGTTGATAAGGTGTTTTACCTGCCAGTTAAGGGTACCACCATTCTTATTTAGGGAACCTACCAGATGAGGGTGACTCTTCAACTTGTCTTTACTCATGGCACGGTACTGACACCCTTCCAGCTGGAGTTACAGGTTAGACCCCAATCTATTCAAAAAGGGGAATGTCGGTTAGATGATTACCTTCCACAGTTTTAGTTTCAGTTTCAGACTCAGTATAGAACTCAGTTTAGTTCTATAAAATCAGGATTGTCAGACACAATCACCCAGCTCAGTATAGAATTCAGTTTAGTTGTACAGAATTAGGACTGTTAGAAATAGTCATCCAGTTATCAGTAACTCAGTTCTCAGTAATTCAGTTATTAGCGATCTCAGTTACAGTACGTAGATTTACATGCTACATTGCATAATCAGTATTTATAGCAGTTTCAATTATATATGTACTCGCAATCAGTCATACTCATGTTACTCAGTTAGTTATTGTTCATGCATATATACCCTTGCATATTAGCCTACCTCACTTAACATATAAGTATATTCAAAGTACTGATGTAATCTCTTTCTTTTGCGCTATGATGTCTTATATCATAGGTTCAGACACACGGGCTCCTGACTGTACTTAGCAGCCCAGCCTATCAGCAGTACATTTAGCAGTGAGTCCAAAAAAGTTCGAGGCTAAAGTTATCATTTCAATATTTTAGTAGTTCAGTATATTCAATAGTTGGAGTTAGTTGGGGACTTGTCCCATCATCTCCACGTTCAAACAGTTAGAGTCTTTCAGGCTACATTATTTCAGACTGATGTTCCGCGTTTTGTATTTATACAATTCTATAAAATATAAACTATATTTGTTGATACAAATTAAATTATTCAAATACTTCCTCCATTTTAAAAAGAATGACCTATTCACCTTTTTAGTCTGTTTCAAAAAGTTTGACCCCTTTCTTTTTTTGGCAGTACTTTAATTTCAACTTTCCACATGACATGTTTAGGACCACAAGATTAAAGGGTATTTTGATACATTTGACAAAATTTAATTTAAGGCCACAAGATTAAAAGGTATTTTGATACATTTGACACAAATTTAATTTAAAGCCACAAGATTTGAAAGTCTTCTTTATTTTTTTAAACTTTGTGTCAAGTCAAAGTAGGTTATTCTTTTTTAAATGGAGGGAGTAATATATTTACATCAAATGATACATCTATATTTATATATGATAGACTCAAGTAAATACAAATGACAAATACCTGTTAATATATAAATTAAATGGAAATGGGTTACAAATACCCTAGAACTATTTAAAATGGAGTAAAAATACCATTTCGTTAGTTTTTTGGCTCAAAAATATCCCTCCGTTAAATATTTGACTCAAAAATACCCCTCTATTAAATATTTGGCTAAAAAATGCCCCTCTCTCTAATGGAATGCCACCAAATATGCCACATTAAATAAAATTGTCACATAATCAATCCACGTCAAAGTCCACATGAAAAATCACCTTTCTAAATATATCAAAAGATTTTAGCATTAGCCAAATTGACACTATATTTGACATCAATGATGACAATTTAGCTCTTGAAGTTTGAACCATGTTTTGGCTCAATGAAAATGTCATCCATGGCTACCATATTCTCTTCGATTTTCACCAGATATCTGAGCAATAGCGGAATCTTAATGTTCTCAATCGAAGCTAACGGCTAATGAGAAATGTCACAGCTGGAATCGCTTATGAATTACTGTCATGTGAATAGTCATTGCTTTAAATATGCCAATAATGAGGATTATTTTACAAGGAAGAGAGGTCTTAGACTGCCACAGCCTAGGTGGTACTTAGGATCTCCATTAGATTGTTTAGAATGTCCAATGTTGTATGTTATAGATAAATTGGACAACAAAATACATATAAATCTCATTATCATAAGCTAGTAGAATAAGTACGTTGAACTCATTGGGGGCGGGGAGAGGGGGGTATTAAATATTAGTTTAAAAAAAAGTAGGTGAGAATTGGGTTTTATGAGCTCATTTTTAATTGGTAAATAATGCCTGAGAGTAGTGAAAAACTGCTTCAATTAGAAGAATATATTAGTTTTAAGCTAGAGTGTGATCATTAATGACTTCGGTAGTCTTCTGTTTATATTTGATTGCCTGAATGTGTAATCACTTATACTAACCTAAAACATAATAATTTTTGTAATATCCTCAAATCCATTAATCTAATTGGTTCTCTAATGTGTGTGAATTTGTAGAAAGCAGAAATGGTTCCATCGTCGACGTCAACTATAGCATCAATTTGGCTAAAGTTAAAATCTTTGATGTATTTAAAAAGGTAATTTTTCATATGGACGCTGACCGGATTAATTATATGGCAATTTTGTTCCATGTGGCATGCTTGGTGGCATTCCGTTTGAGAAACAGACATTTTTTAGCCAAATATTTAATGGATGGATATTTTTGTAATGACCTGAAAATACCCCCTAGACGTCACACGGTGCCTAAGAATGCAAGTAGTCCCAAGCTAACCCTTTAAGCCTTCTAAACTTGGAAATCATGATAAAAATAAACTTAACATATGAAATCTGAATATAACTGAATTAATATCTTAATTTAAAGTCTTTATCTTGAAAGTCTTTAAAACTGGCACTTTTGAACATAAAACAGAAACAGTCAGACAAGCTTCTACGTCTTACTAGAGAGCCACTGGGACAGGCCCCAGCTGACCCGAATATAAATAAAAAAACAAATAACTGAAACACTTCATCAATATAAAAGTCTAAAAATTGGGTCCTTAGACTATGAGGACTCACCAAAAGTCAGGATGTAGGTGGTGATGCCCTGTAATACCTCGAATTTTCTTTAAGTCGAGTTTTATCCTTTAGGGGAGTAAGGGCTGACTTCCCAAGTAAGAAATATTTTAAATCGTGTAGAATTTACCTAATACCAACTTTTTTTCATGTGGAGAATTGAATAAGTTTTCCGTTGATACCAAATTCGCCCAAATCCGACACTCGGGCGAAGAGTTAGAGCCATTTTAGAGAGACAGTGTACCACCTGGTACTTTAGTGCATCGCAGAGCCATCCAAAATGGCAATTATCAAAATCCAGTAAGCCTCCGCGATTCCACCACATCTCGGTGGCTTTCCAGTTTGCAACCAATGGGGCAACGCAATTTCCACCGCATCGTGCCAAGGCTTAGTTTCCCAATTTTCCAATTTCCTGTAAGCTGGCACAATTATGGCGTGTCACGCCAGCATATAAAATTGGGATTTTTCCAGTTTCGAATTTTAATTCCAAGGGCAAGACAGTCATTTTGCTACCCCTTTATATACTCTTTAACACAAGATTTCTCATTATTTCACCCAAATATACATGTTTTCTCTCAATTTTCTTTAAGAACAACCATTAGTGTTTATAGCTCAAGACCCAAGTCGTTAAGATTCCTCCGTAAATCTTTCGAGAATCATATAACAAGGTATGCAGATGTTGATTCTTGGGTTCCTTCCACCCAAGAAGTTCAAGAATCCTTTTTCTAAATTTAAAGATCTTATATTTATGAGTTTTCATGATTCATGTGAATTAAAATTGAAGTTCATGTTATTATTGAGTTTTAATTCATGAGTTAGACTACCAATTTCAAAAGTTGATTCTAGTATGTGTTGAATTGTATAATGTTCTTGATAAACCCTCTTCAAGTTGCATGATATTGATGTATTCATGATAATTAAGTGGTTTAACCAAAACATGCTCCCCATATGTTTGATAGAACGCTTAAGTAAAGAAAATAGTGCGCTCTTTAGTATGTTAAGCATGAAATCCCCAATTATGCGATAACTTGTGCATGCCAAGCATTTTTTGAAATGCCTTAGTGAATATATTATGATAAGTTGCATGCATTCTTATCCATGTGTATTCCTTATTGAACAACTATGAGGTATTAGTATGTATTCCCTATAAATTTACATGTTATTGACATTCAAGTGATTGATGAGATATCGTATTGATTGTGTTGTGAATGAAAGTCCATTGTCATGATACTCAAGTGTGGCCCTGTCTTATTTATTTATGCTATCAATTCCTGGGGCTATTTATACCCAAAAATTTAGCTACGTGTCTAGATCCGAATCAGTTTCAAGATATATTCAATCATTATATGATCAGTAGAATTCAGCCAGTACAGAACTTAAGAAAAATTCAATAATCTTAGTACTAGTTCAATTCAGTCTCAGTATCAGTCTAATCTAACTCAGTATTCAGTTTCAATTCAATAGTATTCAGTAGTATCCAGTATTCAGTTCAGACTTCAGTGAAACTCAATAAGCTAACAAGAATTCAGTAGCATTTTCTCAAATAACGGAACCAGGTAAATTCAATTAGCTCAGTCAAGGAAGATGACCAGTAACAGATTCAGCTCAGTCTAGGAATCAATTCAGTGTCTATTCAGTTGGGAGTAGAATTCAGCATCGAGCAAGGGCAGGGATGATAGCTACCCGTTATTTTAGGTAGAGTCGTTAATAACAATCCCTGCACTCCAAAACTGCGTAGCCACCGCAGGATAAGGAGTCACCCGTCATATTAGGCTTGACTACCTCCCCAGAGTCACCCGTTATATTAGGCTTGGCTCCGACCAGGTGTAACCCGTTGTGTTATGCATGGCATCCTGGGTTTAGAGAGAAGTGTCTTTACCCATGGCAAGGTATTGACACCCTTCTAACTGGGGTTACAGATTGGACCCCAAAGAAGCTAGAAGGGGCATGTCGGTTAGATGACTACCTCCCACGGTCTCAATTTCAGATTCAGTCTCAGTAATAGAATTCAGATGAGGAGTCACCTGTTATACTATGCTTGACTACCTCTCAGAGATCACCCATTATATAGGCTTGATCTCAGATTCAGACAATCATATTCATTATCAGTAAACTCAGATGTCACCTTTTATATAAGCTTGATCTCAGATTCAGTTTATCAAGTATCAGGCATCATTACTAGTTTTAATGTCGCCCGTTATATAGGCTTAATCTCAGATATAATAAATCAGTAGCAATATCAGCAAGATTAGACATCAGTCTCAATAGACTCAGTTATTCTATCTCTCAGTATTAGTAAACTCAGACATCAGTACTAGTAGACTCAGTCATCAGTAAGTCAGTATTCAGAAACCAGTATTTAAAGTTCGTATTCACTGTTACTGCGGTTTCAATTTTGGTTTGTGCATTCATGCATATGTCCTCATTCAGTACTCTCATGCTATTCAGTTAAGCTATGTTTATACATAAGATCTTGCATTTAGCCTTACCTCATCTAGCATACCATTATATTCAAAGTACTGACACATACCTTTCTCTTGCGCTATGGTGTCTATACCATAGGTTATAAAGTGTATGATCCAGAGTACCCTTAGAAGTCCAGACTCAGTCAGCAGAAGTAGACATAGCAGTGAGTCCTCTTCATTAGAGGATAATCCTTATTTTATTATGGCATTAGACTCAGTTTATTTTTAGTAGACGAAGTTAGTTGGGGACATGTCCCATCAACTCTACAGTTCAGACAAGTTTAGAGGCTTTTTGGATAGATGTATTAGTATTCAGTTTTCAGTATTGATTATTTTTAGATATTTGAACCTTATGGCAAGTTTCCACTAGTTTTCTGTATTTATTTCAGTATATTATGCAGTTCTCAGGTATAGATATCAAAAAATGGTTAGCTTGTAGTCCTTCGGGATCATGAGCACCGTGTAGTGTTCTGGTTCCAAAAAATTGGGGTGTTACATGCTTGTAATCAATCGTGCTGCTGGAATTGAACATTAGATCCTACATTATAATAATATATATCAAATAGGCATATATGTGGGTCAGTATCTCTGAAATGTACTGACTATGTGGGGGTGAATGCATGCATAAAACAATAACTGAATATTCAGCTAAACTTTCAATGATGCATGCTAAGTATAAATGACTAACCTTGAGATTGAATAAAATAAAGACTGCAAAATCATAAACATAAGCAATGAAGCATAAGAATAAACTTTGTGAGCCATAACACTTAGTTTATAAAAGCTTTACTTTTTATTCTTTCTTTTGGGAGGTTTTTCTAATCGACATAGAGTCCAACGTCTTACCCATGATGGGGAGAGTTGTTCTACCCTCACCATCAGAATAGAACCTTAACTTAGTGATCACTATACTTAACCCATATTGGAACTTAACCTACGGTGGCACGTAGTTCTGGGGTATGTGACCTTAGACTCATACCCAATTCAGTGTTAAATACTACTCCCATATTACTTATGTAACGCCCCGAGTCTGTACCTAAGACACTACACGATGCTCCTAATCTCGAAGGAATACAAGCTAACCCATGTCCGGTACCTGCTGCAATAACTGAGTAATAAATACTCTAATTATGCAGAAATATACAGAAACATATGCCATATGGTTCAAATCTATAAATAAATCTGAATACGGTATCAAAATTCCAAAACTGAATATAAGTACTGAGCAAACTGTCTGAAAATACTCTAGTCTGACAAAGTCTCTAACTGTCTGAACTGTGGAATTGATGGTACAAGCCGCCAACTAACTCCATCTACTAAAATAAAACTGAATTACTATAAATAATAAGCATGTCCTCGAACTATGAGGACTCACCACTACTCTAAAAGCTGAGAATCTGAACTGCTAAGGGTGCTCTGGAGCCAGTGCATCTAGACCTATGATATAAGACATCATAGCGTAAAGAAAAAGCATGCGTTAGTACTCTGAATATACTAGTATATTCAATGAGGTAGGCTGAAATGTATGGGTTCATGTGCGTAATCAATAATAACTGAATAACATGAGTATGACTGAGTAAGAGTACATGCATGAACACATAGACTGTAACTGATGTTGTGCTAATACTGAGTACTAAATCGAAATACTGATAACCGATATTTGGGTTTATGAATACTGCATTACTGATTATTTAAAAGAGTGTATCTGAAAGTTCTGAGTACTGTGGAACCATAATGAGTTCCATACTGAGCTGAGTGGCCATGTCTGATATTCCTGAATCTGTAGAACTGAACTGAGTTTTATACTGAGACTGAGACTGGAACTGAGACTGTGGGAGGTAATTATCTAATCGACATTCTTCTTCTTTAGTTAATTTGGGTTCCAACCTGTAACCCTAATTGGAAGGGTATCAATACCGTGCCACGGGTAAGGATAAGCTGTGAGTTAACCCTCTCTAATAGGAAGCTATTTCGTCAAACCTCACTGACAGGATAACTCAAATAAGAAGTATCAACCCTCATAATGTCTAGTAGTAAGATACCTCAACTGAAGCTAGCTATGTAGTTTGGTAATGTAGGGATTGCTGCTAAGGGTTGAACCCTTTACTGACTGGAATGCCCCTCATCCCTGGGTAAACTCGGTGCTAAATACTACTCCCAACTGAATAGACACTGAACTAATTTCTAGTCTATACTAGACTGGACTAAATAGTGACTAAGCATACTGTTTAGCTGAATTGAACAGAGTTCACTGAGTTCCATTGACTGATGGAATACTATTGAATTATGTTAGCTGACTGAGTTTACGAAGGTTTGAACTAGATACTAAATTAGACTGGACTAATATGGATTCTACTAAATTTTCCTGAGTTATATAACTGATTAAGAGTACTACTGATCATGTCGTGACTGATACTATTCTATGACTGACCATGGCTCTAGGTAATCAGCTAAATTGTTGGGTACAAGTACCCCCAGGACTCGATAGCATAAATTAAGAGACATGGGTTAACATGAAATATGTAAACTATGAACTTGATCATCATTCATACATTGGGGCATTTTAACAAACACTTGCATGATATAACTTGCAAATAAGCTAACTTGACATGATTTCATTCTCTTAATAGTTCATATGGACACTTTATCAAGAACTTGGTGAGCATAGAATATGCACATAGTATTGAACAACAAGTGAGCATCATAATTCATCTCTAATTTCATGAGTCAAGGGTTTTCATGGATTCACATGAATCTACACATATAATGATCAATTTCACATGATATATACATACATATATATATATATAACTTAATCCAAATAGCAATCATGGATACTCTTTAATTCCAACCGTGGAAATCATAAAATCAATTACTTGAAGTTTAAAAGAGATTCTTGGATGAACACTTCACATACCTGTGTTGAAAATTTCTGAAAGTTATATATATCTATATATATATATATATCTATATCTATATATATATATATATATATATATATATATAAAAAATCATGAATTAGGAACTTAATCCAAATAGCAATCATAGATACTCTTTAATTCCAACCGTGGAAATCATAAAATCAATTACTTGAATTTTAAAAGAGATTGTTGGACGAACACTTCACATACCTGTGTTGAAAATTTCTGAAAGTTTATGGTTGAATCTTGAGTTCTTGATTTGAAATTTAAGCACCTAGGGTTTTGTTCTTAAGCTAATTGGAGAATGAATGGCTATATTTTCTCTATAGGAAGTTTAATTTTGTGTTTTGGGGGTTGAGGGTCAAAGGAAAAAGACCTAAATACCCCCAATAATGTGGTCTTTTAAATAATTGAAAATTGGGTTACCGATGCGCAGTTCGACACAGTGCGTCGATGGCATTGATGCGATAGCCAACGCGTCGCGCCATGTTCACATTGATTCTCTAGAATTAGACGCTGGTAGCTGGGGAAAATATTAATCAATGCGATAGTCAATACGGCGTGCCAAGATCGCGTTGATCCAATGTTTTAAGGTTCTAAATGGGCTTTAAACGAAGTCTGAAAAATCCAAAACTTGTTCGAAAACACCAACGGACATTCCTGATCATAAATCAACCTAAACATTAATATTTAATGAACGTAAAGGTAACAAAATAAGATTACCAACCTTTGTAGGTTATAATGACACTAAGTCTGAGTACTTAGCTAAAATATTCTAAGTCTGGGACCCCTTGACAAGCCTAAAGGACTGAATTAAGCTTAGGATTTTGCGGGGTCTTACATTATCTCCCCCTTGGGAATATTCATCCTCAAATGAGACTACTGTGATGGAGAATACTGAGAGGCTGACTTACTTACTAGACATGAACATCTAGATATGACTATATGACTGATATTACTGGTATTCTAAATTATCATACTGAACATGCATATTTGCTGCATGGATATAGTTGAACATGATTCATCAATGCTTGACTGGGATTACTTATAAACTGAATCTATATACTGAACATGCAATGAGAACTGATACCATATTTGTAACTGAAATCCGAACATAAAACTAATTAAGCTTAAGGAAACTATTACCTTGAGCTAAGTCTGGATTAGCGGAGAATAGATAAGGATACTTGGTTCGCATGTCTGCTTCTGCTTCCCAAGTAGCTCCCTCAACGGACTGATTTCACCAAAGAACTTTAACTAGAGAAACTTCTTTGTTCCTCAGTCTGCAAATCTGATAGTCAAGGATTTTGACTGGGATTTCTTCATAAGAGAGGTTGTTCTGAATATCTATGCCCTCAATAGGGACTATGACTATTGGGTCACCTATGCATTTCTTTAGCAAAGAGACATGGAACACTGGATGAACTGGAGATAAATCTAAAGGTAACTCAAACTCGTAAGCTACCTTCCTAAAATGACTGAGGATTCGGTAAGGACCGATATATCGGGGACTGAGTTTCCTATTCTTGCCAAAATGCTTCACTTCTTTTATAGGAGAGATCTTCAAGTACACATAGTCACCAATCTTGAACTCGAGATCCTTTTTGCATATATCTGTATACGATTTTTGTTGTCTCTGAGCTGTCTTAAGCCTTTCCCTGATCAACTGGACCTTCTCTAAGGTACCAAACACCAAGTCAGGTCCTACTAATATATCCTCACCCACTTCAAACCAACCAATGGGAGATCTACACCTCCTCTCATAAAGCACCTCAAATGGATCTATCTGAATACTGGAGTGATAGTTGTTGTTATATGCAAACTCAATCAAAGGCAAGTGGTCATCCCAACTACCTTTAAAGTCTATCGCACATGCTCGTAACATATCTTTCGAGGTCTGAGTGGTCCTTTCTACTTGACCATCTTTCTGAGGATGAAAGGCTATACTAAGATAAACTCGGGTACCAAGACCCTTTTGGAATGCTTTCCAAAAATAAGAGGGGAACTGGGCACCTCTATCTGAGATAATGGCAACAGAACACCGTGCAATCTAACCAACTCCCTGACATAGATTTTGGCATAATCCTCGACTGAAAAAGAGGTATGAACTAGAAGGAAATGAGCTGATTTGGTCATCTTATCTACAAGACACAAACTGAATCATGCTAACGACGAGTACGAGGAAAGCCCATCATGAAGTCCATGTTCACTTCTTCCTATTTCCAAGTGGGAATACTGAACTCCTGCATGGACCCACTAGGCTGCTGATGCTCAATCTTAACCTGCTGATATGTTGAACACTTAGCCACAAACTATGCAATGTCTCTTTTCATCCCACTCTACCAATAGATCTCCCGCAAATTACGGTACATCTTCGTGGCCCCTGGATGAATAGAGTAACGCATACCATGTACTTCTGCAAGAATTTTCTGCGTCAAGCCATCTAGAGCTGGCACATACAGATGACCCTGACAATGCAAAACACCATCTCCCCTTTGGGAGAAAACCTCTACCTTCTAATTTCTGACTGATTCCTTCAACTGGACTAGACTAGGATCCTTATGCTATTTTTCTTTACTTCAAAAACTAGGGATAATTCAGAGCTACTCTGCACCCATACACTACCTTCTGCTGAATCAACTAAAAGAACACTTATTCGGGGCTAGTTGATGAACTTCCTGGGCTAATCTCTTCTTACTATTCTCAACATGGGAAACACTACCCATAGATATTCTACTGAGAGTGTCAGACACTATATTGGCCTTGCCCGAATGATACAAAACACTTATGTCATAGTCTTTCAATAATTCCAACCACCTTCTCTGATGGAGGTTGAGGTCTTTCTTAGAGAACACATACTACAGGCTCTTATGATCAGTGAACACATCAATGTGCACACCATACAAGTAATGCCTCCAAATATTTAAGGCAAAAACTACTACTGCTAACTCAAGATCATGAGTAGGATAGTTCTTCTCATGGGGCTTAAACTGTCTTGAGGAAGAGGCTATGACCTTACCTCTCTACATCAGAACACAACCTAATCCAACTCTGGAAGCATCACAGTACATAATAAAATTATCTAAACTATCTGGCAAAACTAGAGTTGTAGTGAGTCGAGTCTTTAACTCCTGAAAACTCTTCTCACAAGAATCTGACCACTGGAACTTGACTTTTCTCTGAGTCAATCTGGACATAAGGGATGTAATAGATGAAAATCCCTTAATAAACCATTGGTAATATCCAGCTAAACCCAAGAAACTCCTGATATTTAATGGAAAGATGGGCCTAGGCTATTTTCTCACTGCTTCGGTCTTTTAGGGATCAAATCCAGTGCCATCACCAGAAATTATATGGCCAAGGAATACTACTGACCTCAGCCAAAATTTGCACTTACTGGATTTGGCAAATAACTGATGGTTTTTGAGAGTTTGCAATACTGTTTTGAGATGGTTTGCATAATCTTGTTCACTATGGGAGTAAACAAGAATGTCATCTAAGAAGACTATGACGAACATGTCCAAGTACTGCTTGAACACACGGTTCATCAAGTCCATGAAAGTTGCAGGGGCATTTGTAAGCTAAAGGACATGACTAAAAATTCAAAGTGACCATACCAAGTTTGGAAAGCTATTTTTTGGATATCACTTTCCCTAATTCTGAGTTGATGATAGCCTGATCTATGGTCTATCTTAGAGAAATAACTGGCACCCTGAAGTTGGTCAAATAATTCATCTATTCTGGGGAGTGGATACTTGTTCTTGACCATAACTTTGTTTAACTAACGGTAATCTATGCGCATTCTAAGAGAACCATCTTTCTTATGCATGAATAATACTGGTGTGCCCCACAGGGACACACACTAGGTCTGATGAATCCCTTATAAGAGATCCTTTAACTACTTCTTTAATTCTCTAAGTTCAGTTGGAGCCATTTTATATGGAGGGATAGAGATGGGCTGAGTATCTGATAGAAGATCAATTCTAAAATCAATTTCCCTTTCGGGAGGAACTCCGAAAAGATCTTCGGGAAACACATCTAGGAATTCACATACTACTGATACTGATTCAAGAGTAGGGATTTCTGAACTAAAGTCTTGGACTCGAATGAGATGGTAGACATATCCCTTAGATATCATCTTTCTAGCCCAAAGGTAAGAAATAAGTTGACCCCTAAGTGCTGAAGTACTACCCTTCTACTCTAGGATGGGTTCATTCAGAAACTAAAATTGGACAACTTTGTTTCTGCAGTTTACTGAGACATAATAGGAATGAAGCTAATCCATATCGAGAATGACATCGAAATCAGTCATCTCTAATTTGACTCAATCTGCTGAAGTGACTTTCTGAGATATCATAATTGGATAGTTCCTGTATACCCGCTGGGCTATGATAGATTTACCCACTGGGGTAGAAACTAAGAAGGTCTCTACTAGAATTTCAGGACTAATTCTGAAATCAACAGCTATATATGGAGTAACAAAAGACAAAGAAGTTCCTGGATCTAGCAAAGTATAAATATGTAAATGGAAAACTTGTAACGTGCCAGTGACCATATCAGGAGAACTTTCCTGATCCTATCAGTACTGAAGAGCATAGATTATATTTGGGCACTGCCCACTGGTGGCACTAGAAGAGGCACCCTGCTGATTCAGGCAAGCGAAATGAGCTGGGAGATAGTTATGCTGACTCTACGAACCCACCTGAGGACACTGTCTGACTCTGTGTCCTAGCTTTCCACATCCAAAACACATATCGCTACCAGCTCTGTAGACACCCTGGTGGTTTCTACCGCACTTCTGGAAAAAGGGATTGGTTTGGGTACTGTTAACACTGCCCTGGGGTTTAGGGCCTGTGCCCTATCTCAGTTGCCATCTCTAAATTTTGGTACTGGAGCACTGGCTGAGAAAGGACTTGAACTGAGGATTTCGGGTGGAACTGAGAATGATTCCCACCCTCTGACTTAGGCTGAGTGAAATTAAAACTACCTGTTCTCGCCCTCTTATTCTCCCTCTGTTTCTCTTTATTCTTGTCCTTCTCTGTCTATTGAGCATGGACAATGATCCTGGCTATGTCCATCTCGTCAATAAGTATTGCGGTCCTACACTCCTTGACCATACTGCTAGACACTCCTGACACGAACTTACTCATCTTCGCTCTGCTATCTACTATAATATGCAGGGCATATCTGGCTAACTGAGTAAACTTGAAAGAATAGTTTTGCATTATCATATTGCCCTGCTTTAGTTTTATAAACTCTAAAACCTTTGCTTCCCTCAACTCTAGAGGGAAGAACCTATCCAGAAAAGCAACTGCAAACTCCTCCCATTCTATGGACCCTGCATCTGCGGCCCTCTCTGCCTTCTACTATTTGAACAATGAGTAAGCCACATCTTTTAAATAATATGCATCCAACTCAAATCTCTCAATAGCAGTCAGCCCTATGATATTGGTAACCTACACCTGATCAAGAAATTCCTGAGGGTCCTCATCTGACTTAGACCCGGTAAATAATGAACGGTTCATTCGGGTGAAGTCTTGAATACTAGAAGCATCAGTATTGGCCATTAGGTTGATTGGAACCATAGTTGGACGTTCATTCTGGGCTGCCACAGAATGAGCTAGGGTGATGAAGGTTGCTCTGAACTTTGCGTGGGAGACATGCTGGGCCAAAGGATCTAGACGGATGGGTTGAGGGGCTGATTGATCTCCTATTACTCTTTCCTAAGTCCTCTTTGGAGGCATATTCTATATATGAAAGAGAAACTAAGATTAGAAAGAGAGTGTAACTGGAGCTCATGCTTACACGCACGACGTGAATTCTGAAAGACAGGAAACTTTTCCTAAAACATCTCGTACCCTCTTGTCCATAAGTGTGGCGTGCGACACACCCATGAACAAGACTCTACTAAATATGGCTTTCAAAATTCCTAGGACTCTATTGAACCTTAGGCTCTGATACCCAGTTTATTACGCCTCGAATCAGTACCCCAGACACTACACGGTGCTCCTAATCCTAAAGGACCACAAGCTAACCCATGTCTGGTACCTGCAGTAATAACTGAGTAATAAATATTGTAATTATGTAGAAATAGGTAGAAACATATGCCATAAGGTTCAAATCTATAAACAAATCTAAATATGGTATCAAAATACCAAAACTGAATATAAGTACTGAAAAACTGAACAAACTATCTGAAAATACTTTAGTCTAAAAAAGCCTCTAACTGTCTGAACTGTGGAATTGATGGTACAAGCCCCCAACTAACTCCATCTACCAAAATAAAAATGAAGTACTGTAAATAATAAGCATGTCCTCGAACTATGAGGACTCACCACTACTCTGAAAGCTGAAAATCTGAACTGCTAAGGGTGCTCTAGGGCCCGTGCGTCTGGACCTATGATATAAGAAATCATAGCACAAAGAAAAAACATGTGTTAGTACTTTAAATGTACTAGTATGCTCAGTGAGGTAGGCTGAAATGTATGGGTTCAGGTGCATGAACAATAATAACTGAATAACATGAGTGACTGAGTAAGAGTACATGCATAAACACATAGATTGTAACTGAGATTGTGTTAATACTGAGTACTAAATCGTAATACTGATAACTGATATCTGGGTTTACGAATACTGTATTACTAATTATTTGAATGACTATCTGATAGTTCTGAATACTGTGGAACTATACTGAGTACCACACTGAGCTGAGTGACAATGTTTGATAGTTCTGAATCTATAGAACTTAACTAAGTTCTATACTGAGACTGTGGGAGGTAATCATCTAACCGACATCCCCCTTTTCTAGTTGATTTGGGGTCTAAACTGTAACCCCAGTTGGAAGGGTTCAATACCGTGCCACAGGTAAGGACAAGATGTGAGTTAACTCTCTCTGACTGGAAGCTCTTTTATCAACCCTCGCTGATAAATATAACTCAGATGATAAGTATCAACCCTCATAATGTCTGGTAGAAAGATACCTCAACCTATGCTGGCTATGTAGTTCTGTAACAAAGGGATTACTGCTAAGGATCAAACCCTCTGCTAATAGGAATGCCCCCCATCCCTGGGTTAACACGGTGCTGAATCCTACTCCCCACTGAATAGACAGTAAACTGATTTCTAGTCTGTACTAGGCTGGACTAAATAATTACTGAGCTTACTATTTAGCTGAACTGAACTGAGTTCCATTAACTGACCGAATACTACTGAATTCTGTTAGCTGATTGAGTTTATGAGGTCTGAACTAGATACTGAATTAGACTGGACTAATATGGATTCTACTAAATTTTTTTGAGTTCTGTAACTGACTGAGAGTACTACTGATCGTGTCATGACTGAGACTGTTCTATGACTGACCATGGCTCTAGGTAATCAGCTAAATTGTTGGGTACAAGTACCCCCAAGACTCGATAGCATAAATTAAGAGACATGGCATAACATGAAACATGTAAACTATGAACTTGATCATCATTCATACATTGGGGTATTTTAACAAACACTAGCATGATATAACTTGCAAATAAGCTAACTTGATATGATTTCATTCTCTTAATAGTTCACATGGACACTTTATCCAACACTTGGTGAGCATAGAATATGCACATAGTATTGAACAACAAGTGAGCATCATAATTCATCTCTAATTCGAGTCAAGGGTTTGTTATGGATTCACATGAATCTACACATACAATGATCAATTTCACATGATATATATATAATCACGAATTAGGAACTTAATCCAAATAGTAATCATGGATACACTTTAATTCCAACCGTGGAAATCATAAAATCAATTACTTGAAGTTTAAAAGAGATTCTTGGATGAACACTTCACATACCTGTGTTGAAAATTTTCTGAAATTTTATGGTTGAATCTTGAGTTCTTGATTTGAAATTTAAGCACCTAGGGTGTTGTTCTTGAGCTAATTGGAGAATGAATGACTATATTTGCTCCATAGGGAGTTTAATTTAGTGTTTTGGCGGATGAGGGTCAAGGTAAAATAGACCTAAATACCCCCAAGAACGCGTTCTTTTAAATGACTGAAAATTGGGTTACCAACCGCAGGCCAATGCGGAGCGTCGATGGCATTGATACGATAGCCAATGTGTCATGCCATGTTCGCATCGATTCATTAGAATTGGATGCTGGTAGCTGGTAAAATATTAATCAACATGATAGTCGACGTGGCGCACCAATATTGTGTTGATCCACTATTTTAAGTTTCTAAAGGGGCTTCAAACGAAGTCTGAAAAATCCAAAACTTGTCCGAAAACTCCTACGGATATTCCTGATCATGAATCAACCTAAACATCAATATTTAATGAATGTAAAGGTCTTGAAATAATATTTCCAACCTTCGTAGGTTAAAATGACACTAAGTTTGAGTACTTAGCGAAAATATTCTAAGTCTGGGACCTCTTGACAAGCCTAAAGGACAGAATGAAGCTTAGGATTTTGCGGGGTCTTACAACTTATATGCTTATACTTTAGGAAATTCACCTTAAAATATCATAAGCTTTTATAGAATGAAAACTTGTTATGCATTTCGTTCTTTAAATCATAATCATGATGAATAAATGTGAATTCTATATCTTATCTTAAGATCAAAAGATCAATCTTTGCTTTAAATCATGATATAAAACTTGTCAATTGAGCTTAAGATCATAATCTTCTTGTAAACTCAATACTTTAACTTACGGCTTAAAATTCATGCTTTAAATTCATGAAAATTCATAACAAAACTTCATGCTCAATGATCACATTAACATTTTTCAACAATATCGAATCAAGATGATGAAATCGAAATAACAATATGAATCTTACAAGTAAAACATGAATATAAACAATCCTTGATGTACTTAAAGTTTTCAATATCATGGTGATAACAGACTTCAAGAATATAGAAATTTGGATATGAACCCTGATTCAAAATAAGTAAATTAAATCTTAAAACCATAAACTTTGGGCACAATGGTGATAAGGTACCCTTGTTCATAACCCCACATAGCTTAAAGTTCTTCGCTTAGTGAATAAACATGACCTTTGAGACTTGGGAGATAATGTTGAGAAGAAACCCTAATCTTGGTGCTTTCTTGAAGGTTCTTGAACTTGTAGATCTTGAATTCTTGATTACTTGGGGAAAAAGGAATTGAATTTGTTCTTAGAGAAGGAGGAGAATTTTCTTGAGAGTGATTTTGAGAAGAACCACAAACAATGCCCTAAAAGATGCCCCAAGTCGTGTTATGGACAACCCTCAATCATTTAAATAAAGAGCTAGACGTAATATCCTCACCACAACGTGGTCTTATCGCGGTTGAAAAAATCCCTCACCACGACACGGTCAGTATGAAGTTGGACTAATGCCGCGATGCAGGCGTATCACGGTGACCCACTGGTTTTGTGACCCAAACATGCCCCAAACCTTGTATGAAAAATCCAAAACTTCTTTGAGGCATGCTTTTTACATTCCTGAACATGAATTAACTCAAAAATCAACGTATCAGGGTCGGGAAGAGCATGATAAAAATCTTCAAAGTTTAGGAGTCTTGAAAATGACTAAGTCCCCAAAACTTACTAAAAATTTCAAGCCTTAAGCCCTTTATGCATGCAACTAGGAGATGAATCGAGCTAATAATATTATGGGGTATTACAATATCTCCCCCTTTGGAATATTCGTCCTCGAATGAGGCTGGTTAGACTGAGAGCAGTGTCTCAAGGAACTTGAGATCATATACTGAACATGAATGACTTTGAACCTAATTACACAACTGAGTCTTAAACATGATACTTAAACTGAACTGGTTTCACGAATGCATGCAATGACATGAGAATGGTTACATAGTTGGAACAGAGAACAAAAAAATCAATCTAAAGAAAAATCATTACCTCAAGTTCAATCTGAGTTTGCGGAGAAAAAATGTGGGTACTTGGCTCGCATATCTACTTCTGATTTCCAAGTAGCTCCCTCAACAGACTGATTTTTTCATAGAACTTTCACCAATGGAACCTTTTTGTTCCTCAACCTATGAGTTTGAGGGTCAAGGATCTCAACTAGGATTTATTTGTAGGAGAGAATATCTTCCACCTCCACACTCTCTAAGGGCACGACTGAAGCTGGTTCACCAATATATTTCTTTAATAATGAGATATGAAACATTGGATGCATTGATGCCAAATCTATAGGCAACTCTAACTCATAAGCTACCTTCCCAAAACGGCTCAAAATTCTATAAGGGCCAACATAGTGGGGACTGAGCTTTCTCTTCTTGACAAATCTCTTCACTCCTTTCATAGGTGAAATTTTCAAATAGACCAAGTCACTAACATCAAACTCAAGATCTCTTCTTCTCACATTCGCATAAGATTTCTGACGACTTTGGGTTGTCCTCAGCCTCTCTCGAATTAACTAAACTTTCTTTATAGCCTTAAACACCAAATCTGGCCATATCAAAGTAGTCTCACCTACCTCGAAGAAATCAAAAGGAAATCTATATCTGTTCCCATAGAGAGCCTAAAATAGAGCTATCTGAATGCTGGAGTGATAACATTGTTATAGGCAAACTCAATAAAAGGTAAATAGTCATCCCAACTTCTCTTAAAGTCAACAACACACGCCCTCAACATGTCCTCTAAAGTCTGCATGGTCCTCTCTGCTTGGCCATCCATCTGAGGATGAAAGGTCGTACAAAGGTGAACTTGGGTACCAAGACCCTTCTGGAAAGCCCTCCAAAAGTGAGAGGTAAACTGAGTACCTCTATCTGAAATGATAGAAAACGTAACCCCATGCAATTTAACCAACTCCTTAAGATAAAGCTTGGGATAATCTTCAGCTGAGTACGATGCCTTTGGTGGGGATTCTAAACTCTTGAAGTGTACCACTAGGCCTTTGGTGCTCAACCTTTACCTGTTGATAATTTGCACAGTTAGCCATAAACTAGAAATATCTTTCTTCATGCCACTCCACCAATAGATTTCTCGTAAGTCACTGTATATCTTAGTAGCTCCTGTGTGAATAGAATACCGCGCACCATGTGCTTCTGCTAATATTTGTTATCTCAAACCATCAACACACAGAACACATAGCCTGCCTTGACAACAAAGCACACCATCTCCCCCTTGGGAGAAAACCTCTACTTTCTGATCTCTAACTGTCTCCTTCAACTTAACCAAACTAGGATTCCTATCTTGTTTTTCTTTCACTTCGGCAACCAATAAAAATTTTGGACCATCCTGAACCCATATACTACCTTCAGCTGAATCAACCAACCGAACACCTAATCTAGCAAACTGATGAACCTCACAAACTAAATCCTTCTTATTATCTTCAACATAGGCATCACTACCCATAAACAATCTGATAAGGGTATCTGCCACTACATTGGCCTTGCCTGGATGATACAACACACTCATATCGTAATCTTTCAATAACTCAAGTCATCTCCTCTAATGAAGATTTAGGTCTTTCTATGTGAATACATACTGTAAACTCTTATGATCTGTGAACACATCAACATGAACCCCATAAAGATAATACCTCCAAATTTTCAAGGCAAAGACAACAGATGCCAACTCAAGATCATGGGGTGAATAATTCTTTTCATGGGGTTTAGCTGTTTAGAGGCATAGGCTATGACCTTACCTCTCTGTAACAAAATACAAACCTGACCAAATCTAGAAGTATCACAATATACTATGAACCCATTGGGGCCATCTAGAAAAGTCAAGACTAGAGCGGAAGTGATTCGAGTCTTTAACTCTTAAAAACTCGTCTCGCAGGACTTTGACCATAGAATTTTAACCTTTTCTGGTTTATCCTAGACATGGGGGTAGAAATAAAAGAGAACCTTTCAACAAACCGTTGGTAATAGCCAGGCAAACCCAATAAACTCCTGATATCAGATAGAGAGATGGGTCTAGGCCAGTTTTTCACTGCCTCGGTCTTTTGAGGATCAACTCAAATTCCATCACCAGAAATAATGTGCCCAACGAAATCTATTAATCTCAACCAAAATTCGCACTTACTAAACTTAGAAAATAACTGATGATCTTTAAGGGTTTGCAACACAACCCTCAGGTGGTCTGCATGATCATTCTCACTATAAGAATAGACAGCGATGTCATCAATGAAGACTATGACAAACATGTCCAAGAATGTCTTGAACACCCTGTTCATCAAGTCTATGAAAGCTGCAGGGGCATTTGTTAGTCCAAAAGACATAACTAAAAATTTGTAGTGACCATACTGACTTCTGAAGGCTGTCTTCAGAATGTCACATTCTCTGACTCTAAGCTGATGATAGCTAGATCTGAGATCTATCTTAGAGAAATAACTTGCACCTTGAAGTTAGTTGAATAAGTCATCAATCCTAGGAAGAGGATATTTGTTCTTGATTATGACTTTGTTCAACTGGCGGTATTCGATGCATATTCGGAGAGAACAATCTTTCTTGCACACGAAAAGGATTGGAGCACCCCATGGAGAGACACTAGGACTTATAAACCTTTATCAAGAGGTCTTTAAGCTGCTTTTTTAACTCTTTAATCTCGGATGGATCCATACGTTATAGAGGGATGGAGATGGGATGAGTATCAGGGAGAAAATCACTACCGAATTTTATTTCTGTATCTGGAGGTACCTCTGGCAAATATTTGGGAAAAACCTCGAAAAACTCGTTAACTACACGGATTGACTGAACTGTTGGAGCTTTAGATTTAGTATCTTTGACTTGAACTAAATAATAGATTCACCCTTTTGATACCAACTTTCTGGCCTTAAGATAAGATACAAAACGACCTTTAGGAGACACATAACTACTTTTCCATTCAAAAACTGCCTTATCAAGAATCTGAAACTTCACCACTTAGGTGCGACAATTTATTGATGCATGAACTCTATTAGGTTTGCTAGTATGATATTATAGAGGATAGTAATAGGACATTTCTCATAAACTCGTTTGGCAATAATTGACTCACCCACAAGAGTGGAGACTGAGAAGGGCTTAGAGAGATTTTCAGGTCCTGACCTAAAATTTATCGCAATCAATAGAGTCATATAAAAAAGATGTAACCCCGGGTCTAACAACACATATACATCAAGATGAAAGACACGAAGCATACCAGTAATAATATCTGGTGAACTCTCTTACTCCTATCGAGATAGTAAAGCATAGAACCAATTCTGGCACTGACCGCCACTGGTACTGGATGATACACCCTGAAGAGGAACTAGGCAAGCTGGTGAAGCTAGTGCATTAATAACCTGAGTATGGAGATAACCATCCCTACTTCCCTGCTTAGCATATGGACACTTCTTGATTCCGTGTCTTATTTTTCCACACCTATAACAACCCTTTTTTCCTAGCAAACACTCACCCGGATGAATCCTGTCACACTTTGCACATATCGGATGATTGGGTCTTTCACCCACACTGATCTGAGACCTGGGATTAGAAGTCCTGCCCTACTGCTCCTACTTGGTCCTAGGTGTAGGGGCACTGGCTAAAGATGACGTTGGCACTGAAGAATGACCCTGAAACTGAGAACAGTTTCCCTCTCTAGACCTTGGTTGACCATACTCAAACTTCTCCATCCTGGCCTTCTTGTTTCTCTTCTCTCTTTCCTTCAACTTTTCTGCCTCAATCTTGTAAGCATGAGTCATCAACCTAGAAATATCCATATCCCCCATAAGCATGGCAGTCCTACACTACTTGAATACCAAATCAGATACCCCAGTAACAAACTTACTTATATAAGATCTAAAGTCAGATACCAACTCGGGAGCATACTTAGATAGTTGAGTGAACTTAAGGCAGTACTCCTTCACCATCATAGAGCCCTACCTCAGGTTCATAAACTCCTCCACCTTAGCTTCCCTCATCTCATGCAAAAAAAAATATCCAGATATGCATTATAGAATACCTATCAACTTGCAAGAGCTGCATTCTCACCTCTGCCTTCTTTCAACATAACAACCCAATCATAAACAATACCCTTCAGTCTATAGGATGCCAATTATAAACTCTCCTTCTTAGTAACATGCATAATCTGGGTAATCTTTCTAACTTCATCAGTGAAGCGTTAAGGATCTTCATCCATCTTTGACCCATAGAACTCTGGTGAATTCATCCTCATGAAATCATGAATTCTGGCTGCAACTAGATTACCATTTTGCTGAAGTGGGAACTGCCACGTGTTAGTTGCCCTGAACGTTGGCATTCATAACGTGGGCCAACGCCTGAAAGACAACCTAAAATTCAGCATAGGATACGTTCTCATTCAAGGGGTCGGCGTGCATGGTTGGTTGGTCGCCATTTCTGCATTGGCTCGGTGAGGAGGCATCTTCTGTCACGTAAAAGCATGAGTTAAGAAAGATAAAAACAATTGTACACATAATAGATTATGAAAGAAATGATGATTCCTTACTCATTTCGTAACCTTTTGCTTATAAATGTGGCTCGCTTCACATCCATGATCAAGACTCTACGTAACGCAACTTGTCTGACTCCCTAGGACTTTTTAAAACCTTAGGCTCTAATTCCAAGTTTGTAACACCCCGAAAGTACTCCCTATACATCACACGGTGCCCAAGACTATAAGTAGTCCCAAGCTAATCCTTTAAGCCTTATAAACTTGGAACTCATGATAAAAGTAAACTTGACATATGAAATCTGAATATAACTGAATTAATATCTTAATTGAAAGTCCTTATCTTGAAAATCTTTAAAATTGACACTTTTGAACTAAAAACGAAAATAGTCGAACAAGCCTCTACTTCTAACTAAAGAGCTACTGGGACAGACCCCAGCTGACCCAAACATGAATAGAAAACAAATAACTGAAATACTTCTTCAATATCAAAGTCTAATAAACTGGGTCCTCAGACTATGAGGACTCACCAAAAGTCAGGATGTAGGTGATGATGCCTGTAATCAATCGTGCTGCTGGAACTGAGCACCAGAACCTATATTATAAGACAATGTAGCACATAGACATATATGTGGGTCAGTACCTAAATGTAATAAGTATGTGGGGGTGAATGCATACATAATATAATAACTGAATATTCAGATAAACTTTCAATAATGCATGCTAAGTATAAATGACTCACCTTGAGCTTGAATAAACAAAGATTGCAAAATCACAAAAATGAGTAATGAAGCATAAGAATAAACTTTGTGAGCCATAACACTTAGTTTATAAAAGCTTTACTTTTATTCTTTCTTTTGGAAGGTTCTTCTAACCAACATAAACCATGTGAGCTATCATGAAGTCCAATGTCTTACCCACGTTGGGGAGAGTTATTCTACCCTTTCCATCAAAATAGAACTTTAACTTAGTGATCACTATACTTAACCCATATTGGGACTTAAACCTACAATGGCACGTAGTTCTGGGGCATGTGACCTCAAACTCATACCTAACTCGGTGCTAAATACTACTTCCATATTACTTATATGCTCATACTTTAGGAAATCCACCTTAAAATAGCACAAGGGTTTATAGAATAAAAACCAGTTATGCATCTCTTACTTTAAATCATAATGAGGATGAACAAATGTGGATTCTTTTTTGCTTTAAATTATGATATAAAACTTGTCAATAGATCTTAAGAGCATAATCTTTTTGTAAACTCAATACTTCACTTCAGGGTTTAAAATTCATGCTTTAAATTCATGAAAATTCATAACAAAAAGTCATGCTCAATGATCACATTAAAATCTTTCAACAATATCGAGTAAAGATGATGAAATCGAAATCACAATATGAATCTTACAAGTAAAACATGAATATAAGCAATCCTTAATGTACTTAAAGCTTTCAATATCATGGTAATAACAGACTTCAAGAATATAGCAATTTGGGTATGAACCCTAATTCAACACAAGTAAATTAAACCTTAAAACTATGCACTTTGGGCACAAGGGTGAAAGGGTACCCTTGTTCATAACCCCACAAGCCTTAAAGTTTTTGTCTTGGTGAAGTAAACTTGACCTTTAAGACTTGGGAGATGATCTTGAGAAGAAACCTTAATCTTGGTGCTTTCTTGAAGGTTCTTGAACTTGGGGAGCTTGAATTATTGATTACTTAGCGAAAAAGGAATTAAATTTGTTCTTGGGGAAGGAGGAGGGTTTTCTTAAGAGTGATTTTGAGAAGAAGGGCAAATAATACCCTAAAATATGCCCCAAGTCGTGTTATGGACCATTTAGGTTGAAGGTGTAAAATACCCAATTGCCCCCCAATCATTTAAATCAAGATCTGGACATAACATCCTCACTGCGATGTGGTCTTGTTGCAGTTGAAGAAATCCCTCACCGCGACGCGGTAAGTATGAGGTCATGACTAATGTTGTAATGCAAGCTTATCAAGGTGACCCACTAGTTTCATGGCCCAAACATGCCCCAAACCTTGTCAGAAAAATGCGAAACTCCTCCGGGGCATACTTTTACTCCCTGAACATGAATTAACTCAGAAAACAATATCTCGAGGTCGGGAAGACCAAAATAAAAATCCTCAAAGTTTAGGGGTCTTGAAAATGACTAAGTCCCCAACACTTAGTGAAAATTTCAAGTCTTAAGCCCCTTATGCATGCAATTAGAAGCAGAATTGAGCTAAAAATTACAGTGTATTATAATTTTTTAGTCAAAAAACTAACAAAGTGTATTTTCGCTCTATTTCAGATAGTTTAGGAATATTTTTGAACATTTTTCGTATATTAAATACAAATGTAAATTTGATACATTTGAGGAAGACATAGAGAGGGAAAAATATAAAATATAAAGAAGGAGAAAAAGAGGAGTGAAAATATAGAATACGAAAAAAGAAAAAAGAGAAAGAAGGTTTGTATTCGATGATACGCTTGTATTCACTGCTACAAATACAATAATACATCAGTTATAAATTATAATTTTTGAAAGTGTTGCTGTCCCGTGCCCCTTTTGCTCAAATTGTGGCTATTTCGCGTAAGTCTTCCTACTAAAAAATATCTTTAATTAATTTTTTTTAATCCCTACTAAAAAATACCTTTAATTAATTTTTTTTAATGATCGTATTAGGTTAATAGAGATTGAGTATAATTATTATAATCAAAATGAAAAGGGATCGAAATTATTCTTGAACTATTTGAAATGAAGCAAAAATATTTTTCATTAATTTTTTGACTTAAAAATATCTATTTGTTTAACGAAGTGTCACCAAACACACCATGAAAAAAATCACTTTTTTAGATACTACTAGTACTAATAATTTTCTTTTTGTCTTATATTGATATTGAAGGAGTATGTGGTCCAAAATAGTTTTGATGATTGAATAAAGCAAAGCAGAATTATAGTTTAGTTTCCCCAAAACCATTCATCCCTTTCGTCGGTGCCCATATATATATATATATATTACTGTCTCATCACTCATTTGATCTATCTCTTTCTCACGCGCTGTCAACATTTTCCCTCGGCGATTTCCCGGCGACGATCCGATTTTCCGGCGATATACGGCCGTTGGGAACAGAGAATCTTTCCGGTTCCCTTCTCGTATTTGGATCAATCGGCTTCGCAAAAATCATGAATCCCGAATAGTTAGTTCTTCAAAATCCCCTTTGAATTACATGTCTAGACATTTTTTTGTGTTGAATAATGCGATTTGAATGTTGATTTCTGATTGGATTTGCGGAGTTTGTTGATAGCGTAATTGAATTTTGTATTTAATTGTTGTGTCCTTTAGATCCATGAATGTTTTGAAATTGGTATTTTTTGATAATCGTGGTGTTCGGGAGAATTTGATTTCACTAGAACAAATAGGACTAGATTACCATGTTCATTTCTATGTATATCATATATATATATAACAAGCATTTTTGGTAACCATGGCGTTCGGACCAGTTTAATTATTCTCCACGGCTAGAATAGATCGGAATAAATCACAATTTCATTTCTATAAAACAAGGCTTGTGATAAAAAAAAAGCCATTTATGCTAAAATCCATTTCTAAAGGAATAGAGTGAATGAGAAAGATGAATTTGGAACCCCTTGAGAAAGTGCGTCAGGGAAATAATGGTTTTACAAAAAAAAAAAAAATAACTGTGGTGTTCAGGACAGCTTTCGTGGCACCTCGACTAAATCCATGGGATACGTGCCACCTCCCATTAACAACATTTATTAAGTCTATCCATCAAGGATAGGACAGATGGGAAGAATCACTTAGGGGCCGTTTGGTAGAGTGTATTGTAAAATATAATGCATGCATTAGTTAATGTGTACTGCTAGTACCTTGTTTGGTACGACTTTTTGCCTATGTATAACTAATACAAGCATTAGTTACACTCTATTGTGTATTGAAGTGTGTATTAGTAATACACTCTATTTCCTATGTATTAGTAATACAAAGACTTTAAACACATGCATTAACTTATTAAATGACTTTATTACCCCTTAATTTCCCTCTCAAAATATTTCACCATTTCTTTTCCCGCCATTTTAATTTGTAATAGTGAATCTTTTCAAAACATTTCACAATTTTTTTTCCCGCCATTTGAATTTACAACAATGAATGATGATTTAAATAACTATAACATATTTTTGCTTTGCTTTGAGAGTTTTTAAAAAGATTTTTAAAAAAAAATTGAGCCTATTTCTTAATTTTACGTCTTGTATTTTATTTTTGTTTCGACTATGTTAATACGTCGGTGTAACATTTTGCGCAAAGACGAAGGTCTTGCAATTAATCCTAAACCTCTATATAATAGTTCAACAATACTAATTATGTTTGAAATAACAAAAGAACTTTGTTGCAAAAAAGTGTACAAAATCAAAGAAGGGTATTTTTGTAAACAAAAATTTCTTTTATAGAAATTATGTAAGCAAACCAAACAATGTATAAGAAATAATACATGCATAACTAATACAAGCATAAATAATACAAGTATTACTAATGCAAGCATTACTAATACACTATATTTTGCATTGTTCTTATACATTCTACCAAACGACCCCTTAGTGTTTTTTTCTTTGGGGGGTGGAATAGAGGGGTAGTGTTTTTTGTGTCTGGAATTTGAAACTCGTGGTTCTCAACCCAGTTCATTAACCAATAAGCGACACCCTTGGGTGGTAAAGTTGACCATTCACTTTGATTCTTATTTGATGATTTATGATTTTGGCTGGTACAAATTTAGTCTTTAGTTTCTGCCTATTATCCAAATCTATCTGGAAAAGGGGAAGATTATGAGCTCTCTATGTGCATTGGTTGTAGCAGCTTAGTCTTGGTATAGAGGGGTAGTGTTTTTTGTGTCTGGAATTTGAAACTCGTGGTTCTCAACCCAGTTCATTAACCAATAAGCGACACCCTTGGGTGGTAAAGTTGACCATTCACTTTGATTCTTATTTGATGATTTATGATTTTGGCTGGTACAAATTTAGTCTTTAGTTTCTGCCTATTATCCAAATCTATCTGGAAAAGGGGAAGATTATGAGCTCTCTATGTGCATTGGTTGTGCTTGTTGGTTGTAGCAGCTTAGTCTTGGTACACACAAGTTAGCCCGACACTACCATAATTAAAAGATAAAAAAGGAACTGCCGTGATCACCTTTTGATTTATAGCCTGTTTGACGAAGCTTTTGGAGATCAAAATTCATAAGTGCTTATTTTTAAAAAAATGTTGTGTTTGGCCAAGCTTTTGGGAGAAACAAGTGCTTCTGGGGAGTAGCATAAGCTTAAAAAAGTAGCTTTTCCCACTTAGAAGCACTTCTAAAAGCTTGGACAAATACAAATTGCTGCAAAAAAGTGATTTAAATTTTTTGGTCAAACACAATTGTTTCTCACCAAAAATACTTTTTTGAAAAACACTTTTGGAAAAACCACTAATTAAATAAGCTGATTTTAGAAGATTGGTCAACAGGCTATTAGTCGAGGTGCTCGTAGAGAATGTTTGCAGGATTTGATTCATAAGGATTAAGGTCGCTCGGCTCATATCAATGTTCACTTGATTCTTTCTTTTTATTTATAACCGTGCTGTCCGAAGCAACTTACATGCAACTTGACTAATCGACGAGGTAGCTACCGGGTACCTCTATCCACCATAGCTTAAACATATAGGAAGAAATCACCTAGTGCATTGCCTCCAACTTCATTGACTCCTAGGCCACACCGTGGGTGCAATGTTTACTGGATTCTTGTTGATTACTAGTTTGCACCTCTATCTAAAGATGCCAGAAGGTTTACTGGATGGGACCTTGTATTTTCTTTAAGAACTTCCTTCGTAAAGATCTATCTGCCCATATATCAAGTTAAATTAGTGTTAATCGAAATCGTTAATCGTTTCGCAAAATCATGAATTCCGAATAGTCAGTTCTTTGAAAATACCCTCTCCTTTGAATTTCATTGCTAGCATTTTTTTTCTCTGTGTTGAAAAATGCTATTGAAATGTTGATTTCAGCTTGGATCGCGTAGATTTTTATTGATTGTTCAATTGAATCTTATATTTAATTGTCGTGTCCTTTAGATCCATGAAAATTTTAAAGTTGGCCATTTTTTTCCTGATAATCGTGGTGTTTGGGTCAGTTTAATTCCATGGGGTTCAGATAAAGCTGTCCAGCAAGGCTAGCTCGTAGCCTAAAACAGATAGGATAAATAACCTAGTGTTTTATTTTTTTTGATAACATGGTGTCCGGGCCAGCTTGCGCACCTCGTCTAATTCCACGGGATATTTGTCACATCTCACCAACAAGAAGTTTGTCTCTAGAATTTGAACCGGATACGCCATGATTCTCATTGACCGAGTGCTAAAATTGGCCCTTTTCTTTGATAATTGTGGTGTTCGGGTCAGTTTAATTCCATAGGTACGTGATAATTTTGTATACCAAGGCTAGGACAAGAGCAGATAGGAATAAATCACCTAGTGTTTTTATCTTTGGAATTTGAATGTGAGGCCTCATGGTTCTCAAACCACTTCATTGACCGCTATGCGACACCCTTTGAGTGCTAAATTGACCATTTTCTTTGATTCTTATTTGATGATTTAGGAGCTTGGTTGGTACCATTTTGGTTTTTAGTTTCTGCCTGTTATTCAAATCAATCTCAAGAAAGGGAAGAATATGAGTTTTCTATGTGCATTGATTTACACGGAATTTGTGCTTGTTGGCTGTAGCAGGCTGCCCCATGCATTGGTCAAGGTACACAAGCTGTCCTGACATTACCATAATAACAAGATAAAAAAGAACTGTATTGATCACTTTTTTGTCTTAGTCCAGGTGCTCGTAGAGAATTTTTGATGGATTTGATTCATAAGGATTAGGTTGCTGGGGTCCTATCAATGTTCACACGATTCTTCTTTTTATTTATAACCATGGTGTCCAGGTCCTTACATGCACCTTGACAAATCTATGGTGTAGCCACTGGGGGTACCTTTATCCACCAAGGCTTGAACAGACAGAAAGAAATCACTTAGTGTTTTGCCTCCTCTAGAATTTGAACTTAGGACCATATGGTTCTTACTCCGCTTCATTATGTAACCTCAATTCTTGCTGACTACTAGTTTGCACCTCGACCTAAAGATGCCAGAAGGTTTACTGGATGGGACCTTGTATTTCTTAAGTTCCCTTCATAAAAATCTATCTGCCTATAAAGATTATTGTTAATTTCAGCTCAAATGGAACTTAACGCCGTCTCTTCTTATGCTTTCTGCAGTGACTACTTGTTCAAACTTCTGTTGATAGGAGATTCAGGTGTTGGAAAGTCATGTCTTCTCCTGAGATTTGCCGTGAGTATTTTCATCTCATTCAATTTTGTCCCACTTATAGTTACTTTTGCATCTGAGCTGAATGTTACTTGCATGATTCTTTTAATGGCTGATATAAGCAATGAAACCAGGGAAGTTGCACATGTTGACATGTGCTCGTGTATTTAGCAGCAGATATGGAAGTTGCCCCATGTTGCTCCTCTATAGCCTTATCTAAGCATTTTAGAATTTCTGTCAGGTTAGGTCCAAGTTATTAGGTCATTGCTCAATTAGGTCATGCACATACTTATGTCATGACTATCCTTGTGAATGCCACATTTCTATTTTATTTGGCTTTTTTTTGATCTCGAGTTTGGACCCTTCCTGTCAAATACATTTGCACAAGCTATTAAGAGAAAGCTTAAAGCAGCTGATGATAGTTAGAAAATAGAGAAAAGGAAGACAGCAACATGGAGAACTGTGCCTGCCAGCATGTCTTGGGCTGTGGGGAAAGAACAAAATGATAGATGCCTTGAGGATAAAGTACAGTCATTTTTTATTTCAAATGTAGATGTCTGCAGTTATTAGAATCCTGGTGTAAATTGCCTTTTGATAGTGATGTAAACTCTTTAGCATTTGTGATGGGCACTGGATTTAATTGTTTTGGAAATCTTGCTTTGTGTCCAAACAAATGTGATACATTTCTAGATCATTATGTTTTATAAGCTGATTAACTGCTTCCTTCTCTTCTGATGCAGGATGACTCTTATTTGGACAGCTACATCAGCACAATTGGTGTTGACTTTGTAAGCCAAAATTAGTAGTGACTTACATATATAAAATTCTTGCAGTTGGTGAAGTTCCTACTTTATGTTGCAGAAAATACGTACTGTGGAGCAAGATGGGAAGACTATTAAACTTCAAATTGTATGGTTTTCTTTCTTTCTTTTAGTTTTTTTGGGTTGAGAATTGACAGAATTTATTCATGTTAATTTCTTTTGGAAAAGGTCAAGTAGCTTTAGAGGTTACAAATTAGCTAGGTGATGAATACAACTTCTAATATTTTTGTTATAATATTCTGTGTGGTTTTCCATGGATTTATGCACTTCACTTGAATCTTTATTTTAATTCTTCCATACAGATATCAGGTGCTCTAGGATTGAGTTGTGTTCTTTTACAATTGAAAATAATCTGAATTTATCTGCTAGCTTTTGTTCCTGTCATTATGCATTTTCAAAATGAAATTTTAAGTCCTCGTCTGTGTTACATTTGCCAGTGGGACACTGCTGGACAAGAACGTTTCAGGACAATCACAAGTAGTTACTACCGTGGGGCACATGGCATAATAGTATGTTTCCGTGACTCCTTTATAAAGCAAATGAATCAGTTAACTTTTTTCCTTTTCGCTTGATGAAATCCTTACTCTTGTATTTTTTCTTTGAATATTCTGGCAGATAGTTTATGATATAACTGATCAAGAAAGCTTCAACAATGTTAAGCAATGGTTGAGTGAAATTGATCGCTATGCAAGCGAAAATGTAAACAAGCTTTTGGTTGGAAACAAGTCTGACTTGAATGATAACCGAGCAGTGTCGTACGATACAGCAAAGGTTAAGATCTAGCATTCTGTTCATTTTCTTTTTTGGTTTGTCCTTCTAGCACAATGCTTTTCAATTGACTGAAATAGTTCTTGATTCACATACTAGGCATTTGCTGATGAAATTGGCATTCCATTTATGGAGGCTAGTGCAAAGAGTGCCACTAATGTTGAGCAAGCTTTCATGGCAATGGCAGCTGAGATAAAGAATAGGTATTTTCTGTTCATTATTCTAGTACTTTCACCTCCTTATTGATTACTTCGAACCTGTATTCACGCGAGTTTGACTATGGAACTATTTTCAAAACTTTATGGAGTAATTGCTTGAAACTGATTAATCCCATTAAGATATGATCTTGATATGCTAAAAAGCGGTATGTTTCACTACAGTCTGAACAAAAGCTGGTAGGTAGTCCATATATATTTTGCCAAAATTTTATTTGTTTGACGTTTTTGACTACTTGATACAGGATGGCAACACAGCCAGCATCAAACAATGCAAAGCCACCCACCGTGCAGATACGCGGACAACCTGTTAACCAAAAAAGTGGCTGCTGTTCTTCTTAGGTGTCGCATTCTGCTAGCTAGAATTGCTTCCAGAGTCACATTCCAATCGGAATGCCTTGTTTTCTAAGCTGTGCCAGTTCCATTCTTTTTATACACCGGTATCCAAGTGGCCTGTACAAATCACAAGAAGTGCTTTTACGTATAGGACTCTTTCGTCTCCGTTCTATATTTTCACTTCGTCGGGTTTCCATGTCAAAGTTGCAGTGTTTGTTTCTGCAGTTTCAGGCATAATATATGTTTTAGAAGTTGGTTTTTATTAGATGGGATAGTGATAGAGCTGTAATGCTGTTGTACTTGACTATCATGCTCTTCAAATAAAATGCTCTTGCCATAATGTTCTTGTGAGATGTTTTTAACTTCTCAAATCTCAACCATTTGGTGTGTTGCTTTCTAGTGATCTTTTCCATAATGTTGTTCTTCATAATGTGGTGTGGTCTTAAAACAACAACGATTAATTACTCTTAAATATAAATTTAGCTAATATTTATCTTTATTACCCTCTTTAGATCCACTTATGGGATTGCATTTAGATCCACTTATGGGATTGCATTGAGTACGTCGTACATTTTCTCAATAACTAATCTTTTGACACGTATATTTTGTTTCAATGAGAAATTTTTAAGAAAAGCACATAAATATTATTAAAACAACATTTGAGTTGTAAGATAAAAGTTAACAAAAAAAGTGTATAATCGTGAAATAATGACTTTGATCATTTTTAACGCTTGCCGAAGGAAGCAACCTTGATCCCCAAGAGTGCTCAAATGCGTTATTATATGAGTTCGGAGTTAAAAGGAATATTTTTTCATACTTAAGAGTCGAAATGAACAGCACTTATTGAAAACTTTTGCCCACAAAACTACTGAGAGATTCGCCACCTGATTGTTATTTCTGAAAAGATTTTTATATAGTGAACGTTTTGTCACTTCAATTTTTGAGAAATGGTACAACTTTTTCACATATATATGTGTTGTTATTCACTCAATTTTATCTCATCCATCTATCATATTATTCTACTAATATCACCTTTTTGGACTTTGAGAATCCCTTAATAATAATGTCTCAACAATTCGAAATGTTTTTATATTGAATTGAACTGGATGTATGTAAATGCAATGAATATTATAAAAATAAAAATATCAAGGACTCCAAAAATTCTTGGTCGTAAGTTTTGGAGCTGTGCACGTTCGAAGGTAAAATGTTTAAGTTGTTCAATTAAAAATATGTGTATGTTAACATTTTTCCTTATTTTGTTGTTTTAGAAAAATGGTGGATGTGATTATTTTCAGTGTATAAAGTATGTCAATAAATGAAACGTACATCATTCCACCACAATTGAAGAGACCCATATTCGATGGAGATATCGCGACTTCACTGAACACTATGAAGTTTGACACACTATTTAATCTCAATGAAGTCATAGAAGATAGAAATTTTCTTATGACATTGCTAAAAGAATCAAAAGAAAAATAAACTCATTTGAAGATATGCTTAATGAAACTGAGCAGGAGAAACGTGTTTTGAAAAGGAAATGAAATGAAGAACAGAAAAAAAGAAAATATTGGAAGTTTTTATGTGTATTTGATGTTTGATTTGAAATTTTTTTGCCGTTGATTAGTTATCATGTAGTCATTCAGTGAGTTTAATGTTTGTGCAGTATGCTTTTTTATAATTTTATTAGTCCGAATCTGTCATGTAATATGTTTTTCAATTTAAATTTGAATAAAATCTATTCTTATTCAGTAATTGTTGTTTATTTTACTTAATATAAGTACTCCCTTCATTTCAAAATGAATGACCTACTTTGACTTGAAACAAAGTTTAAGAAAATAAAGAAGATTTTTGAATCTTGTGGCCTTAAATTAAAGTTGTGTCAAATGTACCAAAATATCCTTTAATCTTGTGTACCTAAACATGCCACATGAAAAGTTGAAAGTAAAGTGTTGCCAAAAAAGGAAAGAGGTCATTCTTTTTTAAACGGACTAAAAAAGAAATTAGGTCATTCCTTTTTAAACGAAAGAATACGGAGGGAGTATTATTTGCTATTCATTTTTTATCACAAGTTTTGATTTTTATAAATTATATTTTGTTATCTATATTTTTTAAATTCATAATTTAAAATTAGAGATACCGATATTTAATACTAAGGGTGTACAGATCAAACCGTCAAATCAAACCGAACCGACGAACCAAATCAAACCGAGAAAAAAAATCGACTTATGATTTGGTTTGATTGGTTTGGCGTTAGAAAAAAAATCGACCATTCTTGGTTTGATTTGGTGTTAACCAAAAAAAAGTCAAACCGAACCCGAATCAAAGCGACATAATATATATATAATATTTAAAATTTTTTATACAAAAAATATTAATTATAATCTTCTTTTTAAATATTTTTTCAACTAGTTTTAGTAATTTTCAATAATTTGAAAGTAGATGTAGATATATATTTGAAAAAATACATAAAATAGCATACTTAAGTATTAAATTACAAAAAAAATAGCGACACTTTTACGAATTACATTTTGTAGCATATGTATTTGTATTTTTGTAGCAACAATTTGCAAAAATACAAAATACATATCGATCATAAGGACAATAAAAATCATATGTATTTGTATTTTTGTAGCAACAGTTTTCAAAGATACAAAATACAACTTGCTATATTATGTAATTATGAAACTCATAATTAAGGGGATAAGTATGCTATTTTTGAATTTTGCCCTATATATTTAGATTTGAGCCTTTAAGTTGTAATATTCATCCATTAATTGCTAATTAAATGATCGAAAACCCAATATAAACTTAAAACCTAAACTTTTCACTCTTCATCTCACTTTTTAGTTTCAAAAGAGCTTTTCGCTCCTCATTTTTTCATAATTATGGTTTTTATTAGCACATGAGTGAAAACATATTTGATCTAATTTTCGATCACAATATAATTGTAAAAACTAAAGATTATAAAAAAAAAACAAAAAAAAAACAAAAAATCCAAAAAAAACGACTAAAACCTAAACCGAAAAAACCAATTTTATGTTGGTTTGATTTGGTTTGTAGTTTTAATAAACCGACATGATTGGTTTTTTTTTTTTTTAATAAAAATCGAACCAACCCGACCTATGTACACCCCTATTTAACACTACAAAAGTATTTAATTACATAACAGTTTTCTTAGAATTCAATTTATGTATTATATAAATATTTTCTTAGAATATAATTTATCTATTTTTTTAATACTCCCTCTATTTAAAAAAGAATGACCTAATTTAACTTGGCAAGGAGTTTAAGAAATTTTATTTTATTTTAAATCTTGTGGTCCTAAACTAAAGTTATGTCAAGTGTATCAAAATATACTTTAATCTTGTGGTCTTAAATATGTCACGTGAAATTTTAAAGAAGTATTATCAAAAAAGGAAAGAGGACATTTACTTTTGAAACTGATAAAAAAAATAAGCAGGTCATTATTTTTGAAACAGAGGAAGTATACTATTTTTTGAATAAAAAACTTATTCCCACTCTTGTATAAGAAGTTCATATTGCACACTTCATAACATCAATCTCATAAAAATTGTAAATTATAGTTTCTAAACTTCTTCTATAAGTCAAGACATCAATATCTTCAATCTCAATTATTTTGTTGACACGATTTTTCATATTTTTTTCTTGTTCATCTACTTTATTAAAATATCAAGATACTTTTGAATTTGAGTTAATTTTTTTATTTTTCTTTAATTCGGCTCAGTAAAAGAAAATTTTCCAGCATTATATTTATAACCTTAATAAGTTTTACATTTCAATTTAGCGGCTTAAAATTTTTCTTAGACTATAGTCAATAGAGAAAAAAAATAATTGTACGGATGTTTATGTTTATAATTAATTTAAGAAGATTTAATCTTGAATTTTTGCAAAACAGTAAAGTAGCCATGTTATGGAACCACTGGCATGCGTATTATTTTTGTAAGGATTATGCATTACACTACTGGGGCTTGCAAACTTCATTTTATTTTAAACACTTGAACCATTTTTGCAGAAAGACTATATCTAACCGAACCACCTTCATACAAAACTTCTCCACCCCAATAACTAAACTAACCCTAACGGTGTCACTCATTATTTTTATCCTTATAAGAAATTTAAATGAATAACTATTTGGGAAAAAAGAAAGCTTTTCGTGAACAATGAATGTAGCTTGTGATGAATGAGATAAAATAAAGTAAACAACAACATATTTATAAGTGAAAAAGTTGTACTATTTCTCAAAAATTGAAGAGACAAAACGTTCATTATATAAGAATCGTTTTAGAAATAACACTAAAGTGGCGAATCTCTCAATAATTTTGTGGGCAAACGTTTTCAATAAGAATCTCTCAGTAGTTTGTCCATTTGTGGGCAAACTATTACAATTTTTTTTATGAAATGTAGTTTGCCCATTTTTGGGCAAGCTGTATTAATATTTTTTTTCTTCCCCAAACGTTGACAGACGGTGTTAGTTGTAGTTTACCCCAAAATGAGCAAACCGTCCATTTTGTAACATAAATAAAAGTACTGTCTGTTTTGACTCCTAAGCCTGAAAAAGTGTCTCTTTTAGCTTCGGGCTCTTATTATAACGTAGACATTGGAGCTACATAGCATGTTTGGCGAAGCTTATAAAATTAATTTATTTTGAGAAGTATTCTTTTTTAAAAGTGATTTCCAAAAAGTTACTTTTAGTGAGAAGTAATTTATGTTTGAACATAAATTTAAAAAAAAAAAAAAAAACACTTTTGAGCAACAATTAGTGTTTGACTAAGCTTTCAAAAATGCTTTTGGGGAGAAATTACTTGTTTTAGCTTATAAAAAACAGTTTCTACGATTCCTAGATGCGCTTATTTTCTCCCAAAAACTTGGCTATACACCTTAATTTTTAAAAAATAAACACTTCTGAGAAAAAATAAGCATTTTTGAAGAAAAATAAGCTTGACCAAATGAGATATAAGTAGAATACAATAATGTACTAGCTTGTATTCACGCACTTTCACAATGTTTCAATCGTTGTATACACGCACTTTCACAATGTTTCAATCGTTGTATACATGAAATGCTCAATTAGAATGTTCTTTCCCATTTCTAAGTAGATGGAGCTATTTTTTTTAAAGGCTAAACTTGCTCTTTTTTGACTTTGTCTCAACTGCCATCTAGTATCTTGCAGTTTTGAATGTGCAGAGATAGATATTTAACCTTGTATAAAGTTGAATAAGTAGACACACATATTCTATGTGACACAATACACATAAGACGACATGTAGGCAGGGGCGGAGCCAGCTCTTTGGCAGGGGGTTCATCTGAACCACTTTCGATGAAAAATATACTATTTACACATGATTAAAATATTTTTTTATGTATCTATAATAGGTGTTGAACCCCATTCGATTAGGTTTTCTTCAAATATTAAACCCCCTGAATTGAAATACTGACTCTGCCTCTACATGTGGACGTAAGTTGCCACATAACACGGACATTAAGGATAATATTAAGGAAAATGTAATGTCATACCAGTTTACTTAAGGCTGTGCTTTACATATGTGGCTGTTGGAAATGATAGAGAAAGCTTGAATATATATGTTCTTGTAGTAATTGTGCAGTTTATGAGTGATTACCCTACATTTAATTGATAAAGAAAATGAATGCACGTCTAGTGGTGTGATAAAACACCTTTCTCGAATCAAAATCAAGGCAATCAGGGGGAAGATTCATTTTTCTTGTATTAAAATAAAATTATACACATAAGCACAGCAAGTTAAGTAATCGTTAGTCAGCTATAAAATTGATTAGAGCTGTCAATACGGGTCAGTTTAGCCTATCTGGGCTAGTTCACACGAGCTTTGGAGTTTGACGGGTCAGGCTAGACTGACCCATCAACATGACAGGTCAGAAAATAGCGAGTCCAACTCATCATACTGTGGGTTGGCCCCTACGGATCAACCCATTTTTTAAAATATATTATATTTATAATCTTAATATGTATTTTAAATTATTTTAATTAAATAAATATTTACGATATAATATTACATGAAGTTACTATTTGTTAGTCAAGTCTCAAATTTACAAAAAAATTCTAATAATCTATGAATTAAATAATTTTTGACACCAAATTCAAATCAAATAGAGATATTAAAAAACAAATGAAACTGTTAATGAATAATAATACAACTAAGCTAAATAGCAACATTAATCTAATTTTGTTTTAACTAATCACAATAAAACACGACGAAATGACAATATTTAGTCCATTAAAAGTGAAAATAAACTCCTTAAAAAAACCCTCATGACATTTATGGCATGTTCAACATCGTCACATCAACTTCATAAAACATATTTGAATTCTTAAAAATTTAGTATTTTGTATTTTGATTATTTATGTATTTTATAAAGGGGATCTTTCAAAATAGCAACATTTTACTATAAAACCCACCTTCCATAGCCACATTTTACATAATTACCATTTATAGCTGATGTATTCGATTTATGCCCATTGTATTCGGTTTTACAGATTGTATGTATTCATATAAAATATGAATACAATTCCTATTTAGTCATGCCAAAAATGGAATTCAATATTTTAAAAAAGAAAAAAATCTCAATCACGCTTATCTCATTGAACTGAATATTTTCTTGCCTAACACTACCGTTATCTTTTTTTATATTTTTATTTTTTTGTGTTTTTCCTATTTTTTCTTCTTCTTTTTTTTTTTTCCTACTTTTTTTTTTTTCTTTTCTTTCTTTTTTTTTTTTTTTTTCTTTTTCTCTCTCTTTTATCTCTAACTTCTATTTCTCTTTCTTCTTTTCTTTTCTTCTTTGATTTTTTAATTTTCTTTTTTGTACTTACTTTCTTTATTATTATTTTTTTCTATTTTATAATTTTTGTATTTTTGAAAAATATGACTAGTCTAGCACAATTCATGGATGATAATGTAAATACCATAATTATTTATCGTATTTGTAGTCACACCGTCATTTATATTTTTGTATTTATTGATACAACTGTATTTGTATTTGTATTTTAAAGTTCGCACTTATATTTATATTTTATAGTTCATATTTGTATTTGTATTTAATAGTTCTCACTTGTATTTGTATTTGTTAGTTTGGGCCATCATTTATATTTTATATAATTGACAATTGTATTTTAAAGAACTATTTTGTATTTGTATTTTATAATTGATTGCATATTATATTGGATTATATTTATATCATGGTTTTATTGTGTTTGTATATTTAGATTATATTTGGATTAAACTTGTATTTGTATTCTATTTTCTTCCTTACCTTTTTATTTTTAATAAATTATTTTGTATTTGTATTTGTAAGTTGATTGCATATTGTATTTAGTCGTGACCATGTACAATTTATCATTTGTATTTGTATACAAACAAGTAAGTGCATTAATTGTATTTTCGTGATTCTAAAATATATAAATATGCAATGTATCATTTGATACAAATGTACCGTTTTGTATTTGTATATCAAAATTATCATTCATATTTGTAAATAAACAAATATCACTTGATACAAATACAATGACAAACAAATGAAACAAATGATTTTACAAATACAAATACAATATGTATTTGCATATATTGTATTTGTATAAAAATTTGAGTTGTATTTATTTGTATAAATAAATACAACTAGTATCAATAAATACAAATAAGTATTCGTTGAAAGAAAATCAATCGTTCTTTTTCAATAATTAAAAAATACAAATGATAGCTCACACTTGTATTTATATGTTATAGTTCACATTTGTAGTTGTATTTTATAGCTCACACTTCTATTTATATGTTATAATTGGCATTTGAATTTATATTTTATAGTTTGTACTTGTATTTGTTTATTATAGTTCACATTTGTATTTGTCTTTTATAGTTTGCACTTGTATTTGTGTTTGTTAGTTCGCACAAATGAAAAGAAGGAGAGAAATTGAAAAGAAAAAAAAAAGAAGGAGAAAAATAAGAGAAAAAGGAGGAGAAAAAAATGAAGGAGAAAAAATACAAAAAAAGAAGAAGAAAAGAGAGGAGAAAAATGAAAAGGAAAAAAAAAAGAATAAAAAATAAAAAGAAAAAAGAAAAAAGTAAAAAAATAAAAAATAAAGAGAAAGCAACAAAAAAGGAAAAGAAAAACTGAAGAAAAAATTTGAAAAAAGAAAAAAAAGAAGAGAATAATAGAAAATAGAAAAAGAGAGAAAATACATGAAAAAGGTTATGAATTGTAATTAGGAATAATTAATAGGTAAGAGGGGCTATGAATTGTAATTAATTAAAAATTAGATTTTAAGTGGTAATAAAAGCCCAATAGTGGCTAGTCCGGGTAATTTTTTTCTTTTATAAACATATTTAATATTGGGACAAGGACATGGGTTGTTCATTTTTTTAAAAAAATGGCCTACATTTGAAAAGGTGGACATGGATTGTCCAGTCGACTAAACTAATTCCTTTTCTTAGCCATTTGGCTCAATTAGTTTCATGTATTCTCTATACTCAAATGATACACTTTTATACCAAATTGATACACTTTTATAATATATTGATACACTTTTTAAAAAAGAGAAGGGAAATTCAATGCAAGCACATGCAGTCCCTATAATCAATTGATATTCTTTTATACCACATTAATACACTTTTATACTACATTGATACACTTGTCCATATACTCAATTGATACTCTCTTCTACTAGATTGATACATTCTTATAATGCATGTAGAAATTATATAGAGTCGTATAAAATATGTATCTAAATAATAATTGTAGGTAAAAATAGTATAAAAATGTTATAATTATTATATAGAATATGTGTATATATAGAAACTATATCATTATTATATATAGATATATATATATCTTTAACAATTGTATTATATTAAAGGTATCTGATGTTGTATTTTATTGTATAAATAAGTAAAACTAAAATGAAACTGAGTATAAGCTTAAATGCTTAATCCGGGAGCTCTAAATAATTATCGTTACTTAATCAAGTGATTTGACATAGAAAAAAGAATAATACTAGTTAAAGCTTTGGGGTGAAAACAAGTGGAATATGAGTGCAGTGCCCACACAGCTCGTGTAGGTGACCAAAATGAAAAGAATAAAAATCAAAATATGAATATGATAAGAACGGATCATCAGATAAATGGATTGTGATAAGAATTTTGTGACGGGGATTAATTAAGTCCATGAAAATATAATTTTTTAAATTTGAATGGATTGGTAACTTGCATATTCATCGCGTTAAGTATATTTATCCGTCCAGTTAAGTTTATCCCAAAATAATGGAAAGTGAGGTTGCATGAGAGAAAAAGAAATGATGGGGAGGTGAGGTACGTGTAGCCGCCGTGATAGTGGACATCTTGGGCTAAGAAGTGCCATGATCGAGTGGCTATTTGCTAGGTTAAATTTACGTGCTAGTTTTGTGGAATTATTTTAGTTTTAGGTGTTATTTTTGTCCTTTCCCTAATATTGAAATATCTATGATGATCCAAATAGACTAGGGGTGTGCATCGGCCAGTTCGATTCGATTTTATGTATTATCGATTTCTAAATATGTTAAATCAATAATCAAACCAATAAGATATTTTTTATCGATTTTTAGTCCTTAATAGTTCGGTTGCCGGTTTAACTGATAAGAAAATATGCATAATATAGAAATAGTAGGACCTAACAAGCAAAGAAATGAAATTTTAGTTGCAGCAAAAATCCTACATGATGTGCTTTATTTTACAAGAATCTTCAAGCTTGAATAGGTTTATAGAAATGAAAGAGAAATATAGAGTAGTTTTTATATATATATATATATATATATATATATATATATATATATATAATTTGGAATATTCTTCTTGGGTTATCGGTTTATCCAATAACCCAATAAGAAAAAACTGAACCGAACCAATAATCCAATAATTTTTTTATAAAACTATTAAAAAATTGTTAACCCAATAACCCAATAACAATAAACCAATAACATTTTTATCGGTTTGATTTATTGGTTGGTTCGATTTTTGTACACCTCTAAAATAGACTTTGAGTTTGGACTCATTTTTTTTAGTTCTTAGTACTTTATTCTATTTTTTAATTATTTTTTATTTGGTCCACGGGCCAGTCCTGCCCATATTGCTCAAGCCCTACGGACTAACGGGCTTATACGAACCGGGCTAAAAATCCTGTGCTTAAATGGACTATAAAAATCGTATCCCAGCCCTATCAAATTACAGACTGAATCAGGCCAGCCCAACAGGTCTGGCCCATATTGACGACTTTAAATTTGACGAAGCACTCATAAAAGTAACAAGAAAAGAAATATATTTACCTATTCATAAAAAATGTTATTCCTAATTTCATTGTTGTGTATCCTTAATAACACTCCTAAAATAACTGCAACACGTTTGTTTATTAAGAAGTAACGAGACTTTTTTCATAGGGATAATTACGCCAAATGGCCACTTGGCCAACGTGAACAGTTTCAAGCGAATTATATATCAAAGAACTCGAAACATTGAGAAGAGCTTGTATCTAAAATTTGAAATAGTTAAGAGGAGATTTTAAGTTAATCGAGATTGAAAAACTTATAAATCAAGTTCTTTAATGGCTACAGATTGTGCTTTATTGATTTTTTTTTAAAGAAATTGTGCTTCATTGAAGACAAGGGAGAAATGGTAATATTCTTACTAAAAGTTACATAAAACAACTACTTTACTTTACTTTACTACACGATATCCCACTTCTCAAAACTAATTATAAATATCCCATTTTTACAATTTTTCTCTCTAAGATTCATATACAGAACTCTGCCTTTCCATCTTTACGCTTTGCCTACAATCAAGGAACCACTTTCAAGTGGTTACCAATTTTGAATTCTCAATTTTGTTTGGTTCAAACTCTTCATCAGCGTCATTCAAAAGTATTAGAAACTCCATTAAAAACATTCTGAAACTTTATACTGGAGGTTAGTAAAATTTTGTTTTTCAATTTTACCAAATAAAGATTCGATGGAATAAGTTGTTGCATGTGTTTCATTCGTTAAATCTTACTTAGTAACGGATGATTCTCCATCTTTTAGTCTAGGATTAACTCAGTTAGAACATAGTGAACCAACAAATCGAGTTATTGGGTTTGTTCCTGAAAATTTTGATAACGAGGATCCAAATTTCAGTAAAAATAGATTAAAACATCGGAACAACCCCGTTAAGATGAAAAAGTTGAGCAAAGTTGTTGCTCAAAGTTCAAAAAATCAAATCGAAAAAACTTCAAGGAAGAAAAAAAAAGGATACCCCACGGCCTCATCTACCAAAGGTAATGTGAGTTTTGTGTTTGAATCTGCTTATTTTTTGTTCGAAATTTCTTGTTATTTTCATTCATGTGAGAATTTTTGTTAGTTTTTAGTCCATATAATAATAATTGTTATGTATATGTGTAGTATATACATAATATTATTATGTATATAAAGGCATATACATAAGAATTTAGTGTAAAAAGTATAATATATATTTTAGAAGTTATTGATAACTTAAACAGTTTCAATAAGTATGGGATTCAATATTTTTCATTCAAGATTAGGTGTTTTCTTTTGTTTCTATATATACATAACAGAGTGTTACGTATGACCTACGCTGGTATTTTCAGGTCATATACACAACAATTCTTATGTATATGAAAAATGTACATAACATTGATATGTATATTTATGGACATACATAAATATGTAGTGTATAATGCTATGTATACAAAGACACATACATAAAAAGGCACACACATACCAATATAGCGTATAATGTACATTATACATAACAATGTTATTGTGTTTTGGAGTTTTAAATATGATTGCTATGTATATTTTGTGTTTACATGATTTGAAATATCGAATAAAAAAAGTTCCTCCGCATTCGTTGCATTTCGACAATTCATGCAACCGCGATTTTAGGTCAGATATAAAAAGTATTTGGGCGAAGAAGTACAAAATCTTTTTCGCCAATTATTTTTTGGGTTATTTCTCGACATGCCTTAGTGCAACTTTTTGGGGAAAACTTCAAAATGCTTGCTCATGCTTGAGATAGAGTAAGATAACCCAGATGAAATACATGTTTTTGTGAAGAAAACTGTGCTTAAGTTTTCTATCTTTGAGTTTGCTCTCATTACTAGTCTTAAATGTCGCGATAACATCGAGGTTACCTGTATTATGAATCATCCAAATCTGTTTTAATGGAGAAGTACTTTCCAAATGTTAAAAATCCTATTAAAAAATAAATTTTGTTCAGCGTTTTAAGATGAAAAACTTTGAAAACATTGCAGATGCTTTGCACATGTCTATTATGTATTTCATTAATAATTTTTTGTATTTGCAATTGCGTGATTGTAATACCCCGTACTTATCCTAACTCAATTCAACTCTTAGTTACATGCTTAAGGTGCTTAAGGCTTGAAATTTTCACTAAGTGTTGGGAACTTAGCCATTTTTAAGACCCCTAAACTTTGAGAAATTTTATTTTGGTCTTTCTGACCCCAAGATGTTAGTTTTTGAGTTAATTCATGTTTAGGGATGTAAGAAGTATGTCTCAGGGGAGTTTTGAATTTTTCAGATAAGGTTTGGGTCACGAATCCAATAAGTCACCGCGATAGGGCCGCGTCGCGGTGAAGGTGTTTACATCCAGTTCTTGATTTATAATTGAATGCATGTATCATGATCTTTATCCTAGTGTGTGAAGTGTTTATGAGGTGAAGAATGTTCATAGAAATCACTTAGAACAAAGTTAAGCTAAGAGCTTTTGATTTGTCCAAAGTTTGATATTCTATTCTACAAGGGTCAACTTTGAACGTGTATAACTTTTTATATACGTGAAATTTTTCAGCTCAAGACCCACCAAATTATAGATAATTGAATTAGCTTTTCAACGATACCAATTTCTCTTTAATCCGATACTCGATCGAAAAGTTATGGTCATTTTTGTTAGAACTAGTAAGCCACTGCAAAAAGACCACATCGCAGTGAACCTATAAACCGCATTCCAGCTGCGAATTTAATTGCTCGAGGGAAAATTATGTATTTTCCCTTCTACCTCATCGTCCATAACACTATTTAGGGTATATTTTAGGTCGTAATTGGCCTTCTTCTCCAATTCTCCTTTCAAAGAAACCCTAATCCTCTCCTAAGAACATCAATTTTATTACTTTCTCTCCAAGAAAACCATGAATTCAAGTTTCCCAAGTTCAATAATCTTCAAGAATGGTGCTTCCTTCCCAAGATTAAGGGTTTAAGGTATGTGGGAGTTCATCCATGGGTCCCCTTTCACCCATAGAGCCCAAAAAACTTTTCTTTAATTAAAGATATGAATTTTCCCTTTTGTTTATGAAATATCATGTGTTCAAGATAAATTTAAATCATGATTTCCTTAGTAATTTGACTAAATTCATGTCCAAGTATGTTTTCATGAAAAGTTAGGTTATCTCATGCTTTAAGTTTTGATTCCCATGACGTATCCAATTGAATTTCATGTTATACTATCGAATTATGAACTTTGTCATGTCTACAAGTGTTTCTAAGTGAAAAATTAATCTATTCATTCTTTGAGTTGCAAGTTTATATGTCCTATTCCATTGATTCCATGTTAAATCCCCAACTTATGAATTTAGTCATGCACTCATGTTGCTTTCACATGTATACCATATTCTCATGATCAAGCTCATGACTCTTTACATGTTTGACGAAATGTCTAAACGTTGGGTTTTGAGTAATGATCCCCTACTATGATTTTTAAAGCTTGATATGTCATCATTATTATTTCCATTTAGTGCTGGTGGGTTATGAACACCCGATACCTATGTGATTTACATAAATTCAGATATTCAAGTATTCAGACAGTTAATCCATGAATCTTATCAACATACTCAGATATTCATATTTATGTTGAGTTTTATCAGTTTATATATTCATAATTACCCTAGAATATGTATGCACTATTATTTCCAAAATACCATGGCCTGAGCTTATCATTTATAAGTTATCAGTGCATGCATCAATTAGTATTCAGTGTCTTTCAACTGGGAGTAGGATTTAGCATCGACCGAATGCAGGGATGACAGCTTCCCCGTCAGTTAGGCAGAGTCGTTAGTAGCAATCCCTACATTTCAGAGCTACGTAGCCAGCGTAGGATATAAAGAGTTACTCGTCAGTTTAGGCTTGGCTTCCTCTCAGGGGTCACCCGTCAATTTAGGCTTGACACCCTATTCCTTCAGGACATCAGTTAGTGATCACTACAATTCAGGTTCAATTCTGATGGAAAGGATAGAGCATCCCTCCTCAATCCTCAACGTGGGTCAGACGTTGGACTCCATGATAGCTCATATGGTTTATGTCAGTTACATGATAGCTCCCATAGTCTCCGTGCAGTATTCAGTATAGTTTTAGTTCAGGTTTTCTTGACCAAAACATACAGACACTCCGTTATTCAGTTATCAAATTTTAGTCTTTTAGTTTACAGATTATTTTAGAAATATGCTTATTCTTTGTCTTGCATTCTCATATATTACAGTTTCCATATATTCATGCTCGGTTATCTCATGTTGTTCAGTTAGTCCTTATCTCATATTCACAATACCCCACAGTTTTAGTCTAGTTATTCAGACTAAGTATAGTTCAGTATTACATGATCAGTATTCAGTTATCAACTATTCAGTGTTCGAATATTAGTAGTTCGTATTCATATATCAGCTACTCAGTGTATAGGCGCTAGTTATCTCTTTTCTTAGATTTCAATCATTCCATCACCTAGGCATCAGTTATTCAGTTAATCAGATCAGCCTAGTACATGTATTTTTTGTTTTGTATGTTCATGTATTCATGTTTATCGTATCCCAGCTTCAGCTCTACTTATGTTACAATAAGTAAAGTTTTAAGAAACTAAGTGTAGTGATTCACCATCTTATCAGATTATGTTTGTTACTCATGATTTAAGCTACTTCAGATTTTAATTTATTTCAGTCTCTTGATGAGTCTACTTACACTTAGCATGCATATTTTAAGATTACGTATGAAATTAGTTTTACTTATTGCATTCACCCCCGCTTACTCAGTACATTCTAGAAGTACTGATCCACATATACAGCTGTGTGGCTACATTATTTCATAATGTCGGTACCAATTGAAGTTCATACATCATGATTAGACAGTTGCAGTTCCATCCTACAGGTGATGAGTTATCCTATTTCGGGGACTTCAGTCAGATGTTGTTCGTATACTTTACTTTATTACTCATATGTATTAATTGTGGTAGTTAGGGTCATGTCCCAGCTATCTATAGTTAGTATAGTAGAGGCTTTGTAGATGTCAATCAGAGTTAGTCATGTAATTTCATTTCTCTCTTCAGTTTTGTCAGATTGTAAATTGTATCAGTATTATAATTCTTCCCAGATTTTGTCATGATTATATTTCTGCACTACAGAACTAGTTATTTATATATTATAAATCAGTTGCTTAATAGTATGCCAATTCATAGTTTATCTTGGGATCACTTGGGGTTTCAAGTACCGTGTTACGACTAGGGGATAGTCTCGGATCATGAAAAATATGGTATCAGAGCACATAGTTCAAGTGTCCTAGGGTGTCTATAAAGCCGTGTCTAGTAGAGTCTTGCAGAACAGTACGGAGATGTCTGTACTTTTCTTCGAGAGGCTACAGGGCATATAAGAAAATTTTCCCTTCTTTCATGTATCAGATCGTGTTATAGAAAGGTTCTATATGAAGCTTATGTAGATTCTCATCATGCTCCACTCATGTCAACTCTACATTACTTTTAAGGCAATAGAAATAGTAAAGCTCAAATTCCTTCATTCAGATAGCCCCCGCAGACAGTTGTGGGATTGTACACAGGCGTAAAAGTATCCTATCGGTTCTGTTATTTTCCAAAGTTTAAAGATTTCATTCATGACCATGAAAACTCGTGCACTAATCCAAAGTCTGATATGCTTTCAGATCCCTCCCCAGAATCCTATGCAACATATGACCTAGAGTTAGAAGCATGAACCTAGAAGTTTAATAGCAGTAAAAGTGGGGATAGTGTTATTTGAATTTGATGTATTATGTATCCATGAGGCTAGTTGTATGAAGGTAAACCAGAAGGCTTGAAACAGTGTATGCAAGAATTTAAATTTGTTGATTCAAAATTATAAGTTGTTAATGTTGGGTATGTTGGTGTAATGGTAGTTCTCATAGTTGAGGGAAAATATAAGTTTAGATATATGATATTAGTAGGCTATGATCAACGTAGCATGGCTTATTAAAGGTTTGGGAATATCCATGTTAAGTGTTAGAATCTAAGTTTGAATTATGGATGGTTGAGCTAATAGAAAAAAAAAGTTAAAATTTTAGATGGTGTGAACTCATGGTATGGTGATACTCATGAAAATTCTAAGTTAGTAAGTGCTTAAGTTATTATATGATGACTATTGGGGCTATAGAAAGTTAAGAGTTTTATATCAGAAGGTAGTACTAGCAGTAGATTTTTCACTATCATGTGTAGTCTTTCAGGCAGAGTTTACTATTGATGTATCTCAGGCTTTAGAGTAAAGTGGTTGCAGTTCAGTTTAGAGTTCATCAAAAGGGTCCCACATACTAAGAATGATGGCTTTAAGCTAAGGGGGAGATGATAGAACGAGAAACCAAGTTAGGCTCCCAGATCCTAGTAGTGATGCTTGAATGTGTAGAAAATCAGTAAAGAAGGATGATTCCTAACCCATTCTTATTTCAGTATTATATTCAGTCATCATAATATCGACTCATGCCTTACGTGTCAGCTCCATGATCATAGTTCATGTTCATGTATATCATAGAGAATCATGTATGCTTCCATATCCTTGTATGAAGAGTTCCAGTTCACTCTACAGTAAGAATCATATTCCATGAAATTATGAACTCCAAACTTAGGTCATGCAGCTCATGACTCATGTACTCATGCTTTACAATATGTTCAGTTCCAGGTACTCATGTTATACTCTATATGATCAATGAAATTCATATTATGTCATGTATATCCTCAGTTTTGATCTTTGTAATAAATCTATGTCGTGGATACTTTATTCCTCAAGCCTCAGTAAAGTGTCCCATTTATGCATAGTATTTTTTTATATTTCAGGTCCTCATGTTCTAACCTTTCAGTGACCTCTCCTTAGGCCAATATAGTGATGATGAACAATTATTTAGATTAGATTGATAAAACATTTCTTGTTGATGAAAGATTGTTGTATGCTTGCTTTAGCTAAGGCTGTAAGTGTGAAGTAAAATTGAGGCCAGGTTTTTTATATATGTCATAGTTAGTTGAAATTTTTATGTGTATTTTCTTGGGGTAGTGCATGGAAGTTGTTGATGATAGAGGTTTGGAGAATATGAGAAAGATGCTTTTATGGGTGTTTGTTTAGAAGTGCATATATGGTTATGATGATAGGCTTGAATGTCATGTTTATATATATGTAGATGAATGCATTATGCGTCAGAGAATGTCTAGTAAGGGTTGAATGTAGTTGTTGAAGTGGTAATAGGAATTATTCATGAGATGAGAAGTTGTGAAAGCGCAGAGTGTATTAAATTCATGATTCAGACTAGTGTCATGGTGTGATGTGTAGTACTTTGTAGATTCGAGTAAGCTTGAACATAGTGAGAGAATTCAGTACAGCTCAGATTCAATAGATAGAGTTATCAGTGCCCATGTGAATATTTTTAGTAGCCTCAAGTGAAGTACGGTATTGAAATGGAATGTATAGTTGAGGGAGTATTTGAGGAGTATGTCTAAGCTTGAGTGTAGCAGTTGCATTGTCTAAGGTTAGAAAATTCCAGTTTATGTTTCATTGGCCTATGTTCCATGGTACAAATTTATAGCCATATTAAGATTCCTTACTCATATATATTATTCAGATCATGCCCAAGTTCTTTTCTCCTTGCTGTTATTAGAACTTCTTAGAAAGAGTATTAAAGAAATACTCCAGTTGAGTATAAGCTTTCAATATAATTCAGTCCGTATAGCCAGTAATTTAGTTTAGCAGCCAGACAAACAAGTTCCTATGGTTTTTCCATCTTGTCTTACTAGCCGGAGTTTCATGAATATGGTCATTCCATGAGGTAAAATATTCACATCTGTGCAAATTACAAATTCACCTCTGTTCATGCATCATGCATCAGTTTCAAATTCCAGATATTCAGTTATGACTCAGTTCGTAAGTATCCCATATATCATCTCAGTCTTTCCTTGGTATTTTAGCCAAGTTTTAGTTTCATTCGGGGGACGAATGGCTCCAAGGGGGATACAAACATAATTTCAAGAACTTTTAACTGGAAGGTTGTCAGCGTCAAGTCGAAATATGAGAAATTTATAAGTGGCATGTTCAGTAAGGTAATTCTTAGTAACTATTGAAACTTTTATGTTTTTGTTTCAGTTTTTTTCTGGTTCGGCTTAGTCTTCAACTTTCAAATATTTTGTATTTTTATTTTTATATTTTCTTTTTTGGTTTGTAGTTTATTTACAAGAATCGACGTCCAAAGCTTGAAGAAGTTCAAAGACTTGATTTGTTGATGCGAGAGGGAATTGAAATATATAACTCTACCCCTTCATCTGCACTTACTACTTCGACAGATCGTTATGGGAAAAGGGTTGTTGATGACAAGCTATCAGATTCTCTCCTAAAACCTTAAGGTTTTGAGAATTTCAATACATTACCACCATCTGAAATTCTCATAAAGGCGGGTTACGTTACTGATACATCATTAGCACAACATTCAAAAAGAAAGAAGACAGTTAGTTTTGATACAAAAACTGTCGGAGTGCAAGAACCAAAGAAATCACCAATAGTTGATTCAAAAGAAAATATCTCAACAGAGAAAATAAAAATCGACGGTGAATGCACAACTAAAGATCCTAAAGGTTTAAAAAGTTCTTCATCGCACCATGACACAGAGAAGACTTTTTTCCATCTTCCAGCAAGTTTGAACATCAATACATGATGAAAGTTGATTTGGACGAGATAAAGTCATATGTACAGTCCTATATAAGTGTATGTTAAATTCAATCAGTTTAATCAACTTAATTATATACTCATATGTTTTTTGTATTTATGTGAAGGTTGATAACCAAATTGAGAGTCTTCAACAACTAATTGTTAAACAACCTATCAAAATGATGCAGTCCTTAACACAGAAACAAGACAAAGAAAAAAAAGTTGATTATTTTCAATCAAAATTTGATCAAATATTGTCATGACCCGAACAAGGCCCTAGCCGTGGCGAGCATCCCAAGTTGTGAAGACCCGAACACCCCTTTGTTAACAGTCAATCATACATACGTTCATACAATCATAAAGAGAATGCGAAAATGGATTCATACGAAAACATAGTCAATAACATCATACGACTGAAAAGTCAAAGAATTCAATAAAACCTTCAACATCATCTAATATCTGTCTGCGAAATCTCTAGTACATCAAAACTAGTCATCACAACTAAAACTGGGACAAGGCCCCCAGTGGACCTAAACAAAAATAAATAACATATGATAGAAAGAAATAGGCCATCCGGAATAAAGAAGGCTCACCAGCTGCACACACACTTCACTTCTAGCCAACCGAAAACTCTCCGGTTTTGCAGGACCTCTAGACTGAGCCTCAGACCCTAATTGTACTGGTAAGCAGAGTAATCCAAAAACAAAATAAGACTTTTATATAACATAGGTGAGAGCTATTATAAAAAACTTTACACATGGGCATAGTATAATAAATTTTCAACAAAAATACAGCACTATTGAGCTAGATGGTACATCCTACAATTTCATATTTTCACCAACTGCCAAGTCTCGATTGCCGCCAAGATTGGAGTATTAGTGAGGGAAGGACACACTAGATCACACAGCAGGGTGCCACAACTCCAATCAAGTCAATATGTCGTGGTTGGGCTCAAGATCACAAAGCAGGGCTCCTAACCATAGGTCCCAATTTGGGATGACATAATACTAGGTACACAAGATCACATAGAAGGGTACTAAGTTCCCATGTCGGTAATTCACGGTTTCCAGCATAGAGTCATCTCACTCGTGCTTTCTTTGGGTAACCATCTAATTCACATCAATTTAAGCTTTAAGTTTGATATATAAGATAAAATATGCATTATACTCACAACATTGTCTTCCTCTTTTCATTCGAGGCAATTCCTCCACACGTTTTATGCAAGTCATTTTATGGACACCAACAAGACTCCCACACACCAAACATATGCATATCGATTCCCCAACATGAAAAGGTCGAGAAACTTCAACATTTACCAAGTAGTACAACATTAGCCAAACACATTTTTTCATGATAAAAAGGAGTTTTAAAACTCATGCTCTTGATACTTTAACAATAGCATTATGTGGGGTTCATAAACATCAAGGATTCACAAATCATGTTCATAACACCTTTTAAAATTCAAATCACATGTCGACAAATTCAACAATTGAGATATATAAGCAAACAACCCCATGATCTTTCTATATTCTTCTCAAAACCATATCACAATGCATGTTTTTCGTGTTAAAACGAAACCCCACTTATAATAGAGTACATACTTACATAATTAAAAAAAATCTTGTTTAAATTTGTATCAAAATCCTACCCATGAGATTTAGGACAACCCCAAGTACTTTATATTAATTAGTTTAGAGAGAAGAACTCAAATCTCGATTCGTTCCTTGAAAATCTTGAACTTAGAGGTTGGTTCTTGATTCTTTGTTCTTGGAAAAAACCCTAATTTTGATGTTATGGATGAACGAGGAGTTATGTCCCTTGATTTGATGTAATTAGGTGTTTAAAAGGTGAAAAAGACCTAAAAATCCCTTTAAAAACAGCTTTAGATCTCTAAATAGAGGTTCGGGATGGTTTGGACGACGAACCATCACCCCAGGGATGGACCGTCCCTCATCGCTTTTTAGCTAGAAAATAGACTTACTGCCTCAGTTGCGACGGTTTGGGCGACAGGCCATCGGCCTTTCTATCGCACTTTGGCAGTTCAGACAGCTCACTGTAAAATGGTCATAACTTTTTACCCCTATATCAGATTTAGGAAAAATTACTGGAGTTGGAAAGAGGACTCAAAGAACTTTCATTTGATATATAGTAGGACCTCTAATTTGATATATACAAAAAGTTATGGCCGATTGAAGTTGACCCAAGTTTAAACTCTCACCAAAACTCAATCGATAGGAAGGCTTTCAACTCGTCCTTGAGTTAAGGGACCTCTATGATCTTAATTCATGCTCAAATAGATTCCCACACTATATAGTTTATTAGCACACTACATGCATATTGGATTTATGGCTTTTGGAACATCTACGCGTGGAAATGAAAATTTAAATTCTAGCCCGAAATGTACGAAGTTACATTATCTCCCTCTTGGGATCATTCATCCCCGAATGATGGGTAGGGACTTGTTGAAGCTCTAAAGGTATGGAATAAGGAATGTAACCTCACATTGAACATTTTTCCTCAATAATATATGCAAAGGCATCGAAATAGATTCATGATAACCCCTAGTAAAATGCATAAGCACGTAGTATGAGGAAGTGAAACTTTACATTGGGATGACCTTGCACATGAGTTCTACGATTCATTATCACCACAACGTAAGGAATGAGTTAATTTGGTGATAGTAGGCCTAATTTACATTGGTGCCATCATAAGATAACAAAGCTTAACATCGACATGATCTTGACATGTATTCTATTGCACATAATCGAAACATTGTAAGGCATGAATTTTTTTTTCTAAGACTCCTTGGCCCAATTAAGATTGGCACGAGACACGAGATGAGATTCCCGCGAGATATAAGGTTAGATTAGATTAGAAACATTCTCTAACTCAAAGATATCTCGAATAGACTTAAACTCAGAGATACTACTTGTCTATACTCCAACATTAATCAACGTACTTCATCATTTCCAACTTACAATTCTCCCATAGCACATCTAACCACAATAATTTATGTTCCGCCGTATAATACTTCTATGTTGAAGCCTAACTCGGAGGAAAAAGGTGCTAACTTAACCTATGAGACCCTGTACTCTAAATCACATTAAGAAATCACCTCATCTCATCACTATAATTCCACAACCTCAAGTCTTAATTCAAGAATTACTAACAACATGTCACATTGGTTTATTTATTCACCAAACACAAAATTCAAGCCTATCATTACGACACCTCACTTCATGAACCTCTCCCCTAAAACCAGCAAATCAATAACTCTCACAAATATTATCGCCATATACTTCCTTTCTAAATATTTCTCATAATGAGAATTTGTCTCTTCTTCCCTCTTCTCTTTTAACCTTAGCTCCAGAAATCACCTCAAGATTTTAACCTTCAAGAACATCTAGTCCCCTGCCTAACATATTCCTACGCTTCCACAACCACCATTACACTAACATATGGAGGGTCATTAAGGGACCCGAGCACAATCATCAAGATTGGAAGTAACACTTGTCAGACCATAGGTTATACCTTTTTGCACTACTCAAGGAGGGATTTGAAATGAAGATACGATACAATCACGAAGTGCTTCATATGTCAAGTATTTAGATCATGAGTGAAGAGTCATTATGGCATAAACTCAACATGGCACGAGTTCTTAGGGCTAACCATAGTGAGAAACATGAGCGCTTACCTCATGAGTCATTTAACAAAAGTTCAGAATTCACAAAGTCAATGATTGAGACAAGAACTTTTACTCGGAGCTATCGCTTCTTATTTTCAAAGCTGAATTAGTCATAAGATCACACAAATTTGTCATTTGGCTAATCCTGACATAAGATGAAATAGTAACATATGAAACCATAGTTTCTTAGAACCAAGCATGATTTGGGACATAGATTTATAGATCATAAACATCGTATCATAGAGCTGAATATGTGAAGGACTAGATTTATTGAGATATCGTTGCTTCTAATTTGGGGGTCGGAACATGACAAGACTGACATAGAGAACTCAATTCTTAGACATATGCAGGACTTAAATATATAAGACATTGGTAGAATGAACTCTTAAACTGAAGTAGGAGGAATATGCTTGAATAGGAATAGGTTTACCATGAATCTTCCCTAACTTGCCACAATGAGAAAATTCAAAAACTACCTTAACTCACCAGCTCCCCTTTAGACCAAAGTCACAATCCTAGACTTGAAAACATAACTTCTTATCAGTCTATAATCATAATTCTCAATACAATAAGGGGCATAGGTATACACATGAACACAACTTCCCTCAACAATTTAACATAAAGACACTAAATTCTTTCTAGGACATTCCCCCTCAAGGACACTAATCATAACTTCCTCTAAACCCAAAATCATCAACTCATGACTAACATCATTATGGGCATGGACATCCACGCTTCTAAACAATTAACACTCTATTTTCAACTCCTTGGAATACTCGCATTACACTTCTAATCACACAACTTACAACTTAACAAAATTTGTAAGACCATAACCAAGGCTTATATTGCCTACCTATATTTCCTCAACTCAACTCTAACTAACACCATACAATAACTCACCAGACTTCTCCATACTATAATTTCACGAACACACCTAGGTACGCAAAACACTTATACGCATAAATGCTAAATTCCCCCCTTTAAGCATACTCTAAAGGCATCGCTTTCCAAGAACGTTAATCTTAATTTTCGCTATCCTCTATCATCATTAACCTACAACTCCCAGTCTCATGAACATACACATCCTCACTCCTTATCACATAAAACTCCACCCTCCTCTACTTAACCTTCTAACATTAGACCATTAATTATATAACTTATATCATAAAATCTTACCTAACATAATACTACCAGGGTGCAACTTATTCTTATATACTTACGCCCTTATCCACTTAATGAATCACCCATAATTCATCATTTTAACACTAGTCCTCATATACACATACGCCTCATGATTACCACTTAAATATTTTTTTTAATCATCAACCTAGGATTTTTCAGAAATCCCATCAAGCCTACTAATTCATTCCCACAAAGAGATACATCATTAATATTAAGCTACTATTCTTACCACCCTATTCTACACCTAAAATTCAAGCCTATAGTCTAGCATCAATTATTTACAACCAATGAAGCATGCAACCTAATATACTAGTCCGTCAAATTGGGAAATTCAACCCAAATACCTCATTTTACTTAGATACTACCTACTACCAAATCACCTTCATGACATTACTACTGTAACTCAAAATCTACTACATACCTTCTCACAAGTAGCACTAGTTTACAACCACTAAAGAAAAGAAGGTCAAGGGGGTAAAGTCACATAATAGACATGGTCAACCTTAATCTTATAGTATATCCCAATACAATCTTATCTACATACTTTACTTTCTCACATCATACTTACTTACCTAAACATACCTTTAGACTACCTTCAAATTCCACAACAACAATGAGTCTATAATTATAACTTATTGGATAATCTAACTATTTCCATTCACAACCTATAAGGGATTTCTGTAACTACCCTAACTATCCACTCTAGGCTCCTTCCGTATTTCTAAATAGATAATAATCTCAGCCAAACACTTCCTTCATCAAATACCTTAAAATCTACAAATATCACTACCACATTAGTCTATCAATATAAAATGACAAATCATTCCTCAATTAACGGTTATACAACTAAAAGTATTCACTTACACAAAACTTCTCTCACTCTAACTTCTAACCTTGTGATTTCATATCCCCAACTTCTGGGCCTAATCTCCCTACTAATAGGTCATGACACTTTAACATACACTACTACTCAGGTGGAAATACAATTTCAATATTCTGCTACACATCATTCCCCTTAGGCATGACATCTGCAACAAAAATTTTGAAAGGGACTGGATAAACTTAATAACTCAGGATGAAGAGCACGATTTCATCAGGATCATAGTTTATACTAGAATCAATACACCTTAAAGAACTAATGGACTCTTCTCAAGTCTTTGCACAATTTTATAATCCTTTATGACTCCATCAAAAAAGGACCACATCATTTATATTCTAAGCTTCTGCACTTGAATCACCTCAATAATGAGATATATCAAAGAACATCAGAGTAAGGAAAAAATTAGGATAACTTTACTTTCGTATGGAAGACACCATAGCATGAACTAGAGTATAAAAGAGGAACATTCTGACTCTATAGAACAAACTAGAATATATGTAAGGAAAACATTCCTAAATGACTTACAACCTCCTACTTATAAGTGTGGTGCGCTACACACCCATAAATATGATTCTATCCGAAGGAATTTCACAGACACCCTGGGATCATGAACTGTGCTTTGATATCAAGTTTGTCACAACCCAAACAAGGCCTTGGCCGTGACAAGCATCCCGAGCTGTGAAGGCCCGAGCGCCCCTTTGTTAACAGGCAATCATGCACACATTCATACAATCATAAAGAGAATGCAGAAATGGATTCATATGAAAACATGGCCAATAACATCATACAACTGAAAAGTTAAAGAATTTAATAAAACTTTCAATATCATCTAACATCTATCTGTGAAATCTCTAAAACATTAAAACCAGTCATCACAACTAAAATTGGGACAAGGCCCCCAGTGGACCAAAATCAAAATAAATAACATATTGCAAAAAGAAATAGACCCTTCTAAAATAAAGAAGGCTCAGCAGCTGCACACACACTTCACTTCTGGCCAAAAACTCTATGGCTTTGCAGAACCTCTAGACTGAGCCTCAGACCCTGAAAGATAGAAGGACAATACAATTATACTGGTACGTAGAGTAATCCAAAAACAAAATACAACTTTTATATAACATAGGTGAGAGCTATTATAAAACACTTTAATGTAAAATCATTTGAAAACACATGAGCATAGTATAATGTTTTTTCAACAAAAATTTAGCACTATTGAGCTAGATGGTACACCTTACAATTTCACATTTTCACTAATTATCAAGTCTTGGTGGTCACCAAGATTGGAGTATTAGTGAGGGAAGGACACACAAGATCACACAGAAGGGTATCAAGTTTCCGTGTCGGCAATTCATGATTTCCAGTACAGAGTCATCTGACATGTGCTTTCTTCGGGTAACCATTTAACTTACATCAATTTAAGCTTTAAGTTTGATATAAGACAAAACATGCATCATACTCACAACATTCTCTTCCTCTTTTCATTTGAGGTAATTCCTCCACATGTTTTATGTAGGTCATTTTATGAACACCAACAAGACTCCCATCTACCAAACATATGCATATCGATTCCCCAACACAAAATAGTCAAGAAAATTCAATATTTATGAAGTAGTACAACATTAGCCAAACATACTTTTCATGATAAAAAGGGGTTTTAAAACTCATGCTCTCAGTACTTTAACAATAGCATTATGTGGGATTCATAAACGTCAAGGATTCACAACTCATGTTCATAAAACCTTTTAAAATTCAAATCACATGTCCACAAATTCAGCAATTGAGATATATAAGCAAACAATCCCATGATCTTTTAATATTCTTCTCAAAATCATATCACAATGTATGCGTTTTGTGTTAAAACAAAATCTCACTTATAATGGAGTACATACTTACATATTTAAAAACAAATCTTTTTTAAATTCATATCAAAATCCTACCCATGAGATTTAGGAAAACCCCATGTACTATATATTAATTAGTTTAAAGAGAAGAACTTGAATCTCAATTCATTCATTGGAAATCTTAAACTTAGAGGTTGGTTCTTGATTCCTTGTTCTTAGGAAAAATCCTAATTTTGATGTTATCGATTAATAAGGAGTTATGTCCCGTGATTTGATGTAATTAGGTGTTAAAAAAATGGAAAAGACCCCAAAATCCCATTAAAAATGACTTTAGGTCGCTAAATGGAGGTTCGGGATGGTTTGGGCGATGAATCGTCACCCCAGGGATGGAATGTCCCTCAAACCATTTCTTTTTGGCCAAAAAATAGACTTAATACCTCAGTTGCAATGGTTTAGGCGATGGTCATCGCTGGCGCTATGGTTCGTTGGCCTTCTCATCGTACTTTGGCAGTTCTGATAGCTCACTGTAAAATGGCCATAACTTTTTAACCCGATATTGGATTTAGGTAAAACTAGAGGTGTTGAAAATATGACCCAAAGAACTTTCATTTGATATATAGTAGACCCTTTAATTCAATATATACAAAAAGTTATGATCGATTGAATTTGATCCAAGTTTAAACGCTCACCAAAACTCAATCGATAGGAAGACTTTCAACTCGTTCTTGAGTTAAGGGACCTCTATGATCTTAATTCATGCTTAACTTGATTACCACACTATATAGTTGATTAACACACTACATTCACATTAGATTTATGGCTTTTGGAATATTTACGCGTAGAAATGATGGTTTACATTCTAACCCAAAATGCTGAGTGTTACAAATATCTACTCATATACATAACACACAGTAATGTATAATAGAGTAAATAAATAACTTCTTATATTTATTTTTTAATCTTATGTTCACTATGAATAGGATTGAGGTTTTACATTCAAGTTTTATTGGCATGTTAAGTCCATATACAAAACAATTGTGATATATGTGTGTATGTGAGAGAGAGAGAGATAGTTTATCAAACTGTATTTTGAAAGATCTTAAATTTTGGAATAGCTGAATTTGATGTTTATATAGGGTGAGGAAAGCACCAATAATACACTCGAAGTCGAATTTAGAGAAGAAAAAGCTCATGCAGAAAAATTGAAAGAAAATGTCTGTCTAAAGTTTCAGCTCTATGTGGTTAATTATGTCATTTTTATTTTTAAGTATAATGAATTTTATTAAAAAAATGTAGATACGTAATTTTGTCTACCCCAAAAATTAAATTTTACTCATTTTTACCTCTCCCTACCCTACCTTAACCACTCTACCTAACTACCCCTACCCCCACATGCTTGCCCCTACACCTACCCTATAGACTCACTATACACACACAACACATACACCTTACACACCTAACACACCGAACACACTACACTGCCTATACAGACAATTCTCATTACACAGACAAAAACACACTTCAGTGGAAAAAAATACACCCATAGACACAATCATCTTCTCCCCAGAATTCACACCACACTCCATTTCCCTTTTCTTCTTCACAATTCTATTCATCACTCTCATAATAACACACACAGTCACTCACCCTCACGATGCACACATAGATCCTTACCGAAGAAGACCCGTACGCCCACACCTGTGTGAGAAAAAAATAGAGATCAGAGAGAAGATGTGAGAGAGAGAATAAGTGAGAGAGAAAGCTGGTCAGAGTGAGAGAAAAACAGAGAGATCTAGTCAAAAGAAAAGAGAAAAATAAGAGAGAGGAGAGATTGTGCGTGTGACAGAGGAGAGAAATAATAGCTCATTCATGCTACTGTTACAGCGACCTTTTCGTCGCCAGAAAATGATGTTTTCATCGGAATCATTGCCTCATCTCATGATTCGACTACCCTCTCCAAACTCAATTTACATCGATGACCACTATCCCAAACCATCCTGAAATTTATTAAAAACCGCGACCAATACCCCCAAAGTTTGTTTTCTATCGACCTCGATGAAGAACTACCAAAACCCTATTGGAAAATAAATGAAGCAGGTCTGTGTGTGTGGAATTAGGTCTAGATCATTGTTCAATTCGTAACTTTGGGTTTGTGCTCGGATTTTTAGGTTTGATCGAGTTGATGGGTCCCTGTGGAGTTTTTTAATGAGGTTCAAATCGAGTTTTTTTGAACGCGGCACTATTCGAAAGGATTATTCCAATTGAAAAGCATTTGAGGTCCAGTTATCTCTTTTCTCCGTTTTAATTTTTATGTGATTGTGAATGATTTATGTGTTTAGCATATTTAAATCTTTGTTGTGTGTATGTGATTGATGTTGGAATTTGGATTTTTGAAAATTGAAGTGATAGTCGAAGAATTAGTTAATTGTGTGGTTGAGAATGAAATTAGGGTCGTGGTTTGAAAATCGAGAAAAAATGAATATTGATTAATTTTGATGCATTAATGATGTTTAACGTGATAATATTATGATATGTTGAAATTAGTAGGCAAATGGTAGGCTGAGTAGGCAAATTTAGGAATCGTGGGTTGTGGAATGTTTGGAATATTGTGTTGAATGGTTTTGTTAACTGTATTTGGATCAATTGTATTCATTTAGCCGGGGAATGCCCCGAGGCCATTTGTATTTATTCACCGAAAAATGTCCCGACGTATTATGTTGACGGAAGATGATCTTGATCAAGATCCGAGGCATCAGGTAAAGCACAGTCTAGGAGTAGTTTAGAATGGGATTTATATTTTCTGTATTTTTTCTATTTTGGGGACTATAATAATTGAATTGGACACTATTTTTGGACTTGTTTTGGTTAGGTTTGTTTGTTTTCTTGTTTTGTGTTTTTTGTTGGTTTATACATTTTATAGTGTTGTATTATTCGATATACTCTACAAAGCGACCATGGTTGAACCACAGGATTGAGGGGTGTCCAACACCTTCCTCTCGGTCAAAAGAATTCCTTAGCCGAAATCTCAGTTCATGGATCAGTTTAAAAGAGTCAAAAACTATTTTGAAAAAGGATTTTCAAAGGTGACTTGGCACACCAGATTATGTCAAGTGGCAACTCTGAGTTAATTGTAAAATGAATTTTTTTTAAACAACTTTACTTTTTGTCACTTAATAATAAAAATTCTTTTAAAAAAAAATTAATCTTTTTGGTTAAAAAAGGGGTGTGACAGTTTGGGGACTCAGATGGGGATTTTTAAGAATTCAAGCTTATTTTTTTGAGTTGTATCAGCTTAGTTTAACACTATAGGTGTATAAATATTTTGTTTGTGTTATTATTTGTGTTTATTATTTTATCATTGTTGAGTGCCTACGTGCTCTTGGTTTACAATCTTTCTTTATGTGTTACCACTTTATATCTGACATCATTTGCATAATCTGAGTCAATTTTTTCTGCAAAAAGTTCCAGAGTGTACATCGTATACACGAACTCTAGTTGAGTTACCCTTATTTTAGGAGGGGAAGCCACCGGACGTATAGAGTAGGTGAAAAGATGTCGTAGCCACTACCAACCATATGCTCCCCCGAACAACCTTGTTAGTGGACCCCAGCATAGGTCAGCCTTTAGTTCATGCTTATCTACATCATATTGAGACCTATTGGGACCCGCTTGGTATTTTGTAGGAGACTCACCCTTAAAAGCATCCTTACGTGCTAAATATTGTATTTTTTAGGGTGACAGGGTCATTTAACGGACTGATTTGGGGAAATCGCGTGTTAGAAGTAAAGTATGTAGGTAAGAGAAAGTTGAAAAAAAAAAGAAAAAAAGAGGGGAAAAGAAAAAAAAGAGAAAAAAAGATAAGGTGAATAAAAAAAAGAGGGTTTCGTAGTGTTTAGAGTTCTGTATGACTTTTGTTTTTTACAGTCCAAAAATTCAAAAATATTTTCATGTTTTGCACTCATTTTTCAAAAAAAGAGAGAAGATTTTCCTTTTGTTTCTTTAGTAAGTATTCACCATTCGAAAACCCCCCAAAAAAAATTTTTGCAATAGAAACATCTCATAAAAAGAAAATTCAAAAAAAAAAGGTAGAGGTTTTGTGTGTTTCGTATAAAAATATCATAAAGATTTTCCTTTCATAGTTGTTGATGTCATTTTTATGTAAGTGTCAAATTGAAAATTTAAAAAAAGATTTTATTGACGTTTTTCATATGTTGTTTGTGGTCGTGTATCTCAAGTCAAGGTTCAGTTGGTTGTTTGATGTTTAATTGTCCAATTTGAATGAACTACACACAACTGATTATCCTCTCTTGGGAGTGAGCTACGTAAGCAGCCCTTCTAGGGTTCGGTGATCTTATTTAAAAAATCCAAAAAGATTTTCTTCACTCTTTATTTAGAGTAGGTGTTTCATATACATTTTTAAAATAAAACTAAAAAAAATATTTTTCTTTAATAATTTCAAGTTTTATTTTCGTATGAAATTCAAAAAAAATAAAAAAGAAATTCCTTTGCTAATCATAGGTTTCATTTTATATAGGAATTTTAAATATAAAAAATTTCAAAAAGATTTTTGTCAATTCTTTGACAATTTGTTTTCTTCTTAAAGTTCAAGAAAAGAAAGAGAGTTTGATTGGTCATTTTTTGGCCAAATTTCAAGAATTACGCACACCTGATTCTCCTCTTGCGGGAGTGAGATACGTAGGCGCTCTTCTTGGGTTCGGTGATCTTTTTAAAAGAGAAAAAAAGAGAAAGATTTTGAGAAAGTGTTGAATTCTAATGCATTTATTATCTCTTGTTCAGTTAGTTTAAGGTGGTTGGTTTGTGGCATTGTGGCTGGTCCTCCACATCACACCAAGACTAAGGAAGAGTTAGTAATATTCAACAAGGATATAGAGAGTGATATCGTGGATCAGACAAAGAGTCAGGAAAATAAGAATTTAAAGCAAAAGATTGTGAGACTAAGACAACAAATGATGAAACTGCACCGAACTTAGGCCAGTGGGTTGCCTCCTCCCTCATTCCACGTTATTCATCCCACAAATACCTTGAGTTTTCCATCACAATTGCAAAGTCAATTTCCTATTGTTGTTGGTGCACCACAACATGACTAAAAATTTACTCCAAGACAAAAGGATCCCAATGCCTCCATCACTCATTCTCCAGCTTTTCCATGTAAATCTGCCACATTGATAGCATCATCTATCATTTGTGATTTTGCTGCTTAAGCCTCTACTGAGGCTTCCACATTGGCTAGCCTCCTAATGGTTGTGCTTTCCCAGGCTGCTAGTAAATGCATGTTTAATACTCTTGATGATCATTGCTATATTCCTGAGCCCACATCAATGTTAATTGGACCACCAAAATTTCTTAACAAAAAGCCTAGGAATAATTTTATACTAATTGGGGAGTCGTATGTCAGTTTATTACAGAGATTAAAAGAGTTGGGCATGATCACTCCTCTCCTTGGGTGTACTCCTAATCCACATTTAAGAAATTTTGATCCTCATGTATGATGTGTATATCATTCTGTTATTCAGGGTCATAGTATTGAAGGTTGTAGTGCTTTGAAAAGAGAATTAGAAAGGATGATTCAAGAAAAATTAATCGTAGTTCAAAACATTGACACTACAAAGGTCACACAGAATCCTTCATCAACACACGATACTGCAGAATACATGGGAAGTAATGAGAATCCAGAACCTATTTGTTGAAAGAAATGTGTTGGACAACGGTGGAGGCTCTAGTCATATTGATATGCAAATCGGTGGCTAAGATGTCAAGCTAAAAAAAGGGATGTCACTCATTTCTTTACTTAGAAGGATTGTTGGTAGTTTGTTTTGTTTTCCTTTCTGTTTTTTCGAATTATTTTAGGGTTGTAGTTCGGAATCTATCTTGTTTCTCTATCGTTTTTGTTTAAACCTTTTTTTAATGAAATGTGGTGTCCTTATTGTTTTTGTCTTATTTATGTTGTTTGTTTGTTTTCTTTACACAATACGTTTTATGTTGATTTTAATGATATGACATGCTGGTGGAATTTTCAGCTAGATCTTGAAATCCAGTTTAAGCATGAATTTTGAATCAAAATGCTACATTTAGAAAAAGAGCATCAAATAAAATAGGTAGAGTGTTGAGACAATTGAAGACCATATTGAAGCCTTCTTTCAAAATTAAGGAAATCATCTCGAGAATCACAAGAATAACTTAGTCATCAATTGAAAAACATATCTCAATTATGTCAAGTAGCGGAAGCGTGATTCCTATATCAAGAGAAACAGGAAGATAATCAGTTCCGCGAAAGCATGGGTTATTCGATGTGAGTGATGCACAATAAAGGTGGAGTGGTATGTTGGAGAAGTACAAAAGTAGTGACGCACATGCTCAGGTCATGTTAGTGTTGTAAAAAATGTCATGCATCGCCCACTTTCATATTGCATGTTACGTACTTGCATTTTTAAGGATTGATATGACGAAGACATTTCATTCTTCTATCCAAACGTTGTATCATCCTTTTTTACACCATTTGAACTTTAGTTTTATTTTCTTTCATACCCCTCTTTTGGAATCAAGATAGAGTCAGTAAAGTTCAAAAGTGTCGATTAAAAAATAGAGTCCGAAAAGTTTTAAAAAAAAGAGAAAAAAGAGAAAAAATGTGTCAAAAAAAGAAAGAAAAGAGAAAAGTGTTAAGAAAAATATAGTCAGAAAAGATTTCAAAGAGAAAAAAAGAGACAACCAAAAAAAGAGGAGAGAATTCAGAATCAAGCAAAAGAACGAGCATCAGAATTACGCATGACCTGATTCTCCTCTCTCGGGGGTGATATACGTAGGCTGCCCTACTCTAGGCTCGATCCAACTAAATAAACAATTTAGAATTATGCAGTAAAAAAAAACTGGGGCATAAGTTAATTTTTATTATTTGAGTCGATTCCAAAAGTTGTAAATACCACCCCGCTTCAAGTGTCATATGGGCCTCATGCCATCTTTTCTTTCTAACCATATCCAAAAGCCAAGTTACAACCAAAAAAAGACCTTCAGATCAATCTTTATAAATGTTAAGTTTAAGCATGTGAAGGATATGATGATTCATTTAGGTACTAATTATCTTCTGCAGCATAAGGAACTAGGAGAGAAATAAAAATGAGAGTCTTATGGGTGAAAACCCTCACGGGCACCATAAGGCGATGATAAGTTGAGAGAAATAAAAATGAGAGAGTCTTCATAGAGACAACCCTCACGGGCACCATAAGACGCTGGTAAGATAAATAAAAATAAGAGAGTCTCTTGGTGAAAAACCCTCACGAACACCATAAGGCAATGGTAAGATGATAAAAAGAGAATGAGAGAGGCTTGGCGAAAACCCTTCAAGGCATCACTAGCCGAATAAGGTCTCTGAATGTAATCGGCCCAAGGAAGTAACTCAGTTCCCGGGCCATTAACTCAAGAAAAATTGGTAGAAAGTTTGGATGGAAAGATCAGGCAGCTTAATCCAAAATGCATGGCATAATCACTAGAGTTGACTGCCATTTTTAGATAAATTTTTCATTTCTTTATTTCAAATGGGGAAATTCATGGTATTTTCTTTCTTCTCTTTATTTTCTTGAGTCATTTATCCAAATAAAAAATCATTGTCATTTTTCTCTTGTCTTTAAGTCAAGTCCATGTCAAAATTAGTGAGAAAAGATTTCAAAACAGGCTACTAGCTTCTTCAATTATACAAAGCAAGACAAAAAGGCAGCACATGAAAAAGACATAATTGTAAGATGAAACAAGGCATGCAGAAGGTCTTGTCAACAAGCAAGTTTGGGGATTTGTTGAAATACCAAGGCTCAAGGAATTTTTTTGAAACACAGCTGAATCGATATATGGTGTTTGTTTCAAAGTCACTCATAATAACCTGAGTTTGGATCAATGGTGCAGCAAGGTAGTGATGTGCCTTTAGTTGAAAGCAAGATTAAATGTCAGAAGTGCAAGAGTAATCACCTCAAAATCCAAAGCTGAAAGCCAACCACCATGTTTAAACTTACAAGTTTTCTTTGTATGAAATAGGAACAATTGCTACCTTCAAATCAAAGGCTTCAAAGCACGAATATTTAGAGTTGCAATTCCTTATTTCTGCAAATGCAAGAGCAGTGTTGTTTTACATAGTTGGTAATCACTATTATGGTAAAACTCATCATCTTGTACCCCTAATAGACACATTCTCTAATTTGGGTATTTCAGGTCTCATGGCTAGGAGGTGCACTTCCTAATTTGAGACGTTAATCCTAAAAGATGCACTTTTAGCAAGTATCTTTCCCTTCACTCTAAAGAGACGGACTGTTAGTCTCAATCATTCTATTTACCCTTTAAAGGTGCATTTGTTGATCAGAATCTTGATTCATCTTTGCATTGTGCATTGTTGCAAGTAGTTGTGATTGAAAGTGACAACTACAAAAGCTTTTGATGATAAACTAGGGCAAAAAAAAAATTTAATTCTAATTATTTAGAACTTATGTTCAGGACCCTCCTGGAAAATGGGGCATTACTTTATGTTCAGGACCCTCCTAGAAAATGGGACATTTCTTTATGTTCAGGACCCTCCTAGAAAATGGGAATTTACTTCATGTCCAGGACTCTCCTGGAAAATGGGAATTTATTTCATGTTCAGGACCCTCCTGGAAAATGGGAATTTACTTCATGTTTAGGACCCTCCAGGAAAATGAGAATTTACTTCATGTTCAGGACCCCCTACAAAATGGGAACTTACTTCATGTTCAGGATCCTCCTGCAAAATGGGAACTTACTTTATGTTCATGACCTTCCTGCAAAATGGGAACTTACTTTATGTTTAGGACCCTCCAGGAAAATGGGAATTTACTTTATGTTCAGGACCCTCCTGGAAAATGAGAATTTACTTTATGTTTAGTACCCTCCTGAAAAATGGGAATTTACTTTATGTTCAGGACCCTCCTGAAAAACGAGAATTTACTTTATTTTCAGGACCCTCCTGAAAATGAGAATTTACTTTATGTTCAGGAACCTCCTTAAAAATGGGAATTTACTTTATTTTTAGGACCTTCCTGGAAAATAGGAACTTACTTTGTGTTCAGGATCCTCCTGGAAAATGGGAATTTACTTTACGTTCAAGACCCTCTTGGAAAATGAGAATTTACTTTATGTTCAGGACCCTCCTGGAAAATGGGAATTTACATTATGTTCAGGACCTTCCTGAAAAAATGGAGATTTACTTCATGTTCAGGACCTTCCTGGAAAATGGGACATTACTTTATGTTCAGGACTCTCCTAGAAAATGGGACATTACTGTCAGTAAAAGGAAATCTTTCTTTATCATAATCCTTGTTTGGAATAATTTTCATTCTAGTTTTGAAATTAATTTCAGGAGCCTGCCCGAAGAACAGGGTGAAGAAATTAAAAGTCAGGAGCCCGTCTAAAAAATAGGGTGATGAAATTGAAAGTTAGGAGCCTGCCTGAAGAATATAGCAAAGAAATTGAAAGTTGGGAGCCTGCCTGAAGAACAAGGAGATGAAATTGCAAGTCAGGAGCCCGCATGAAGAGCAGGATGAATAAATTGTAATTCAACCAACAAGGTAAAGAAATTGTAAGTCAGGAACGTGCCTGGAGAATAGGGTGAAGAATTTCAAATTCACGATCAAATTCAGAAGTACCACTGACGGAACATGGTCAATTTTTTAGTTCATCTCTAACACCAAATTTTATATGGAGAAAGAATTTGAAAGCCATGAATTTTATTAGAAACCCCAAAACTCGATTTGAACCTTACTAAAAAACTCCACAGGGACCCGTCAACTCGATCAAACCCAAAATCTGAGCACAAACCCAAAGTTACAAATTGAAAAATGACCCACACCTAATTCCACACATAGAGATCTGCTCCGTTCATTTTTCGGTGGGGTTTTTGGTGGTTCTCTATCGAGGTCGATGGAAAACAAACTTTGAGGGTGTTGGTCGCGGTTTTTAATGAATTTTAGGGTGGTTTGGAATACTAGTCATTGATGTGAATCAGTTTTGGAGGTATGGTAGTCGGATCACGAGACGACGCGATGATTCTGGCGAAAACATCTCTTTCTAGTGACAAAAAGGTTGCCATAACAGTAGCGTGAACAAACTATTGTTTCTCTCCTCTCTCGCACGTGCAATATCTCTTCTCTATCATTTTTCTCTTCTCTTTTGATCAGATCTCTCCACTTTTGTCTCAATCCGACCAGCTCTCTCTCATATTCTTTCTCCAATCTCTATTTTTCTCTCACATAGGTGTGGGTGTGCAGGTCTTCTTCGATGAGGGTCTGTGTGTGCGTCGTGAGGGTGAGTGACTGTGTAAAAGTATTTGATCATGAATTTGACTGTGTGAAAGCATTTTTCAGTTCAACCGAGAGAATATCAGATCTTTTGTCACTTTAGAAAGCATCGGAGACCCAAGACGAGAATCAAGAAATGTTGCATAGATAGGACTTTTGTACTTTCATTTATCTTTTAACTTGAAATTTTCATTTTGCTGTAATGATAGATCCGCAGATCGAAACCTCAACGAGACCTCACTCGACTCTCCAACTCGGTATAGTCCACATTCTTTTTAACCCTGGAATTACATATGACTTGACTCTCTCACAACTCGGGATATCCTTTTCAAATTCAAAAGTACCACCAAATTTTTCAGTTCATCTCCAATATCAAATTTTATTCAGAAGTATCAAATTCACGATCAAATGCTTTCACATAGTCACTCACCCTCATGACACACACACAAAACCTAACCGGAGAAGACTCACACACCCACACCTGTATGAGAAAAAAATAGAGATCAGAGATAGGATGTAAGAGAGAGCTGGTTGAAGTAAGAGAGAAGCTAAGAGTTTTTTATCAAAGGAGAAGAAAAAAATAAGAGAGGGGAGAGATTGCACGTGCGAGGAAGGAGAGAAATAATAGTTCGTTCACGCTACTATTACGGCGATCTTTTCATCAATGAAAAATGATATTTTTGTTGAAATCATTGCCTCATCTCGTGATCCGACTACCATCTCTCCAAACCTTATTCACATCGATGACAAGCATTCCAAGCCACCCTAAAATTCATTAAAAACTGCGACCAACACCCCCAAAGTTGTTTTCCATCGACCTCGATGAAGAACCACCAAAAACCCCACCAAAAAATGAACGGAGCAGATCTCTGTCTGTGGAATTAGGTGTGGGTCATTGTTCAATTCATAACTTTGGATTTGTTCTCGGATTTTTGGGTTTGATCGAGTTGACGGGTCCCCGTGGAATTTGTTATTGAGGTTCAAATCGAGTTTTTTCGAACGCGGTTCTATTCGAAAGGATTATTCCAATTGAAAAGCATATGAGGTCCAATTATCTCTTTTATCCCTTTTAACTTTTATGTGATTGTGAATGTATTGTGTGTTTAGCATGCTTGAATCTTTGTTGTGTGTATGTGATTGATGTTGGAATTCAGATTTTAAAAAATTGAAGCGATAGTTGAAGAATTAGTTACTTTTGTGGTTGAGAATAAAATTGGGGCATGGTTTGAAAATTGAGAAAAACTGAATATTGATTAATTTTGATGCATTAACGATGTTGAACGTGATAGTATTATGATATGTTGAAATTGGTAGGTAAACAATAGGCCGGGTAGGCAAATTTAGGAATCATGTGTTGTGGAGTGTTTGAAATATTGTGTTGAATGGTTTTGCTTACCGCATTTGGATCAATTGTATTCATTTAGCCAGGGAATTCCCTGAGGTCATTTATACTTATTCACCGGGGAATGCCTCGATGTCTTATGTTGATGGATTCATTTAGCCGGGGAATGCCCCGAGGCCATTTGTATTTATTCACTAGGAAATGCCCCGATGTATTATATTGATGAAAGATGATCGTGATCAAGGCCCAAGACATCGGGTAAAGCACAGTCTAGGAGTAGTTTAGAGTAGGATTTACATTTTACGTATTTTTTTCTATTTTTGGGACTATAATAATTGGACTGGACACTATTTTGGACTTGTTTTGGTTTGGTTTGGTTTGGTTGCTTGGTTTGTGTGTTTTTGTTAGTTTATACATTTTATTGTGTTGTACTATACGATATACTCCATGAAGTGACCGTGGTTGAATCAAAGGATCGAGGGGTGCCTAACACCTTCCCCTCGGTCAACAGAATTCCTTAGCCAGAATCTATGTTTGCAGATCAGTTTAAAAAAGTCAAAAATCATTTTGAAAAAGGATTTTCAAAGGTGACTTGGCACACCAGATTTATGTCATGTGGCGACTCTGAGTTAATTGTAAAAATGAATTCTTTTTGAAAAAACTTTACTTTTTTTCACTTAATAATAAAAATTCTTTTAAAATAAAATTTAATCTTTTTGGTTAAAAAAAGGGTGTGACAAAAAATATTTTGAGAAATTATCTGATACTTTAATAGGATTATGAAGGAAAAAGCGCTTAAATGTGAGTTGTCCGAGCAGATAAACATGCCGAAGTGATGCAGATCATAATACAGGAACAAGACAAAGAATTTTTTTTATAGTCGGGATTTGATATAATATCAACTAACACACCCACACACAATATTTATGCATATTTAAGTTTTTGCCTTGATTTTCTTATTATATTTAAGTTTTACTTTTTCTTAGAAGGAAAATAAAAGTTACCATAATTACTTTTACTTTTCTGAAAGAAAAAATATAATTCTTTTCCATATTTGGCTAACCTCTTTCTTGGAGGAAAGATTTTCTACATCTATAAATAGAAGACCCCCTTCTCATACAATAACACAATAGCATCCACAATGTAGTCTTTAAAAAAGTCTTTGTTTAGGGAGAGATTTTCTCTCTCATTAGTTTTTATGTTTTTAATATTAGGTTTTACATGTAGGCCAATTGGCCAAATCATATAATAAAATTATGTTTTTAGTAATGTCTTTCATTGTCATCTTATCTATTGTCTCATAGTTTGCAACTAATATCTTCCTCATAACACCCTCTCGATTTCGAACCCAACATATTTTGGATCATGTTAACATATGTACTTATTGTACTTGATGTTTTTATAAATTGTGGAAGAGACTGACAATTCGATTGAAGATGAGTCCAGAAAAAATCTGACTCTTAAAAAATTGAAAGAAAGCGATAGTTTGAAGTGTCAGATTATAAGATTAAATATGTCACTTTTAAATTGTTTGATGTTTGAAAGAATTTTTGATACATTGTATGATGTTTTAATAGAATTATCAAGGGTGTTGTGTCGAAATGGGAGATGTCCCAATAGTTGAACCTGTCGATGTTGATCCCGTTGAAATGGATTATCACGAGAGTGTCAATGTAAATGTTGAAAAAACAAAAATTAGTCACAACCAAAAAGAACAAACATTACATAACCACACTGATTATGTCCCTTTATTTTTTGACAAATACATCATTGATAAACCTCATATACATCACTTGTAATGTATATAAAATTTATATAGTAATTTATACATATTCATATACCCATTTAATTTAATATACATACTGCATCTTCCTTTTATTTAATTTATTTGTTATCATTACTTAAAGAAATCATTTTAAGGTTCACATGCACTACAAAAAAATAAAATTTTATTTATATTTATATTTTTCATTCATCAAATTTATGTATCAGGATGAATTCTTAGACACATTATCCGAATACATAGAAGATGCAATAAATGTACTGATATCTAAGATGAAAACCTCACTAACTGCAAAGCCCCTTAAGGTTCTTAGTCCTGCGCAAATAACTGAGAGTCCGTATTTAATATGTGATAGTCAATTTTCATCGGACTTTTCTTATGCACAAGTTGCAATGCATGATGCCTTGAACGCCTGCTCAAAAAATTAGACAGAAGTTAAGAATTTTTAAGTCACCTTATTTAACTTAATTTGGCTCAAGATCAAAAGGACATGACAGTTCTGACACTAATTATCAACGAAATCATGCATTTCATGAGTTCAGCACATTGAACGAGTTGCCTTGTGGGTTAATGACGTTGTACTCTGAATGGATTGTTCAAAGGTTGTTGAAGTATCATGCAAACAAATACTAGTTCATATATGTGATATATCATGCAAACAAATACTAGTTCATATATGTGATATATATAGAAAGCAATAATTCTATTATACTTGCTAACAATGTTTTTTAACAAACTATGTCATAAAAGACAAAAAGATGATCACTATAAAGAAAAATCATTAAGTGTTGATTTCAAATAATAGAATTTTATATTTGCTCATTCACAAATCAAAAAATGATTCTACATGATGTCACAATCAAACGCATACTGAAATGATGAAGTACGTTCTTCCTTTTTTTATTTTTTGTGTGGTGAAATATTAAGATGGTGCTACACTTTAATTTTTCAGATATGTTTAGAATTTCTGCTAACTCTAGCTGCATTGAGTTGTGCTAATAATTTGTTAAGATATATTCAAATACATTCTATATTATCAGCTCCTATTTTGTTCAACCCATATACATACCCTTCTTATGTATATGTGAAAATTTAGAGGTGTTATGTTACTATTTAGATAGTGTTATGATTAAATATCTGGATGTTTGGGATTCCGCTAACTACAATTGCATTGTGATAATAAGTTGGTCAGATATTTTTAAAATCACCATATCGATTTTTGTTTGTTCAGCTAATATACATAAAATATCATATGTTTACATTTTGATTGTTTTGTTATGTGGTAGATTATGCAAACTCAAATTTGATTTGAATTTTGTGTTAATCATGTTTTAGAATATATTTAATTACACCACATGGTTTTTATTTTATTTTTCTTCCTATAAAACATATAGATCATATGTGTAACTTGGAGAGTTGTTAAACAATACATATACATACAACTTTGAATATATAACAAATTTTGTTATTACTTTTTTAAAATGTATAGTATATTGATGCCATCTTCTATCACTTTTGCAAAAAATTGAAGCAATAGACAGGTCATCAGTACACATACACTATTGTCAATTGTTTTTTCAAAAATTACATTGAGCAGACTTATAGAAGGTACTATCCAAGTGTTGCTCCTCCAATTATT
>NC_061115.1:199261815-199402606 GCF_002878395.1 Capsicum annuum | reverse complement strand
AGCAGACTTATAGAAGGTACTATCCAAGTGTTGCTCCTCCAATTATTTTCACGCAAGAAGACTTTGCACAATATATATTTTTGTAAGACATGAAGAATTCATTACAAACACCATCAAAGGATTCGACATTCAAACTGGATTGTTGTGGCATATGATGGAAGAGGTGTACATACCAGTGAATTATTATGGAGAGTTTCATTGGGTATTGGTTGTGGTTGCACTGAAAGAAAGATGCATAAGTGTATATAACTCACTGCCAACTTCAAGACACAGGGATTCATCACCTAAGATTCACAAGTTGGCAGTGATATTGCCTATACTTGGCTGATAGTGATTTTCTGGTACAAACATCACGTACTGATTGGACAAATCTTCCAACGTACAAGGATAAATTAAGCCAACGCACACAGATTGTGAACTGACACCCTTTTAACATTGTATACATGAAACAAATTGCACAAAAATTGAGTGGTAATTTGTAAGTCGCGCCTTATTTATCTTTATATACCACATACACGTATATAATTTTTTAAATTTATGCAGATAGTCTAATAGATTCAAGTTGTTATTACACTATAGCTATTGTGGCGTCTTTGCAGTCGAATATGTGGCGTTTTTGAGTGAAGGCATGCCTTTTCCTTATTCTGACTTCAATGCACAGACTCAACGCTTGAGATATGCTACCCTATTGTGATCAAGACTAAAAAAAATGTGCTAGTGACAGTTACGATCCTCCAAGACCCAAGTCAAATTATGTATCTCCTCTCAATGAATCTGAGATTGTTAGTTTAGAATAGTTTAAAAGTATGATAAAAATTATAGATGCTTCAGAACATTTTGATTACGACATTGTTGTTTTCAAAGCATGTTGAAAACGACATGTTTTTAATGTATGATGAACATATTTCTGTTGGTTTAGGAAAAATTGACTTCAATATTTTTTGTTCTAACAATTTTCATAATATTGTGGCGTTATACTTTTGTGCACTATGTCGCTATAAAGTATGGGTGATATTTTGATATTTCTTATACACACAGTGAATATTCTTATGTATATCATCATTTAAATAAATAAATGTCTAATGCATTGTGCAATAAACGATATTTATGTATTGAATAGGAAGGAATGTTTGATATACATAGAATTATTATTATTTTTAACTTACCTACATAAACCAGGATAGATAAATACATAGATTTATTAGGTATATTACAACATATAAATTACTCATACATGACTTCATATTCACAATATTTACGATGTCATTTACATGAACTATTGTTACTTTAACACATATACTTAAAACTAAAAATTTATATGAAATTCGTTAATTATTTAATCAAATTAATAATAGGTTTAATACTGTATTTTTTATGCGGTTTTTAAATATTAAATACATTTATATCTATTTTATCTACATAACATTTGATATGTATTAAACCTACTCTAGTAATTTGATTAAATAGTTATGTGTTAAATATAGTTATATAATTCATAGACATAAAAGTAATTCATGTTATTAAAATAATTCATATACATAACAATAATTCATACATAACTTCATTTTCATAACATTTGCGATGTAATTTTACATGAATTATTTTACTTTAACACATACTTAAAACTATAAATGTAGATGAAATCCATTGATTATTTAATCAAATTATTAGAATAGATTTAACACACAATATTTTTTTATGCGGCTGTTATGTATTAAATACATGTATATTGTTCATATACATAACATTATGGTATATAAATAAAACCGTAGACAACCTTATAAGATGCATTACTCAGCTACACAACATATCTGTTTGAAGTGATTTGTTGCTAATAGAACCATTGTACATAACTGTAGACAACAAATACTAAGCTACATAAAATGCAATTTCATATAAATACATTATGGGTAATTTAAAATAATATATTAAAACTACTTACATATATGGAACAATATATATGTTATAGGATGCATTCACTAGCTACACAACAAGCACACATTCTTCAAAGTAAATTTTATATATAGCAACTTAATGTAACAAGTAAAAACTTGTATGTCTAGCATAACAAAATTCAGAGTTATTACATGACTTTGTGTTAATAACAAACATTGTTCAAAACATATGAAATTGAAATTGATAATGATAAATGGCTGGTTAATCAGGAAATGTACATGCCATCACAAAACAGTTCTCCATTCAAAAAAAAATCACAAGATCACCTAATGTGACCGGCACGTCCACATCATCCATAACAGTTTGTGCTTGATGACAGAGTTTCACTTGATTTCATATATCTTCCCTTCTTTGATATTTCAGGTAATCTTTTATATTTTGATGATAATACTTCTTCCTCATCTACACATTTAGGCACATGTCAATCCTCCCATCTGGCATCAGAATGATTGAAAGTTCATAAGTTTTCAATAAAATGCTTGGCTTATAATACTCAGATCAGTATGGGCCAAAGTCATCAACATTTTTACTCTTTAGAACTGCAATTGCGTAAGGAAAAAGGATCTGATCAATCTGATATGTACCACAGTTGCATGATTCTCTTTCAAGGTCGACAATGTATCTTCAACCAAATTCATCTATAAAGTAAATATAGTTTGTGGTATCCTAACCTGTGAACATTAAGACAACAGTACATTTGATAAAATAATGATATACAAAATTATTACAATTTCAAAATAAATAAAAATATAAGCAAATAAATATATAGTATATACTTTTAAATTTGAAACATACCATCATCTGAGAAGCTTTCACACCATTAAGAGTTAGTATTTCCTAGAACCTCCTATCTAACATCATATTTGTATATGATGCTATTTTTCTATTTTTACTATATCCAGAACCAAACAAATAGGAAATCTAAAATAGGTAATTCTCGGGCCTCTTCCAAACAACCATTTATACATTTGACAATATTAGAAGTCATCATTCTGTAATGCCTTGAGTCTGTACCCCGAATACCACACGATACTTACGACCCCAAAGGACTAAAAGCTAACCCATGAATGGTACCTTCTCTAGGCACTGAATAATAATACTGTAATAATGTGGAATATAGGTTGAAATGCCATAAGGTTCATAATCTGAATACTGATAATAATAGCATTTGACGATCATATCTGAAAACTGAATGATGTCTGAACTAGTCTAGTCTGAAAACCCTCTAACTGAACTGTCTGAATATGGAGTTGATGGGACAAGCCCCCAACTAACTCCGACTACTAAAAGAATGAAGCTACTTAGAATGCTAAAATAAAAGCATATCCTCGATAGATGAGGACTCACTACTGAATCTGCTGCTGCTATCTGAATTTGTCTAAGCGTGGTTGGGAACCTGAGGGTCCGAACCTATGATATGAGATATCATAGTGCAAAGAGAAAGTATATGCCAGTATGTGAAATGTACTGGAATACTAAATGAGGTAAGGCTGAATGCAAGGTTCATAAGCATGAACAATAACTGACTGAATAATATATAGAAACTGAATAAGGGTGCATGGATAACTGAAACTGCTGTAAATACTAAGTATGTAATACTGCGTATATACATGTACATTGTATCTGAGCTTTTACTAAAGAGTACTAATTTTTGATAACTGAGTAACTGATATATGAGATTTATTGATTGTCTTGCGGAGAAATTTTGACTTTTAAGAAGAGTCGCCACTTAGTTTTGAAAAGGAACTAAGAAACCTTTATAGAGTTATTTCAAAAGATTCAAAACAGGAAAATCGTTTTAAGTTAGAGATTCTAGATAAGCGATTCCTATTAACATTTTAGGAGGTGTTAGGTACCTAAAACGTCCTCTAACTTGCGGTTATCCGGACTGTTTAAAAACGTCTTTGATTAACTTCTAAAAGATTATTTTGTTGAAAAGTGATTGGTTTTAGAAAGGATTTGTGTAAAATAATTTTAGACGACTTAATAGGGATTTTAACTAAGTCTTCACAAATGAAATAAGCAAGTAAACACATAAACAGGGAAAGGGAGGAGAAAGTAAATGATTTAGGCCATTGGGCCCAAACCAACAAAACTTTTCCTAATCTAATTGGGCCTTTGACCCATTTCACCTGTCCTAATCTAGTTTTCGAGCCCTTGGCTCGAGTCTCGCTCCACCTATATTAAGTACAACTTTGCCTTCGAGGCCAAAATAAATAATTAAATAAATAAATAAATAAATACAACAACCATAAATAAATAACGATGACAAATAAATAAATAGAAATGAGACTCTGGTCTCGTCATTGCTTCAAGAATGGGACTTTAACCCATTTTCCTTCTCTCAACTCCTTGTATCCATATGCTATGTAATTGTATCCTTATGGTTTTTGAAATTGACTCATAAGAGATAGGCCTCAATATCCCATATTGAGAATGCAATAACGGGAATAAAGTCCATTTGGACTCGAAGGCAGGTTCATGCAAAGAAAGGTGAAGGAGGATAAGGATTAGGAAATAATTCGAGTAGAAATAATTTAGAAAGAAATCTTAATCAATACGTAAACATTACAACATGATAACAAATAGTTCAATCCATATCAACATAGCGGCAATTTCATACAACGTGCAGGAAAGCATCTAGCTGTAATGCTTGGAAGAATATTAAAATGCATTTAGTATTCATCTATATAATAACAATGCTACGAAACCAACAACAAAGAGCAAATCTAGACAAAGTGAAGTAAAATTTGACAAAAGAAATCTGGTAAGCTAATACGGATTTAATTGCACCAAGCTTATGAAATGAGAAAATAACACATAATCCAAACATTGCATGCCTTTCTTTTAAATAGTAAAAGAAAGAGATTTATCCTAAGCCAAATCCTTATTCTACTCCCAAGAAAAAAAACCGGTCAGAAATTAACCAAACATCAAACTTTGACAAAACCTCAGCTACAACGGGGCACCATCAACCTGAGACTTGTTAAACTAAATCAAAGCACAAAACTTTAATCATGGAATCAGGTATAACAAGATACCAGCAGTCCAAAACTACTAATTAGAAATCAAAGTGTGAAATTTTAATGACGAAACTAACTTTAGCATAATATTAGCAACCCAAAAAAAATCAAAGTATGCGACTCTACTATGAAAAATAGCTTATTCAACTTTACCAGCATACAGAGTGGAATTCCTAGATCAAATCTCAATCCACAATGTTATTTTAACCACACAACATTCCATGAATTAAATTGAAGAACCATTCATAGATAAAAATAGTGAATTCGGGGCACTTTAATGAAGAACATGTCCTTAAAAGTACTAAGCAGCGGCATCAAACACATTGACTCAAATACCAACATGGAGATAACTATCATGAATGAAACCTACGACTATCGAAGCCGTCTACCAGCAAACAATCCCACCATACAATGTTACTAAAAATTTATTCATAACTACAGAAGGTCAAGATGAAGCAGGAACAAATGAAAACTTAAACAGAGTAGGATATTACCATTTAGATAGAAGAAAAATGGGACAACGATTTGATGATAGGATTCTAACTTTTTCTGAAAACCTCAAATTTTTTAATCCGAGAATGTTTTCAATCCCTAAAATTTCCTCAGAAAACATGTTCGAACCCCCAAAGAAATTTTTCCTCCCTCAGTTTTTCCAAAACCCCCTCTTTTCAAACCCAAAATCCCCTCTAAAATAGTGACCCAATCATTTCTTATTTAGAAGATGAATTGAGGGTATTTTGGGACTTGAAAAATAAAATATTTTGGAATTTGAAATTTGAATTCCCCTCTCCATCTTGGAGTTTCAACAATGAAATGTACCAATTTTGAAATTGGTGGACCAATAAGATTTAGGAAAAATAAATCTTCACCAAGAACCAATGAAAATCGTTCAACTGTGTATGAAGTCGTACGCATTATCCTGAGATTCGTGGGATTGAGCCATTGGAGAAGACACCTAGACACGTTTCTAGAAGATTCTCGAAGCTTTTTCTCATCTCACTGGTGCGTGAGATGCGTGATGAAGAGAAAAAGGAGGGGTTAGTTGTGGGTTGACAAATTTAGATCGAGAACGAGGAGAATCGGGTTGATTTTTTCTATTTTTCGAAGTTGTATGTGTGGTTGGTTTTCTTTGTTAGGGGTTGTACGCAGTTTTTGCTATTGTTTTGTTGAAGGAGATCATGGATGGGAAGTGGGCCAGGTCATATCCAATTACTGATGGGCTTGGGTATTGGTTGTTAAGTGTTGGATATTAATGAGAAAAATAAATGGGCTGCTGATCATTTTTTGGGTCTTGGACTATTTATCAAATGGCCAATAAACAAAACTTAGACAATGTATTTAATTTTTAGCCTAAATAAAATTCATATGACCAATTGCATTGTAGTCACGGCCGCATTGATTTTAATTATGGTCCAATTAAATAAATTGACTAAATTGAAGCAACATTTGAAACAAATTAATAATTAATTCAATCCCGAGCTTCTTTGATTCGATAAAATCATGTAAACATTTCTCCAAATGAACTATTTTTGAAATAGATCATCTTCAAATCAAGATTTCAATTATTATATTTATTTTCACAATAATCTTTAATTAAATTTGAAATTTCATAAAATAAACATTTAAGTAATCAAATTGTATAATATCACATAACTGAACACGATAATATATAATTGCTACTTAAAGTGACAAAATCACGTACAAATATACTTTTCAAAACTCTTATTCGGATGAAATAAATATTTTAATTTTATTAAAAATCAAAGAAAATCAGGATTAAATTTAGCCGTGGAGGGCAAAAATTAGGTGTCAACAACTGCCCCCTCCCTTTGGGTAGGGTGGATGCAAGTAACCCTGAGCAAATGGAGGTTGACGTTCCTAATTTTTGTCCGACCACAAATTCGTATCTAAGAGAGATTGATTTTTTGCACGAGTTTCATGGAGTTATGGCCGAACCTCGGTATCAGGTTTCCTACATATCTCAGGTTTCATGAGAATTCGGTGTACTTGTAGTTCATAAAGCTTGATTTTAAGCACGATTTTCAATAAAATTCACCAACTATCATGGTTTTAGAGTTTTTGGTTAAACCGAAAAGGTGGGAAATAAAGGGATTTGGGGGAGATTGGAATGCAGTCGAGTTTTCTACATAGAGCCCGGCCTACATATCCTTAAGATTTCTGGGAATCAGACTGCTTGTAGTTTGACTCGATCGGTAGAAAAGATAGTCTTCTATTTTAGACGATCTTTGGCTCGAGATGAGTTACAAGTTAATGAGTTGCGTAAAAGAATCTTGTAAACTCTTATCCATGAATTTGGGATCCTTCAAATCCATAAGAAAGAACTTACCTGGACATAATTTCCAAAATTCTAGGTGTCCTATCACTCAAATTTGAAAGAAAGGAAAGACTACCCTTGATGTAAGAATTAAGAAATATCCCAGAAGCGAAGATGAAACTACAATATCCTAAGATACCCACATGCCTTCTAACATAGGTGCGGTTGGATGGTTGTCGTGATCATCCTTCAGCTCGCGTCTAAAGAGTTTAACGTCCTTCTCTAGACTATGTCCTGTTTTGCTGCTAAGAAAGAGTTTCACGGCGTGCTGCATTCTTTTTGGAGTCGTTCGCACCTATGGTTTTGATTTGAGATTTTCATCCTCTCGGATGCTCTCTACAATATCTCAAACAAAAATCATTAGTCATAAGCATAATTCACGAAAAAAGTGTATAGTATTTTACCATATTGCCACGTGGGTTGTTGCCTGAAAAACGGAGTCATCTTTTCATGTACCTGTTTGGAATGAAATAACTTATGATAACAGATGCAACGCCCTTTTGGTTGTTGCACAACTAACTCATTTGTTCGAGTGAATATGTCTTCAGAGTAGGGTGGCCCTTTTGGCCACCGACAATACTTTATGAGGAATGGTCCCTACAACTATGTAATGTTGCGTTGATACGGCAACCCTTTTGGTCACCTGTAATACTTCTTGTATGTGGAATTATAACCTCTCCGGTTATAGCCGATGATTGATATATAAATTTTCTTTAAATTGTCAATCTTTGGATAATCTTGCGCATTATTGACGTTGGATACGAGGCGACTTACAGATATTCTTTGAATTTTTAGATTTTAGGTAATCCTGCATATTATTCGACCTTGGGCAAGAGATGGCTTATAGATATCCCTCCAATCGCTAGCTTTCAGGTGTTCCTGCACATCATTTGACCTTGGATACAATATGACTTATAGATATCTCTCAAATTGTTAGTCCTTCGGTAATCCTACACATAATCGATCTTGGATATGACACGGCTTATAGAGAACCCTTGGACGTATCAATTTGATAATCTTGCATATTTCTCCGATAAGGATTTAGTTACGACTTATGGATAACCTTTAGACTATCAATTTTTGGATAATCTTGCACACTATCCAGTTTGGATGTTGTTGTGGCTTATGGATGACATACAGGCTATCAACTCATAGGTGATCTTGCACACTATCCTATTTCAAATAATATGATTTATAGATGACCCTCAAATTATAAATTTTTAGGAAATCTCATATATCATCCATCTATAGATACCGACTTAAAAACATCCCTTTAAATCGTGTGCTCTTGATGTATTCAGATGCTGATTCATAAAATGATGAGATATCCTCAACGCCAGTATTTATGTCTCACATGTCAACAGATATTAAATGCTGATGACATCCTCGATGCCAATATTTATGTCTCACGTGTCAATAGATATGAATTGTTGATGATATCCTCAACGCCAGCATTTATGTCTCATGTGTCAACGATATTAAATACTGATAATATCCTCGACGCCAGCGTTTATGTCTTGCATGTCAACAGATACGAAATACTGATGACATGAAATGGCCCTCTCGGCGATGATATGAATGGCCCTCTTGGCAATGATATGAAATAGCCTTCTTGGCGATGATATAAAATAGCTCTCTTGGCAATGATACAAATGGCCCTCTCGACAATGATATGAAATGGCCCCCTCGACAATGCTATGAAATGGCCCTCTTAGCAATGATATGAATGGCCCTCTTGGCAATGATATGAAATGATATAAAGTGGCCCTCTTGGAGATGATATGAAATGTCCTTCTTGGTAGTGATATGAAATGGCCTTCTTGGCAGTGATATGACATAATATAAAATGGCCCTCTTGGCGATGATATGAATGGCCCTCTTGGAAATTTGAAAATAGCTTCACCTGAATTTGTTTGTCTGCGTCTTGCTTTCTACATGTACCTGTACTTGAAGTAGATAATTGGTAGACACAAAGTCATTTTTTCTAGCGACCATTTTTTGAGAAAAAATCTAAATACAATGTTCATAAAGAAAAGAAGACGCCTTTGTTTGTCTTCCATGATCTCAACAAATGGGATGGATAATTTAAATGGTCCTCGATAAATAAGTTTTAAACCCATTTTTGGGATACCCAAAAATACCATTCTTAAGCATTATATGTTCTGGCATGACTCCCGATTTGCCTGGGGATTCCTTGAAATCATCGCTCATTTTTGTGTATCGATCCCTGCATCCACAGAAAAATGATTAGTTTGAATGAAACTACTCCGTGTTGACCTTCTTCGATCCTTGATTTACTCCTTGCCATCTTTCAGGTTCCCCATCACATTGGTACCTCCACCTTGGGTCCCTACTCCCATAGACACCTAGGCAATCACTAAGTAAAAGATTTGTAAAGATTTATTTTCAAAAGTAGTTCTATTTATAGTAAATAGTTTCGGAAGTATCTATAAAATCTTTAGAAAATTTCTGGCAGTCATGTCATGTACTAGGTCAACAAACATCTTCCTCCTGGTTTTGACTATATTCGATGAATGATTTCCAAAATTCATGATCATTGTTGGAGGGTTATTCAAATAGTTCTGTCATAGCCAGAAACTAAGTCTACCTAGACTTTGTCGCAGTTAGTGGCTTTAAAAGCTTGGCTTTAACCTTTGGTGCCTGGGAATTTGAAATATATTCCAGTATTTGGTGGAAATTTTGAGGCCTCCCTCAAAATTTCTGCCCTAGTTTAAAGTTTTTTTTATATGATAGCAACTCGAGAAGATCTAAAGTCTTTGTTGGTCGTCGTTCTCCTTGTTGGATGTCGATCTTGTCTTGTGAGTTTTCGAGATTCCTTCTCAAAAATTCTGCCCCAGTTTCTATTTTATGGAGTTATATAACCGAGCCGTTGGGGTGCCTACGTATCCTGTTGAAGCAGGAATCAGGTCAAACATAGTTCAAGACTACGCTAAGGATATATAGAAAAATCTAATGGGTTGACCGAAGCCGACATAGGCCGCCTACGTATTCCTTTTATTGGGAATTCAATTCATCACGTAGTTCATACATAAAAAAAAGGATAAATTCTCCTAAGGGGTTGACCAAAGCTGACATAAGCCGCCTACATATCCCTTTCTTGGGAATTCTGGTCAAACATAGTTCATACATAAAAAGAAAGGATAAATTTTTCTAAGGGGTTGACCGAAGCTAATATAGGCCGCCTATGTATCTCTTTATTGGGAATTCGTGTCAAACATAGTTTGTACTTAAAGAAAAGGGGTTCTAGGCAATTACACATTATAAAACACATTATTACAAGGCGATTACAGATAAACAAAGAAAACACAAAACTAGAATTTCTTTCAAACATAGTATTTTTTTACCACATCAAAATTGATTGGTTTGGTCCACTCTTGGCCATCCATCTCAGACAAAATCAGAGCCCCTCCAGATAGTACCTTGCGAAGTATGTATGGCCCTTTCCAATTTGGAGCGAACTTGTCCTTATACTCTTCTTGGTGAGGGAGTATGCATTTGAGAACTAATTGCCCAACTTCAAATGTTCGAGCTCTTACTTTCTTATTGAAGGCACGAATTATCCTGTGCTGATATAGCTGACCATGACACACGACAACCATTCTCTTTTCATCAATCAACATAAGTTGTTCACAACGAGCGCAAACCCATTCTTCGTTACTTTGTCCAGCTTCCTTAATAATCCTTGGGTAAGGTATTTCAACCTCAGCAGGTATCACAGCTTCATTCCCATAAACAAATAGATAAATGGTCGCCCTGGTGAAGGTTCAAACTGTTATGCTATACCCTAGCAAAGTGTAAGGCAAAATCTCATGCCATGATCTATCATTTTAGATCATCTTTCTCAAGATCTTCTTGATGTTCTTATTGGCATCTTCCACGGCTCCATTCATCTGTGGACGATATGCGGTGGAGTTGCGATGCACTGTTTTAAATTGATCACAAATTTCATTCATCAAGTGACTCTTCAAGTTTGCCCCATTATCAGTAATGATCGATTCTGGCACTCCAAATCGGCAAATCAAGTTATTCCTGAAGAAATCGGCAACCACTTTCTTAGTGATGGCTCTATATGAATCATCTTCAACCCACTTGGTAAAGTAGTCAATAGCAACCAAAATAAATCTATGCTCATTTGATGATGGTGGCTCTATTGGTCTGATTACATCCATGCCCCAAGCTACGAAAGGACCAGGTGAATTCATTACATGAATCTTATGTGGAGACATTCAAATCAAATCTTCGTGTATCTAATATTTTGGACACTTCTACACATACCTACTACAATCATTTTCCATAGTCATCTAGAAGTAGTCGGTTCTCAAGATCTTTCTAGCAAGGGAAAACCCGTTCATGTAGGGCCCATAAACTCCACTGTGTACTTCTTTTTATCAGTTTATTAGCTTTCGCAGCATCGATGCATCTTAAGAATCGCAAATCTGGAGTCTTCCTATTAAAAATTTTTCCCCATTTGGAAAATAGTTCTTCGCCAAATGCCGGATTGTCTTATTTTGGTTCTTACTGGCCTCTTCACGATATATTCCAAATTCTAAATACCTTTTGATGTCATACTACCATGGATTTCCATCAGGCTCCTCTTCAACATATGCACAGTACGCGGGTTTCTCCTTCAAGCTTATTTCCAAAGGATCAATGTAACTCTGATTTGGGTATTGAATCACAGAGGATATAGTGGCCAAAGTGTCAGCTAACTAATTTCGTATCCTTGGGATATGTCTGAAATAAACTTCTTTGAATTTTCCACATAATTCCTGCACCAGCTCCACATAAGGATTAATCTTGGAATTTTTTACCGCCCATTCTCCCCGTACCTGATGAATCAATAAGTCTGAATACCCGATGACTAGAAATTCACGAACACCCATATCAAGTGCCAATTTGAGACCTAAAATGCAAGCTTTATATTCAGCCATGTTATTGGTGCATGGGAAACGAAACTTAGCAGTTACCGGATAGTGTTGACCCATTTCTGACACCAAAACTGCTCCGATTCCTGAACCTCTGAAGTTGACCACTCCATCCGGGGTAAATTTCTATAATGTCTTCTCCTACGAATAAAATTTCCTCATATGGGAAATAAGTTTGAAGTGGATCATATTCATCATCAACCGGATTCTCTGGCAAATAATCTACTAAGGCTTGCCCCTTGATTGCCTTTTGAGTTACATACACAATGTCAAACTCGCTTAGTAACATTTACCACTTGGCTAGCTTTCCCATCGGCATGGCTTTCTGGAATATATGCTTCAATGGATCTATTCTTGAGATGAGGTATGTTTTGTATGATGACAGATAATGCTTCAACTTTTGCGCGGTCCAAGTTAAAGCACAACATGTTCTTTCTGTAAGAGTGTAACGGGCTTCATATGGCGCAAACTTTTTACTCAAGTAGTAGATGGCTTTCTCTTTCCTACCGGTTTCATCATGCTACCCGAGGACATATCCAAAAGCAGTATCTGAGACTGACAGGTAAAGCAGTAGTGGAATTCTGCTCTTGGTAGAACCAAAACCGACGGTGCAGACAAATATTTCTTAATGCGGTCGAAAGCTCTCTGAAATTCTTCTGTCCACTTATTCAATGGATTTTTCTTAAACATCTTGAGAATTGGATCGTATATGACTGTTGACTAAGCAATGAACCTGCTAATGCAATTCAAACGATCCAGGAAACTCATAACCTCCTTTTTGGTCCTCGGCGGTGATAAATCCTAAATTGTCTTGATTTTGGATGGGTCTAGCTCGATGCCTCTTCTGCTGACTAAGAATCCCAGTAACTTCCCTGATGGCACACCAAAATCACACTTAGTAGGATTTAACTTCAAATTGTACTTTCTTAATCTATTGAAGAATTTCTCCAGATGGGTCAAATGATTCAAACTCTCGCCGGATTTGATAATTACATCATCCATGTACACTTCAATTTCTTTATGAATCATATCATGGAAAATCATCATCATAGCCCTCATATATGTTGCACCCGCATTCTTAAGATCAAATGGAATTACCCTGTAGTGATAAGCACCCCAAGGCGTAATAAAAGCTATCTTTTATGCATCTTCTTCATCAATCAATATCTGATGATACCTGATGAAACAATCCATGAAAGATTGTATTTCATGCTTTGCACAATTATTAATGAGTATGTGGATATTGGGCAACAAAAAATTATCTTTTGGGATGGCTCTATTCAAGTCTCTATAGGCAACACAAATTCAAATCTTGCCGACCTTCTTCGGCACTGGGAGAATATTGGCTAACCATGTCAGATATTTTATGACCTCCACAACCTTAGAATGGATTTATTTTGTCACTTCTTCCTTGATCTTTAGACTTAAATCTGTCTTGAATTTCCGTATTTTTTGCTTGACTGGATCAAACTCAAGATTTATCGGCAACTTATGCGACACAATGTTGGTGCTCAATCCCGACATATCATCATAGGACCTAGAAAATACGTCAATGTATTTCTACAATAGGAGAATGAACTCTCTTTTGTGCTTATGCCAGGTGGACACTGACACTTGTTTCTTTGATTTCATCATGACCTCCCAGGTTGACTATTTCAATTTTATCTAGGTTGGGCTTCTCCCGATTCTCAAACTTCTCTATATCCTCAATTAATCGTTCCTCATCACATTCCTTCCAATCATCATCATTCCCCTTATTTTTTTCGTCTAAGATTTAACATAACATGACATTGGCAGGTTTTAAGTTACTATTACTGTAATAAACAAACGAACTAAGTTAGATAATAACAACATAATAATAAAATATACGAATAGTGGTGTTTCAAAAAATAATTTTTTTAAAATAAAGGAAGTCCCTTTCATTGAAATTTGAGAGATAATTACAAACTATGGCTCATGAAACGCGCAAATACAAGCCCATGCCATTTTTTAAAGCAGTAAAAATACGAAAAGAAAGTTTGAGATGTAAAGGGTGGATCGCGGGGCCTTCTCCAGATCATCACCGATTTTAAAAACTATTAGTAATAGCCCTTTTATCTACCACAATGGGTGACGGGTTATGAGTGAAGTATAGGTCCAGTTTTGCAAGGCTCCCCACTGGAATTTGGGAAATCTTCTGGTACAACATTGCATCCCTCGAATAGATTTCCTATCTCATCTCCAAGACCATCATCTTTCGACATCTTATGCATGGGAAATGACCGGTATAGGAGTGGTAAGGGCCTAAACAGACTCGCCTCTAACTTATTCTCAATCTCATCCTCCTCGGTAGGCCAGTATCCTAACCCATACTTAGAGGCTTTCTCTGGGATCATAACGGGCTCAATAATTCCTTGCAGATTTTTACCCAAACCTCGACCAGGCTCGAACCTATTTCTCAATATCACAGTCGCAATTATTTTATAGACAGAAGGCATTAGAGCTTTGGGTGTCAGATCCTTTTCCACATTATTTACAATTTCCACTGTATAGAAACTACTACCCTTTGGAAAGTCTTCAATCACCGGCATATAACCATTGGGATAATTCGCTTGGCTTCCTTCCCCTTGGATGACTATTTCATGATCCTACCAAATGAACTTCAATAACTGATAAAGGGGTGATGAAACTACCTTTCCACCATATATCCATAGTCTTCCCAAGAGCAGTTTGTAACTAGGATGAATATCCATAACATGAAACTTAGTCTTGAATTCAGCAGGTCCCATTTGGATGTACAAATCAATTTCACCTATGGTATCTCTCTACCTTTGATTAAATGCTCTAATATTTATGTGGCTTTGGCGAATTTTCCCCAAATCATAGCCCATTTAAACCAATGTGGAGAGAGGATAAATGTTAACACCAGATCTGTCATTTATCAATACCTAATTAATCACATAGTCTCGACAAATGACAGTGACGTGCAAGTCTTTCTTATGCATCGCTCCCTCAAATGGCAACTCTTCATCACTGAATAATATGCAATGACATCCCACAATATTTCCTATTATCACAGCCAGGTTCTCAACACTCATTCCTGTGTGAACATATGCTTCATCTAAGACCTTCGATAAAGCCTATCGGTGGTATTGTGAACTCATTAATAGTGCCAAAATAGAAATTTGGGCCAGAGTCTTCTCTAAATGTTTGACAATTTAATAGTATTTTGGTTGCATACGCCTCTAAAATTACTCAGCCTCTCCTTCAGTGATTGGCCTTTATTATAAATCCTTTCTATTGGTCAGTTCTTCAGGAATGTAGCATCGTCTAAATCGCGTCATCCCTTGAACAGCAGCAGTCTGTATAATAAATTCCTTCCTTGGCGAGGAAGTGTATACTTGAGTCGGGGTTGTCATCACTATAAATGGGGCTTTCTCGTTGACACTTAAGGCAGTCACAACTCTCTCTATCTTTTCTACCTCTTTTGACCTTTTGCGATTTTCTGAATTCACCTTAGTAATAGTCTTGCCAGACATCCATTTGCCTTCTATTTCATTCATGTTAACTGTAGCTCCCCCATGACTAGGCAATGGGTTAATGTTAATATTTTAAGTCAGCGACTAAAGCGTGATGACCTTTTGACCAATTAAATTTTGGATCTTATGTTTCAAGTTAATACAATCCTCCGTACTATGCCCTGCTACTCCTGAATGATAGGCATAATTTTGATTAGCATGATAAAATCGGGAGTTGGTATTGATAGGCTTTGGCTGGGTCGGTTGTAAATGATCAGCATTCTTCAATCTTTCAAATAGTTGGGTGTGACTTTTAGCCAGCGGCATGAAGTTTTGGGGAGGTTTCTTTTTGATGTTTGGATGTGAAGGGTTATAATGGATGTGATTTGTAGGAGGAGGTACTTGATGAGAATTTGGAGGTGCTTGGACGTTTGTTCGGTTATTTAGAAGAGCGGATTAGACATGAGGCTAATAATTCGGTAGTGGAACTAGGTATTGAGGAAAAATATTTGGTTGTGGAGCTTGGTATTGGGATTGGATATTTGGCAGTGGAGCTTGGTACTGGGGTTGGACATTTGGGAGTGGAGCTTAGTACTGAGGTTGGATATTTGGGAGTGGAGCTCGGTATTAGGGTTGCGTGTAGAATACATGCTGAAAGTTTGGTGATGGTGGTGAAGAGAAAATATTCCTAGAGTTGAACCTCTTTATCATTTTTGCAACAGAATCAGCAGAAACCGTGCCTACATCCTCCTTTTTCTTCTTTGAGAACATAGCAGTCCCGGACGATGATGGGGTCTTGGCAATTTTTCCTATCCGAATACCTTCTTCTAGCGATTCTCTTATTTTTACCAAATCTATAAAAGTCGCCCTGACAGCGAACACCATCCTAGTATAGTATTCTCCTTCTTAAGCGCGAGAGAACACAGATACCATTTCTTCCTCAGGCATGGGGGTTGTACTTTGGCAGCTTCTTTCCTCCAACGGAAAGCATAGTCTCGGAAACACTCATCACTCTTCTGTTTGATCCGATATAGTGAATATCGATCAGGGACTATTTCAATGTTAAACGCGAACCTGTCATGGAAACCCTTGGCCAATGCTTTCTAACCAGTCCATCTTTTCAGCTCCTGATACATGAACCACTCTAAGGCTTCGCCACTTAAACTTTGGCTGAACAGGCGCATCAATAATGCCTCATTTTTTCCTACCCCCACCATTTGATCAAAATACCTTCTTAGATGGGCCATTGGGTATTCAGTACCGTCAAATACTTCAAACTTAGGGACCTTGTACCCTTCTGGTAGATCTATTCCAGGGTGAACACATAAATCATCATGCCTTAAACCGTCTTGGTCCTCGCTCCATGAGATTGTTTGATCCTCACAATCTCTTCATTCATAGCTAGCAACTTCATTTCATGCTCGATCCTCCACTCTTTCTCTTTACCCTCGAAATGGTCCATATCAGGATTAGGAAGGGAATTATAGATATTAGGGGATATAATGGCATGAGGAGGATTTGGAAGGGAGGTTTGATTTTATGAATAAAAGAAAGTTGGTTGGTAGATGGGAAGGACATTTTGGAAATTGGAAAGGTTCTGTTGAATTTGCGAGTAGTTTGGTGGAATCTGAGAAGGATTTTACGAATTTGGAAATGAATTTGGTGGATTTAGGGATAGATTTGATAGAAGATGTGGGGATGGGTTTTGTTGATTTGGGAGTAAATCTTGTGGATTTGGGAACAAATTTTGTTGATTTGCAAATGGGTTCTGGGGATTTGGGAATGGATTCAAAGATGGGTTTTGCGAGCTTAGAGATGGATTTTATGGATGGTAGACATCTGGGTTCTTTTCGCAATTGGTGTTTTGGACAATTTGAGGAGCGGAGACGGGAAATACATTAGTTGGTTGATTCCTGAAAATAGGCATACTAGGGGGAGAAATTTGGAGTGGAGTCCCGTATCCTCCTGAGCGGGAGCATTGACAGTGATGGCCAGGTTAGCTAAATATCGAGTGCGATTATTTCCTCCTGAAGCATTTCCAACTTTATTGTGAATGCCGTAATCATCTAACTCTGTTCCGCTATTACATTTTCCCTGATGGTCAATGCGTTTTCTTCATCATTTTCTGTCATTATTGAATGATAGTCAGAGGATGGGATTTTATACGCTTTTGACCGGGTGAAGTTGGGATGTTCTGTCAGCTTATTTCAACATGGAGTAGTTTTCTATTATCTTTAAAGTAAAACAACTCAAAGGCAAATGTGTTAGTTCCCATATGTGATAAGCAATGCAAAATACTTGACAAGAAATAGCCACGTAGAGTTATTTGTATTATAGCCAAATTCATCCATAAGAGCATAGCGGATAAACTTACCTTTGATCCAAACAAATGCACGTAAACACATAAGATATTTATATCACATAAAAATATTATTATAATGTGTATACTAATTGGGGTGACCCTTTTGAGCTAAGGGTTTGGGCCTAACGATTTTTGAAGAAAAATATATGCTTGCTTAAGGTCAATCCACTATCCCCCAACTTTTATAGACACTAAAAAGGGCATAAATGCCTACAAAAGATAACAAAAGAGGGATATAATCTTCAGGAAAAAGGAAATAACATGAAAGAAAATAAGTTCCCATGCAGGAGAATAGAAAAACTAGCTACTGGACGATCCTTCGTTTGCCTTTGCTTTCTTAGCTTTGCTCACCTCCTGCGATATTTGATACTTAGTGATGATCAGATAACTTCCGCATAACTGTGTCTTGCTGTCATAAGTCATTTTTCCTATACTATCGAGTAGGGAGGCCATGCTATTATCCAAATCGATAAAACACTGCCTAGCATCATCAGCCTCTTGCCTAGCTCTTTTCAACTCTTCCCTCAATGTACGTATTGTTAAAGCATCTTCCACATGCATCTGTCGGTGTGTGATTTCACTTTATAAAACTCATCTTGAAGCCTGTGGAGTCGGATCTAATGCTTGGATTCTACATCCACGACCCGAGGGGGCACGTTCGACCCCAGAATCAATGCTTTGGTGAGACTCTTTTTTAACCACTCCTTGTAAGTTTTGCTGACTTCAGGTTCATACCCTATATGGAAAGAGACTTTTTTCCACCTTCTTCTTCTCCATCCATTTATCATGTAGTCTTTGAGCGGGGGCTCACTTTCATCATACTCGGTGAAGAATCTGAGCATAGAATCGATTTGAGGTGTCTCCTGCTTGATCTCGAATTGCCTAAGAACTCTACCAGAATTATAGGGATGGGTCCCCCTGAGACCCAAAAGCACTAGAAAAGGCCACTCGCCCCCTCGAATGGTGTATTTTCCTGAATAAATATAGTTAATGAACCATTGCACATCATCATCTCTTAATTCCCCAAAAGTCTTAAACCAAAATTCGTGAGATGCTTCCCTTTTAAACTTGTGTAGAAACAACCACTTATCGTGTGATTCTAGCAGATTCTTTTTTATTTTGTGTTCGGGTTGTACCGTTCTAGGATTTTTCACCAAATGCATCATCATCCACCATTGCAATATAAGGTTGCAACCTTGAAAGAAATGATTCTCGACTTGACATTTTCCCAAAGCTCAATATATGTCGGCGACAATCATGGGAGCTAAGCTGTGGAATATCTTTTTAGAATTGTACTCCATTCCAAAGAAGAGTGCATGGGTTACTAAGACAACTCTTGGATGAATTGTGCCATTTTCCCCTTGTGGGAACACCATGGTTCCAAGTAGGCCTACCGCAAACGCAAAGGCCCTCGTCTCCTTCCATTTTTCTTCTGACTCAAATTTATGTCCAAATTTGTGAAAAGCATTGAATCTTCCAAACCGATGATACAACTCACAAAAAGTGATATTTTCTCCATTACGTTCCCCTGGCCAGGTATCGTCGTCAGTTAAAAATACCTTCTTGATATTTTGATGATCCTACACAACTGGGACTAAAATGTTCTTATCAGGTGTCTCCTTTATCTTGAAACACATTTCAGTGCTCTCATAACAAATCAATACCTCTTCAATGGTAGGAGTCAATTCAATTTCCCCGAAGTGAAATACCATATTCTGCTCATCCCAAAAAGTTGTTGGTACATAGATCATTTTGGGCCAAGCATCCATCTCGATCAGAAAAGGCAGATGACCTATGTGTGTTCTAACAATCTTTCTCTCGTCTGCGCTCATGTAATCCCACCATAGTTTCAAGAAATCGTTGGGTTTAGTAACCATCTTGAAATTTTTGGGGGAATGCAGTTGAGTCATATCTTACACGAAAGCAGACAAAGATAAGCCTTCCCCCATCCCTAAAGAGTAATGGATTTAATTAGACAAGAATATATTTTTTCAACACATAAATATGATTCGTCTGTAATTGACTCAGGGTCAATAGATGTAGGGTAGGTTTTCTAATGGGCCTAATACCCCACTCGGGTATTGGGCCATCCTAGGCTCATTCCTAAAATAGGGTTTTGGTTTCGTTCTATCCTAGGTATCTAGAGTGGGTTTGAACACTAGTTCTCAAGCGGACAACTTGAGTTTGAAAATACGAACAGCCATCAAATGACTCACGTGCTAATAAGACATTCCTATTTCCAACACATTATTTGAATTAAACAATAGGGGACGGGACATCCACGAAACCCTAAAACAGTTTAAATTATGCAGGAATATGCCATGAGATGCGATAGTTAAACTCTATAGAATCAAAACATATAAACACATAAACAGTTAATCAAAAGACGAAATCAAATATTTGCTTAGAACATAGTTAAAAGTCCCCAGCAGAGTCGCCATTTCTGTTTTACGGAGAAATTTTGACTTTTGAGAAGAGTCGCCACTTAATTTTGAAAAGGAATTAAGAAACCTTTATAGAGTTACTTCAAACAATTCAAAATAGGAAAATCATTTTAAGTTATAGATTCTAGATAAGTGGTTCCTATTAACGTTTTAGGAAGGTGTTAGGCACCTAAAACATCCGCTAACTTGCGGTTATCCGGACTGTTTGAAAACGTCTTTGATTAACTTCTAAAAGATTAATTTGTTGAAAAGTTATAAGGTTTTAGAAAGGATTTGTGTAAAATAATTTTAGATGACTTAATAGGGATTTTAACTAAGTCTACACAAATGAAATAAGCAAGTAAACACATAAACAAGGAAAGGTAGGAGAAAGTAAATGATTTAGGCCATTGGGCCCAAACCAACAAAACCTATCCTAATCTAATTGGGCCTTTGACCCATTCACCTGTCCTAATCTAGTTTTTGAGCCCTTGGCTCGAGTCTCGCTCCACCCGTATTAAGTACAACTTTGCCTTCGAGGCCGAAATAAATAATTAAAGAATTAACTAAATAAATACAAAAACCATAAATAAATAACAACGACAAATGAATAAATAGAAATGAAACTCAGGTCTCTTCATTGCTTCAAGAATGGGACTTTAACCCGTTTTCCTTCTCTCAACTCCTTGTATCCATATGTTATGTGATTGTCTCCTTATGGTTTTTGAAATTGACTCATAAGAGATGGGCCTCAATAGCCCACATTGAGAATGCAATCATGGGAATAAAGTTCGTTTGGACTCGAAGGCAAGTTCATGCAAAGAAAGGTGAAGGAGGATAAGGATTAGGAAATAATTCGACAAGAAATAATTTAGAAAGAAATCTTAATCAATACGTAAACATTACAGCATCATAACTAATAGTTCACTCCATATCAACATAGTGGCAATTTCATACAACATGCAGGAAACCATCTAGCTGTAATGCTTGAAAGAACATTAAAACGCGTTTGGTATTAATCTATATAATAACAATGCTATGAAACCAACAACAAAGATAAAATCTAGACAAAAGTGGAGTAAAATTTGACAAAAGAAATCTGATAAGCTAATACGGATTTAATTAGACCAAGCTTATGGAACGAGAAAATAACACATAATCCAAACATTGCATGCCTTTCTTATAAATAGTCAAAGAAAGAGATTCAACCGATTTATCCTAAGCCAAATCCTTATTCTACTCCCCAAAAAAATTAGTCAGAAATTAACCAAACATCAAACTTTAACAAAACCTCAGCTACAGCGGGGCACCATTTACCTGAGACTTGTTACACAGATTCGAAGAACAAAACTTTAATCATAGAATCAGGTATAACAGGATACCAGCAACCCAAAACTACTAATTAGAAATCAAAGTATGAAATTTTAATGACAAAACCTACCTTAGCATGATACTAGCAGCTCGAAACAAATCAAAGTATGCGATTCTACTATGAAAAATAGTTTATTCAACTTTACCAGCATATAGAGTGGAAGTCCTAGATCAAAGCTCAATCCACAACATTATTTCAACCACAGAACATGCCATAAATTAAATTAAAGAACCATTCACAGATAAAAATAGTGGATTTAGGGCACTTTAATCAAGAACATGTCCTTAAAAGTACTAAGCAGCGGCATCAAACACATTGAATCAAATACCAACATGGAGATAACTATGATGAATGAAACCTACGGCTATCGAAGCAATCTACCAGCAAACAATCCCAGTATACAATGTTACTAAAAATTTATTCATAACTACAGAAGGTCGAGATAAAGTAGGAACAAACGAAAGCTTAAATAGAGTAGGATATTACCTTTTAGTGAGCAGAAAAATAGGACGACGAGTTGATGATAGGATTCCGACCACCACCGAGAAAATAGAAACCTCGTTGCAGCTTCTTTCGAATCAATCTTTCAGAACAAAAAAAAATTTCTCTACCCTTCAACTCTCAATTTTTCTTAAAACCCAAAATTTTCTAATTCGAGAATTTTTCCAACCCTCAAAATTTCCTCAGAAAAAATGTTTGAACCCCCAAAGAAATTTTTCCTCCCTCAGTTTTTCCAAAAACCCCTCTTTTCGGACCCAAAAATCCCCTCCAAAATAGTGACCCAATCGTTTCTTATATAGAAGATGAATTGGTAGTATTTTCGGGACTTGAAAAATAAGATATTTTGGAATTTGAAATTCAAATTCCATCCTCTATCTTGGGGTTTCATCAACAAAATATACCAATTTTGAAATTGGTGGACCAATAAGATTTAGGGAAAATGAATTTTCACCAAGAGCCAATGAAAATCGTCCAACTGTGTATGAAGTCGTATGCATTATCCCGAGATTCGTAGGTTTGAGCCATTGGAGAAGACACCTAGGCGCCTTTCTAGAAGATTCTCAAAGCTTTTGCTCGTCTCACGGGTGCGTGAGACGCGTGAAGAAGAGAAAAAGGATGTGTTGGTTGTGGGTTGATGAATTCGGATCGACACGAGGAGAATCGGGTTGATTTTTGCTATTTTTTGAAGCTATACGTGCAGTTAGTTTTCTTTGTTGGGTGTTGTACGCAGCTTTTGTTGTCGTTTTATTAAAAGAGATGATGGATGGGGAGTGGGTAAAAGAGATGATAGATACTGGGACTCCGTGTAACTTGATCAACTCTCTGATATAGAGTTTGGCATAGTCCTAGGCTGAATAGGAAGTATGAAATAGTAAGAAATGAGCGGATTTGGTCATCCTATCTACGATAACCCAAATCAAATCATGTTGATGACGAGTATGGGGTAAACCTGTCACAAAGTCCATGTTCACATCTTCCTACTTTTATATGGGAATACTAAATTCCTGCATAGACCCACTAGGCTTCTGGTGCTCAATCTTAAACTGTTGACACGTAGAGCACTTAGCTACAAACTCTACAATGTATCTTTTCATCCCACTCTAATAATAGATCTCCCATAAATGGTGGGACATCTTAGTGGCCCCTGGATGAATCGAGTAACGCGTACCATTTGCTTCTGCAAGAATTCATTGCCTCAAGTTATCTACACCTGGCACATATAGTTGACCCTAGCAATGCAACACACCATCTCTTCCTTGGGAGATAACCTCTACCTTTTAATTTCTGACTGACTCTTTCAACTTAACTAGACTGGGATCTCTGTCCTGTTTTTCCTTTACTTTGGAAACTAGAGATGATTCTGAACTATTCTGCACCACACTACCCTTTACTGAATCGACTAGGCGGATACCTAGCCGGGAAAGCTAATGAACTTCCTGAGATAACTTCTTCTTACCACTCTCAACATGAGCAACGCTACCCATAGACAACCTAATGAGAGCATCTGTCACTAATTGGCATTTCTCTAATGATACAGAACACTCATGTCATAATCTTTCAACAACTCTAACCATTTTCTCTGATGTAAATTCAAATCTATCTGAGAGAACATATACTGCAAGTTTTTCTGATCTGTGAACATATCAACATGTACCCCATACAAATAATGCCTCCAAATCTTTAAGGTAAACACAACAGTTGCTAACTCAAGATCATGGTTAGGGTAATTCTTCTCATGGGGCTTAAGCTGTAACACCCCCAAAATCCAATCCCAAAGTCCCACACGGTGCTTAAGGCTACAAGTAGCCCTAAGATAACCCTTTGAGCCTACTACTACTTCTAACACGTAATTTAGGATAAATAAACCAATCAATAATAGTTTATTATGCCAAGTATGAACCGAATTAACTGAAAATAATATCTGGATAGAAAAATACTGATAATCTGGAACTTCACTAACAGTCCGACAAGCCTCTACTTACTAAGGAACTAGAGAGTCATTGGGACAAATACCCAACTGACTCAAACTGAACTAAAAAAAAATAAACCATCTACTTCAAAGACTGAAAAAAGGGAAATAGGTCCTCAAACCGTGAGGACTAACCAACTGCGGAAGTGTAGATAAGGTACTCAGAAATCACTGTTACTACTGAGACTGAGCACCTGAACCTACATTATGAGACAATGTAGCATACAGATGTATATGTGGATCAGTACTTTGAGGATGTACTAAGTATATGGGGGTGTATGCAATAAGTAAACAATATCATCCATCATTATAAAATCGTGCATGCTGTATTAATGACTCACATAGCTTGAATAAAAATTGAATCTCATAAATCATGTATAATAAACCATATAGCATAAATCTTGATAATGTAATTATTGGTAAATCAACTCAAATATCTAGAAAAATATGATCTTGTGCATAAATATTCGAAAGTAGACATGTAACTCAATATCCAAATCACTTAAGGTCTCATCATGCAATTAGCAACATGGGGTATAAACCCTAACTTAAATTTCATGGGAAATCATACAAAACTCAACAATTGGTAATTTAAAGTAAGTTTTTGGGCACAAGGATAAAAGATTTATCCTTGTTCAAAACCCTACATACCTTGTTTGGCTTGATTCAATGCGACAAGATAACTTTTGAAGCCTTGAGAATGTTCTTGGAGGCTTTTCTTAAAAATTCTTAGATGGTGATGCTTGACTCTTGAGTTTTCTTGAAGAAAGGTTTGTATCTTGTTCTTGGAGATTGATCTTTAAGAGAAACCCTAATTTGGTGTTATATATAAATAATGAAGTTGTGAGCTCTGGTTTAAAATAATTAGATATTAAAAAGGGTGAAAAAAGACCCAAAAAACCTTTTAAAAATGGCTTCAAATCGCTGAGCAGGATCTGCAATGGCTTATGCGATGGTCCGTCGCTAGCGCGATGGTCCATCAGACTTCCTGTTGTATTATGGCCAGAAAATAGGTTTACTACCTCAGTAGCGATGGCTTGAGCGATGGTCCATCGCTATCTCAACGGTTTGTTGGCTCATCCGTCACACTTTGGCCAGTGAATGGGTATACTGCCTTGGTTGTGATGGCTTAGGCGACGGTCCATCGCTAGCTCGATGGTTCGTCAACCTTCCCATCACACCTGAGCAGTTCAGACAGCTCTCAGTAAAATGGCTATAACTTCTTACCCCAATATCGAATTTGGAAAAAATTGGTATCGTTGGAAAGCTAATTCAATTTCCCATATGATAAAAAGTCAAAATTCGGTAAATTCTATCTAATTTAAACATTATTCACTTAGGAGTTCATCCTTAAATCCTTTGGAGACTAAATTACACTTAAAGAAAGTTTGGGATATTACATAAGATGTCTAGAGGCATAGGCTATGACCTTACCTCTCTGCATAAGGACATAACCTAAACCTACTCTAGATGCATCACAGTACACAACAAATCCATCTAAACTATCTGGTAATGTTAGGACTGGGGCTGTAGTAAGTCGAGTCTTTAACTCCTGAAAACTCTTCACACATGTATCTGACCACTGAAATTTGACTTTCTTCTGAGTCAATTTGGACATGGGGGATGCAATAGATGAAGCCTTTTAATAAACCGATGGTAATAGCATGCTAAACCGAAGAAGCTTCTGATATTTGATGGAGAAATGGGTCTAGGCCAATTTTTCACCGCTTCGATCTTTTGAGGATCAACTCTAATGCCATCATTGAAAATATTATGACCATGGAATGCTACTGACCTTAGCCAAAATTCGCACTTACTAAATTTGGCGAACAACTGATGTGCTTTGAGAGTTGGAAGTATGATTCTGAGGTGATCTACGTGATCATTCTCGCTACAGGATTAGACAAGAATGTTATTGATGAAGACTCTAATGAACATGCCCAAGTACTGCTTGAACACACAATTCATTAAGTCCATGAAGGCTGCTGGGGCATTTGTGAGACCAAAGGACATGACTAGGAATTTGAAGTAACCATACCGAGTTTAGAAAGCTATTTTTGAAATGTCAAATTCTCTGACTCTGAGCTGATAGTAGCCTGATCTGAGGTCTATCTTAGAAAAGTAACTGGCACCCTGAAGTTGGTCAAATAAGTCATTGATTCTAGGAAGAGAATATTTATTCTTGACTGTGAATTTTTTCAACTGATGGTAGTCTATACACATTCTGAGTAAATCATCTTTCTTACACACGAATAAAACTGGTGCGCCCCATGAGGAAATACTAGGTCTGATGAACCCTTTGTCTAAAAGGTCTTTTAATTATTCCTTTAATTCTCTAAGTTCAGCTGGTTCCATTTTGTATGGCAGAATAGATATAGGCTGAGATCTGGAAGAAGGTCTATTTTGAAGTTGATTTCTTTTGGGAGAAACTCTAGAAGATCTTTGGGAAACACATCTGAGAATTCATTTACTACTAGAACTGACTCAAGACTAGCAGTTTTTGAACTAGAGTCTTTGACTTACACAAGAATATAGACACATCCCTTGGATATCATTTTTCACGCTCTAAGATATGAAATTAATAGACCTTTAAGCGCTTTGGTACTACCCCTCCATTCAAGGACTGGTTCATTTGGAAACTGAAAATGAATAATTTTTTTTCTATAATCAACTGAGCCATAGCATAAATGGAGCCAATCTATGTTGAGAATTATGTCAAAATCCATCATCTCTAACTCTACTAAGTCTGTTGAAGTGACTTTCTGAGATATCATAATCGAACAGTTCCTGTATACCCGCCGGGCTATGATAGACTGACCCACTAGGATAGAGACTGAGAAAGGTTCTGTTAAGATTTTTAGTTTGACTTTGAAGTCGACTGCTATGTAAGTAGTTACAAAATAAAGAGAAGCTCCTGGATCTAATAATACATAAACAGATAAATAGAAAATCCATAACGTACCAGTGACCACATCATCAGAACTTTCCTGATCTTGTCAAAACTGTAGTGCATAGAGCCTGTTTGGGCAATGCCCACTAGTGGCACTGGAAGTGGCACCCTGCTGATTTGGGCGACTAGACTGAGTTAAAGGACGATTATACTGACCCTGGAAACCTGACTGAAGACAATCTTTGATCCTATGGCCTGGCTTACTATACCTAACACTAATATCACTGCCAACCCTATAGACACCCTGATAGTTTCTGCCATATTTCTGACAAAGAGGATTTATTCGAGCACTACTGACAATACCTTGAGATTTAAAGCCTGGCACCCTATCTTTGTCATCATTTTTTAACTTAGGGACTCGAGCACTAGTTGAGGACGGAGTTGGAACTAAAGATTTCGAGCAAAATAGGGAATGGTTACCACCCTCCAACTTAGGATAAGTGAAATTGAAGCTACTTATTCTATCTCTCTTATTCCCCTTCTCTCTCTTCTTATTCTTAGCCTCTTCTATCTTTTGAGCATGGACTATGAGCCTGGATATATCCATCTCCTTAATTAACATCGCAGTTCTACACTCCTTAACCATACTTTTGACATCTCAGACACGAACTTTCTCATTCTGGACCTACTGTCTGCTACTACATGGGAAGGATATCTAGCTAAATGAGTAGACTTAAGGGAATACTCTTTCGTACTTATACTGCCTTTTCTGAGATTGATGAACTCTAACACCTTGGCTTCTATCAGCTCCAAGGGAAAGAATTTGTCTAGAAAAGAAGTAGCAAACTCTTTCTATTCTATGAGCTCTGCATTTTTACCCCTATCTACCTTCCACTACTTAAACCATATATGAGCTACATCTTGTAGCTGATAGGCAGTTAACTCAGCACTCTCACTAGAGGTCACTCCCATAATATTTGTGACTTTCTGCACCTGATTGAGGAACTTCTATCGATCTTCTTCAGACTTAGATCTTGAAAATAGAGGAGTATTCATCTGAGTGAAATCCAAAATCCTGACTGTAGTAGTATTGGCCACTGGGTTTGCCTAAACAACAACTGGACATTTATTCTAAGCTGCTATAGAATTGGCTAGAGTGGTAAACGCAGCTTTGAATTCTACATAGGAGACATTCTTGTCCAGGGGATCTGCCTGAACGGACTGAGGTGCTGGCTGAGTTCTTGTTCTTCTTCCGTTAGTCTTTTTCTAAGGCATGTTCTATAAATGGAAGGAAGAAATGAATTAGACTGAGAGTTTAACTTGAGCTTATGCTCATTCACATGACATTAATACTAAAAGAAGGGAAAATTTTCCTAAAATGTCTCATAGCCTCTTGTCCATACGTGTGGAGAGCTACATACATATGTACAAGACTCTATTAGATGCGTCTTTCAGACTCCCTAGGACTCTGTTGAACCTTAGGCTCTGATACCAAGTTTATAACGCCTCGAGTCTATACCTTGAATACAACATAGTACTTACGACCCTCGAAGGACCACAAGCTAACCCATGAATAGTACCTGCTGTGAGCACTGAATAATAATACTGTAATAATGCAGAACATAGGCTGAAATGTCATAAGGTTCATAATCTGAATACTAATAATAATAACATCTAATGATAATATCTGAAAACTGAATGTTATTTGAACTACTCTAGTTTGAAAATCCTCTAACTGAACTATCTGAATATGGTGTTGACGGGATAAGCTCCCAACTAACTCCGACCACTAAACTACTGAATCTACTGAGAATACTGAAATAAAAGTATATCCTTGATAGATGAATCCTTGATAGATGATGAATCGCTACTAAATCAACTGTTGCCATCTGAACTTGTCTAAGTTCGGTCGGGAACCTAAGCATTCGAATTTATGATATGAGACATCATAGCACAAAGAGAAAGTATACATCAGTACGTGAAATATACTGGTATGCTAGATGAAGTAAGGTTGAATGTAAGGGTTCATATGCATGAATAATAACTAGCTGATTAATATGTAAAGACTGAATAAGGGTATATGGATAACTGAAATTCCTGTAAATACTGAGTATGCAATACTGCACCTATACATGTATATTGTATCTGAGCTTTTACTAAAGCTGAATACTGATTTATGATAACTGAGTAACTAATATATGAGATTTATTAATAATTGAACTTCTAATACTGATAGACTGTATCTGACAACCCTAATTCTATAGAACTGAACTGAGTTCTATACTGAGACTGAAACTAAAACTGTGGGAGGAAATTATCTAACCGACATCCTTTTTTTCTGAATGGATTTGAGGTACAACCTGTAACCCCAGCTGGAAGGGTGTCAATATCATGCCATGGGTAAAGACAAACTGAAGATTCACCCTAATCTGGCAGGTGCCCAAAATGAGAACAGTGGTACCCTCAACTGGAAGGTTGATGTGCCAACCTACGCTCGCCACATAGTTTTAGAACACAAGGACTGCTTCTAAGGATCACACCCTCTACTGGAAGGTGAGCCCCCATCTTTGGGTTCACTCGGTGTTGAATCTTACTCCCAACTGAGTGACATTAATTACTATACTGAGTTAAACTAGACTGATACTGAGTTTCACTAAGTTCAATAACTGGCAGAGTATTTACTGTTTTAGGACATAATTGAGACTATTCTGTAACAACTATAGCTCTAGGTAAACAGCTAGATTTTTGGGTATTAGATACCCCCAGGACTCGATAGCATGAAAATAAAGCATAGCATGATCTTGCAAAGGATAACAATTTCTACTTGTTCATAATTCATTCGTAGAGACATTTTATCAAATACTTGTAAGGCATGAGCTTGTACATAATTAGGACCATATAATTACATATCGTGATTCCACAATTTACTTCACATAGGCATTTTAGAAAACACTTGGGGAGCATGGATTATTTCACATGATAATGGTCCTCACATGAACATTATGAATACAATACTCAATTGTAAATTCAAGCGTTTTGCATATAATTCATCACATAAACTATTTATATTTCATAGAAACTTATAATTAATCATGAATTGAAACCTAATTACTATCCTGAACATGAATACAATCAATTTCAAGCATGGAATTCTTAAATCTGAGATCTTTTAAGTTTAAAAAGGGGTTCTTGGACTTCATGGGTTAAAGAAACTCATGAATAAACACCTAACATACCTGAGAAAATTAATTCTTGAAGGTTCTTGGAGGAATTCTTGAGCTTTGTTCTTGTTTTCTTGAAAAGTAGGGTTTGCTAATTGAAAAAAAATGCTTTTAATCTTGAGAAAAGTGAGTAAATAATGATATAATAGCTTATTTAGGCATTTAATTTGATGTTTAGACTGATTAGGGTCATGGAAAAATACCAAATTACCCCTGGGAATAAATTAAACTTCGTCACTGAAAATCCTGAGTTTAGCCTCCACCATGATGTAGTGGCATCGTGGTAAGCCACTGGAATTGGGATGACACTGTTCATAAAGGGACGAATGTAAAATGGACCCTTGGCATAACGCGGCACCATCGCAGAGCCTTATTGCAATTTGACAACTGGAAAAGTGGCTAGTGGCGCGACACGGTGGTATCGTGTTGCATACTGAAACATGACGATTGTGAATTGGAGCATTAGCACGATGCGCCATTATTGCGGACCTTCCCTAGAAATTGACAACTGTCATTTAGCCAGTCTCCGTAACACGCTGATGTGCCAGGTGGCACACTATTTTACAAAAATGGCTCTAAATCTTCACTCAAATATCGAATTTAGGCAACCTTTATATCGTTGGAAAGCTGACTGAATTTCCTACATAATGGTAAGCTCTAAAATGAAAAATTTTGAGTATTTAGAAAATTTATAAAGGATAAGTTATATACTGAGAGCTAAAATAAGCTAAGGAAATATGGGGTATTACACATTCGATCTCTGTTTATCGGAGAATGAGATCTACTACACTTTTCATAACTAGCTTTATCTAGGTAATTTTTCACCTTATATCCACCTTTCTAAAACACCTCGGATTTTGGCCCTTGAAAAATTCCTAAGCTTTGTGATCACTGTCCTAGTAATGACCCTTTATACGAGTTATATAGTGTGGTTATGGGGTAGCTGACCTTAGTCGTATGTGTTTAGTGGATAGTGATTGGATTTTATTTCTTGGTTATGACTTGGTGGTATGAGTCGTTAAGGGCGGTGATGAGTTGTTAGAAAGAACCTTTACCAAATCAGTAACTTAGTGACTTTACTCTGCTCTAAATACGAGTGGCTTACTGAGAGTTGTGAGGATACGTTACAAGTGGTAGGATTGAGTCATGTGTTGTCCAGTGTCTATTTCTTTCGATTCTATTTGGATACGACTAGACCATATGAGTCATATGGTCAGGTCATGAGTGAGGTCATAGAGTCGTAAGGAGGACAGTGTAGGGGTGTCCAACTCACTGTCTAGGATACGATCATGGATATAAGTTGTATGTGGGTGACGAGTCAATTGGTCGACTCGTAACCAAGGTTTGATCTTTTACAACGTTTAAGTTGAGGTCACTTTGGGAATTTACCACGTAAAACCCTTAAGACCCCACGTCCCTAAAATACTTTTGGGAGCATTCATCCCATACTTTACAAGATTAAACATCCACTTTATCCTCTGAAAATCTTCTCAAGCAATATTGGCTAGGGTTTCTCCAAAGTGGTCATCTCAGGGTTTAAGAGTCAAATTCTTTCCATGAATCATTGTAATTCGGGTATATTACTCCTTCATCATTGTTATTTTACTAAAAACACATGATTAAATGTATGTTTTTCACAGTATTATTATGATTTTGGAATAAAGGTTGTGGGTTTTGGATGTTCGTTGTTGAATAATGCTTTCCCATGGTTTGATTATGGTTTTCATATTTTTATTATGGTTTTGAACTTCTGGTGGTATGGGTATGGTGGTTGAACTTGATAATGGTAACTTTCTCTAAATTGTGATTTTTTATGTGGTTATGACCCCAACCTTGTATTGTGAAACTGATTAGTAGTTATGAGGAAGGTGGAAAAATATGAACAAGGGGTATAATGGAATCCCTAAAGTGTTTCTTCTAACTTATTTTGTAAACCAATTCATGGTATAATTGATTAAAATGGTTATAGACGGTTTTAAGAACCTTGTAGGGTGCACAGAAATCCCCTAAGTGAACTTATAATGAAAACATTATGAGATACACAAAAATCCACCAAGTGATTTTAATAATAGAGTTTGCGGGGTACATGGAAATCCCCTACGTGTTCGCTAATGACATTGATGAAAGCTATATTTGGTATGCTGATACCACTTTATAATGCCTTAGCAATTGACTCCTAAAATTGGTGATTTAGTTATGTGCTAAATATTTTAATTGGGCAATAATGGGGTTGTGATAGCTAGCTGTAAAGGTGTGAGTTTGATGGACGAACACTGAAAACTCATGTTTGCCGATATAAAGTTTGGTCTTGGTGACCTTATACTTGTGGGGTACATGAAAATCCCCTAAGTCTATACTTGTATATATGTATCATGGAAAGCGAAAGGTACACGAGAATCCTCGGCCTTCTGTGAAATCTCCTCTTCGTGCGGCTACATGCACTAGGAACCATTCAGGGGTAATACTAGACCCATATAGATCGTGGATAGATTTATGATGGCAAAGCTACACAATCTAGGTAAAGGTTTTAGAAGCATGCTAAACTTTGTTCCCTATCCCGACACGATATATATGTAAGTATTTCATTGCATATGGTTATTTGATTTGGTTTGAATGATGATACTATTTTATCATTATCCCTGATTTATATGCTAGAGTTCATTCGCTACCCATCTTTGGGTGCTATTTTTCGATGCGATGCAGGAACAAACCATACTTTCACTCATCCTACTCAGTGACTTAGATTCGGGGGACAACTTTTAAGTCAGATTAAAGAGGTGATCTTTTATACTCTGAAAAACCCTATTTCTTGCTATGGACTTCTTTTTATTATTGTTATTTCTTTGGTTTTGGTTTTGGTTTTGGCTATGGTCGGAGGCATGTGCCAACTCAATATACTTTGATTCTGGTTAAAGGCTTTATTGGACAACATGGGCATGGACAGTGTTGTTATTAGTGTTAGCATTGGTATTGGTATTGACATTGGGTTTTGTATTGGTTGAACACTTAGTTGTTACTGTTTGGTTGTGGTTATATATTTTGCCTAATGTCTTCAAATTATTATTGATTTATCTTATTATATGTTTGGAATTCATCCAACAAGGGATATAGGGTGGTTAATAGTCTGAGCATTGGGGGTGGTCTTCGGTCTTAGTTAGACTTGAGATACCCGACATGACTAGGCCCTAGTTTGGATCGTGATAGATTGGTATCAGAGCCCTAGGTTCATGGTCAATTGGGAGTCTACAAAGTCATGTCGAGTAGAGTTTCTTTTAGGGTTGTGTAGCTATAACACCCCGCATTTCGGGCTAGAACGAAAATCGTCGTTTCTATATGTAGAGGATCCAAAAACCTTTCACACAAATTAAATCACCCCTTAAGTGTTAATAATCAATCACTATCAGTTTTACAACAACAAAACTTCCTCTTCACTCTCAAAATAAGATCAAATTAGAGTTTTCTCCAAGAACAAGAAAATCAAGCCCTAAGTTCAAGATCTCCAAGAAACAAATCAAGATTCGGGTTTCATCTAACAAGATCTAGGGTCCATCTTTCAGATCTTATAATTTAAGGTACGTGGGGTTTATCCTACAAACTACATGGGCTTAAAATTATTAGAGCATGAAATTAAGATTTTTATGCATGAATTTCAAAGGGGTTTTGTAATCTATGTTCCAAATTACGTACTTCAAATGTTTTAATGTTACTATTTCTTTGAACTTGTGGTCCTATCCCCTAAATTGATTTACATATATACGTATATGTATGGGATTTGAGATTTAAGATTGTTTGAGAGCATAAATTATGAACTCTCTTTCTTATATTGGATTAAAGCTCAAGGTTTTGTTGGAAAAAAGTTGAAATGCATGTTTTATGATTTGAAAGATGTTTTCTCAATGTCCTTGTACTTGAATATGATTTTGAATTATTGATGGAGTGTTTCTTCATATAACTATGTCATGTTAAAGAGAAAGAATTGCATGAGATTGAGACTTTTAACATGACCACCTTTGTTTACTGAATCATTGATAAAGAGAATTAACTGCATGGTTTTACATGAGTTTTTTGAAAGAACTATTGATATGGTGGTCCTGAATTTCATTATTTTAAAATAGATATATAAATTGCTATAAATGGCTCAGAGAATGTGACTTGCAAGTTAATGGTATGACGATACCACATACGTGTATATGCCATGACAGAGTTAAAAGATTTCAGAGTATGTTTTCAGAGCATGCATGTATAAAAAACTAAAAATGGGCATAAAGAGGGTTAGGTGGTTACCCAAAGAAGGCATGAGTTCAAGTAAATCTTAGCTTGAAATCATATTTCCCCGATACGGGTAGATTATTATTGTACGCTAGCGACAGCTGTGTGGCATAGTAGATTCAGAGAATCCGACCCTTGCAGAACACTTGGGTTGGGGGCTTGGCTGTGAAGTTAATGGCAGATCCCATATAGCCCGTGGGATTACAAATTGTAGGGTACACTACCTAGTGTAGAAGTAAGACAAAGAGTGTCACTGATTTCAGATATTTTCACAAAGCCTTTTAAAATAACCATGTGATTTCTTACTATATGATATGTTTATGAATTGCTTTAAATTGCCCTCAAATATGTTGAATATAAATGATTATTTTGGATTTTCTCTGTGTACCAGTACATCTGTATTGACCCCCCTCCCTTACCTCTCAGGTTCTGAGGCTCAGTCTAGGGGTCCAAATAAGTAGTAGATAATTCAGACAGCAGATCAGATTGTGTAGTAATGAGCCTTCTCTATTCTAGAAGGCCTGTCCTTTCATATTATGTCATCTATTATAGGTTTGGTATACTGGGGACCTTGCCCAGTTTTCAGATAGTTGTCAGATTTTTATGTAGTAGAGATTTTGCAGATTGTTCCAGATGTTGTTTAGTTGATTTTGGATTTCATACCTTTTTGTTAAACTTAATCCTGAGTATGACCATGTTTCCGTATTAGATCAAAATTCTATATTTTTTTATTAGATAAATATTATGCATGACTACCAGATAGAGTAGGATGTCTGGGCCTTCATGGTTTGGGATGTCCGTCATGGCCAAGCCCTAGTTTGAGTCGTGACAAACTTGGCATCAGAGCCAGGTTCATGGTCCCAAGGTATCTGCGAAATCACGTTGGGTAGAGTCTTATTTATGGGTGTGTAGCGCGCCACACTTATAAGAAAGAGGCTACTAGGCATTTAGGAATGTCTCCCTTTCTTCATGTTTTAGTTCGTGCTATGGAGTTAGAATGTTCCTCTTTCATACTATAATTCATGCTATGGTCTCACCCATATGAAAGTAAAGTTATCCTAATTCTTTTCTTACTTTGATGTGCTCAGATATGTCTTATTATTGGGGTGATTCAAGTACAAAAGTTTAGAGTCTAAATGGTATGGTCCTTTTTGATTGAGCCACATAAGATTTTAAAATTTTGCAAGGGCTTGAGAGGAGTTCGTTAGTGCTTCAGAGTGTATTGATTCTAGGGTGAACTTTGATTCTAATGAGATCTTTCTTTTCAGCCTGCAGCATTAAGTGTATTCAGTCATTTTTAAAATTTATGTTACAGATGTCGTTCCTAAAAAGGGGAATGATGTGTAGCAGAATATTAGAATAATATTTCCACCCGAAGAGCAGTATGAGTTAAAGTGTTATTGTCATGACCTATTGGTAGTGATATTGGACCAAGAAGTTGGAGATATGAAGTCACAAAGTTAAAAGTTAGAGTGAGGGTGACTTTTGTGTATATAAATACTTTAGTTGAATAATTGATGTTTGAGGATGATTTACCCCTTTTATAGTGATAGACTAATGCAGTAGCTATTAGCATGTGTGGATTGTGTGGTAGTCTGTAGGGGAAGTGTTTGACTCAAACTTTTATTTATATAGAGTAAGATATGTATTCTTAGGTCATTGATTATTATGTGTCAAGTTTCTATCTCTTGTAATCTTGTTATCATTGTGTTGTTGAAACTAAAAGTCTAGTGAAGCCGTGTGGGGATCTTTCGATTCACTAGCATAGTTGCCTTGTCATTCATCTTGTTTTATTGTTCAAAACACAAAATCAAAGTCTAGTGAAGCCGTGTGAGACCTATTTCAATTCACTAGCAACTTGTTGTTCAACTAATTGTTCTTGTGTTCGTTAAATATAAGTATAGCCGAATATTTTCGCATGAGATTGAGTTGGTAATGAAGTGATATTTCCTTGTGTGTTAGTTTAGTAGAAGGTAGAGAAAGATTTATTAGTCAAAGTGATATGAGGTTGCGGCATTTTTTCCTTCTAAGGCTATTACATGTTATGTGTGGCTAGTGATACCGTTGAGTTGCTAGGTGGAGATAGACTAGTTAGATGGTACATGGTGTTCTAAATGGCCAATTTAAGGAGTTTTAACTGCTAGTGCTAAGCCTTTTGATATGATCTTGATCCTCATGGTAGAGAGATATAAGTTTGGGGTCGCGATATTAGTAAGCTATGACGGAAAAAGTATGGTTCATTAAAAGCTTGGTTATATCCATGTTAAGAGTTAGAAACTAAGTTTGAGTTTTGAACGTTGAACTAATAGAAATAAGAGTAGAAGCACCAGAGGGTGTGCACATCAACTATGGGGATACTCATGAAGATTCGAAGTTAGTAAGTGTTCAAGTATTACATGATGACTATTGGTGGCTATAGAAGATAGAGTGTATCTCAGAAGGTAGTATTAGCAGTGGGTTTTCCACTTTCAAGTGTAGTCATTCGGGTTAAGTTCTATGATATGCGTGTATGGTCATTTTTTCAAACCCTAGAGTGCAGTAAGTGTATTTCAGTTAGAGTCTAGTAAGGGATCTCTCAAACTTAAGATGATGGCTTGAAGCTAAGAGGGAGATGATAGAACAAATAACCAAGACAGGCTCTCAAATTCTAGTAGTGATGTCAGTATGATATAGATCATCAGAAAGTGAGGGTGAGACTTAACCCATTCTTATCTCAGTATTTTTAGTTATCCCAATACCTAGGCATGACTTACGTTTCAGTTCCATGACCACGGTCCATGTTCATGCATATGATAGAAAATCATGTGCTCTTCCAGTTCCTAAATGAGGAATTCCAGTTCATTTCAGTAGTCGTAATCACATTCCATAAGTTATGAACTCCAAGTTGGGGTCATGCAGCTCATGACTCATGTACTCATGCTTTATAGTGTGCTCGGTTCCCATAACTCATGCTACACGCCAAATAATTGGCGAGACTCAGCTTATAGATAGGTAAGCTCTCAATTCAGATCACTTTGATGAATCCCTGATGTTGATTCGCTGTTCCTCAGGCCTTAGTTAAGTGTCAATTCTCGTATAATATCCTTTCATGTTTCAAGGTCTTATGTTCTAACCTTTCAGTGACTCCTCCTTATGTAATGATAGTAGTGATGAGTAGATGTTTCTTGTTGATGAAAGATCATTGTATGCTTGTCTTAGACAAGATCATAAGTGTGAAGTAAGATTTGGGGTCCAAGTCTTTGATACATGTGATGGTTAATGAAAATTTGTGTATGTATGTTCTTGGAATAGCGCGTGGGAGTTATATTGACAATGGCTTAGAGACTATGTGAAGTATGTATTTATAGGTGTTTGCCTTGAAGTTCATAAGTGGTTATAAAGATATGCTTGAATGACATGTTGGGATTTAAGTGGAGGAACGTAATATATGCTAGTACATTGATAGTAAGAGTTTAGAGTTAGTCATCATTAAAGTGGTAAGGCACGTTATGTTTAGGGTGTGATCTCTAAAAAGATATAGAAAATTGAATCATATGGATTAGACTAGTATCGTTGTGAGGTGTGTTGTAATTTATGGTTTGGAGTTAGGCTTGATCGCAGTGAGAGGATTTAAGTCACTTTAGACATTAGTAGAAATATTTATCAATTACCATATGAGAATTTTAAGTTGAATCGATTGAGCATGGTATTTAAGGGGAATAGTATAGTTAACGGAGTATTCGGGAAGTGTGCTAAGCTAGAAAGTAAGAAGTTATATTGCCTAAGGCCTGGTAATTCTACCCTAGTTTATGAGCTATATGTCTATATTCCACGCTATAGAGTAGTGTCATGTTGTGATTCCTTAGTCAGATGTCTGGTGTAGATTATGCCTAAGATTCTCTTGCTCCCTAATGTTACTAGAACTTCCTTAGAAAGAGTGTTGAAGACATACTCCAGTTAAGTATAAGTTTCCAAGTATAATTCAGTCAGTATAGCCAGCAATTTAGTTTAACAAGCAAGCAGACAAGTTACTGTGGTTTTCCACCTTTTCACCCAGTCCTACTATTTAAAGTCCCATGCGTATGACCATCCCCAAGAGATAATCTATTCCATCCATGTAAATTACGAATCTAGGTCAGTCCAAGAATCATGTTTCGGATTTATCTATTTAGTCATGACTCAGTTCATAAGAGTTCAATGCATAATCTCAAATTTTTCAAAGTATTTTAGCTCAGATAGTGTAATACCCTGGTACAATCTAAGTCTTGTTACCTCATGATTCGTACTAGCCTAAGTTATCACTTTTCAATTTAATATATATGATTGAATCATGAACACTTCAATGGAATCCTAAATTCTCAACATGAATCAGCTCCTTGAAGCAAGTAAGTCAAATCAGCACAGAATTCAGTTTCATGATAGAATTTTAAATGTTTCAGATCAGTTTATCCTTTCTTAGAAAACACATCATGTCTGCGTTATTTCATACCTTTAATATTCAACATTCCTACCCATCATTCGTGGATGAATGATCCCAAGGGGGAGATAATGTAACACTCCGTATTTCAGGCTAGAATGAAAACCGTCACTTCTATGCGTAGAAGATCCAAAAACCTTTCACATGAATTAAATCACCCCTTAAGTGTTATTAATCAATCACTATCAATTTTACATCATCAAAAACTTCCTCTTCACTCTCAAAATAAGATCAAATTAGGGTTTTCTCCAAGAACAAGAAATTCAAGAAAATCAAGCCTTAAGTTTAAGATCTCCAGAAACAAATCAAGATCTGGGTTTCACCTATCAAGATCTAGGTTCCATCTTTTAGATCTTATAATTTAAGGTATGTGGGTTTTATCCTAAAAACTACATGGGCTTAAAACCATTAGAGCATGATTTTAAGATTTTTATGCATGAATTTCAAAGTGGTTTTGGAATCTATGTTCTAAATTACGTACTCCGAATGTTTTAATGTTACTATTATTTTGAGCTTGTGGTCCTATCCCCTTAATTGATTTACTTGTATACGTATATGTATAGGATTTGAGATTTAACATTTTTGAGAGCATAAATTATGAACTCCCTCTCTTGTATTGGATTAAAGGTTATGGTTTTGTTGGAAAAGAGTTGAAATGCATGTTTTATGATTTAAAAGATGTTTTCTCAATGTTCTTGTACTTAAATATGATTATGAATTGTTGAGAGAGTGTTTCTTCATTTAACTATGTGATGTTAAAGACAAAGAATTGTATGAGATTGATAGTTTTAACATGACCACCTTTGTTTACTGAATCATTGATAAAGAGAATTAACTGGCAGGAACTCAGGGATTGCTACTAAGGGTCAAACCCTAACTGGCAGGAATGCCCCCATCCCTAGGTTTTCTCGGTGCTGAATTCTACTCCCAACTTATCTGACACTAATTTTTGGACTAACTAAGCTTAACTGAATGGGTAACTAATCATGATGACAAACTGAGTGGTGGTACTCATGGTTTATCTGAACTATTCTGATACTACTGAAATTTTGTAAACAGCAAAGTTTTCGGATATTCATAACCCCCAGAACTCGATAACAACAACAACAGGTACACATGAAACCCTTGAAATCATGGAAGGGAATCATTATTCACAATTATTCACTTAAGTATTTCATCAAACACATGGGGATCAAGACTTAAACATGAGGATATTTCTGAATAGGATGAGACATCACGATCACATGACAAAATCATAAACTGAGGATTTATTCTGAATTCTCGTGAACATGATATGGAAACCATAATATTTAAGACATACAATAATACATTCCATTTGAAAACACATTCTAAAATCTTAACTTGTAAACATGTAATAAGTAGTCATTGTTCAAAACCCAATCATTTAGGCATTCCATCAAACGCTTAAAATTCATGGCTTATACTAAGCATGGGAATAGTTTTAAAACTTATAGTAATAGCATGATTTCACTTTTAAGATCACCAATTAGGATTTTAAATTCAACAAACAACCCATTCAAACATGTAAGGTTTAATATCACCAATACTTTTATGGAAACATGATAAAAATATAAAATTCATGTAATTTTATGGAAAAAATTCATAAAATATGTAATAAGGGCTACTTTCAATGAAAATAGATTGTAAACATCATGTATAATCAAAATCCATAAAAGCTTCATGGAGAGAAATCATTATAAACATGTAATTTCATGATTTAAAATATGAGAAATGTATTCTTGGACTCCATGGGTGAAAAGGGTCTATGGATGAACATCGAACATACCTTAGAGCTTTAATCTTGAAAGAGAATTGACTTTTCTTGAACGTTCTTGGATTGGGAACCTTAAATTCTTGATAATCTTGTAAAGAGTATAATGAAGTCTTGAAATTCTTGGGAGATTACCTTAAGAAGAAACCATAATCTTATTCTTGAGAGTGCAGAGGATTAAGGGTTTTAAAACTGATTTATGATGGACATATATGTATTTTTGATGATTTAAGTCATAGGAGGTGAGGGAAAAGACCAAAATACCCCTCCCAATTTGCATGGGGATTGCTGAATTCATGGGTGACGACTTGGGCTGATAAGTCATCACTTAGGTGATGGCCCATCGCCCCAGATCATCACTAAGAAGCTGTAATTGATGATTTCTACCTAAGGCTGACGACTTGGGATAATTAGTCAATACATACGTGACATCCCGTCACCTCAGGTCGTTACTTTATTGACAGGCTGACATGCTGAAGTAAGATGGGTATAACTTCTCTCTCCGATATCGGATTAAGGTGAAACCAAATGCGTTGGAAAAAAGATTCAATGATATTTCTTTTTATATATAGTAGTCCACGTAACTCATTATGTACAAGTATTAATAGTCGTTGAAATTTGACCCAAGATGAAATGTTTGCCAAAACTTAACCAATAAAAGTGTTCTCAACTCGTCTTTGAGTTTGGAGATTTTTTTTTATGATCTTGATTGATATAAAAGAAAATTTTCATACTATAGTATTGATCAGCACACATATATAGACATAAAATCATTGGGTTTGGGTCTGTATACTTAGAAATAACGGTTTGAATTCTAACCCCAAAATGTGGGGTGTTACAGTTGAGCATTTACCTCTTATAGAGTTTGCGTATAATAAAAGCTAACACTCTAGCATTGGGATAGCCCTGTTTAAGGATTTGTAAGGTAGAAGGTGTAGGTCTCCTATTGGGTGGTTCAAGGTTGGTGAGCTAGAGATGTTTGGCTCGGATTTGGTTCACCAAGCCATGAAGAAGGTGAAGGTGATTCGAGATAGACTTAAGACTGCCCAAAGTTGCCAAAAGTCCTATGCAGATATAAGGTGAAGGAAGTTAGAGTTTGAAGCTGGGGATAGGGTGTTCTTGAGGGTATCTCCCATGAAAAGAGTGATGCGGTTTGGGAAGAAGGGGAAGCTTAGTCCTCAAAATATTGGTCCGTACTTAGTTTTGAGAAGGGTTGGCAATGTTGCGTATGAATTGGAGTTGCCCTCTAGTTTGAGCTCCGTTCACCCGGTGTTTTATATATCTATCTTGAGAAAGTATGTGGGTGATTAATCATAGATTGTGTCTATCAAAGATATTAGTATTTCGGGTTTCCTGTCTTATGAGGAGGTCCTATTTGAAATTTTATATCGGCAGATTCGTCTATTACGGACCAAATAAGTAGCTTCGGTAAAGGTTCTATGGAGAAACCACAAGGTTGAAAAGGCTACTTGGGAAGCCGAAGAAGACATGAAGTCCAAGTATCCATTCATGTTCCCCATTTTAAAAAATCATGCTTAAGGTATGGGTTGATCTTACCATCTTTATACTGACTTTGTTAAAGGAAGGATTGATTTCCTCGGCATCTTTGTTTTGTAACTTATTTAAATATAAGAGTAGTGATATTTGGGATTTAATCGTGCCAGTCAATGTCTTTCCCATCATTCAAGGATGAATGATCCTAGTGGGGGATAATTAAAACACCTCGGATTTTATCCCTTGAAAAATTCCTGAGCTTTAAGCTCACAGTCCTAGTAACGACCCATCATATGGATCGTATGGTGTGGTTATGGGTTAGGTTACCTTAGTCGTAAATGTCCAGTGGATGGTGGTTGGATTTTGTCTTGGTTATGACCTAGTTGTATGAGTTGTTAGAAGTGGTGATGAGTCATTAGGACGAACCTTTACCAAATCAGTAACTTAGTACGAGTGGCTCACTAAGTGTTGTGAGGATATGTTACGAGTGGTGGGATTGATTCGTATGTTGTCTAGTGTCTAATTCCTTGGATTCAATTTGGATACAACTAGACCATACGAGTCGTATGGTCAGGTCACGAGTGGGGTCATGGAGTCGTAAGGAGGACAGTGTAGAGGTGTCCAACTCACTGTCTAGGATACGACTCATGGCTACGAGTTGTATGATATGGTGATGGGTCAACAGGTCAACTCGTAACCAAGGATAGATCTTTTACAGTATTTAAGTTGAGGTTACTTTAGGCATTTACCACGTAAAACCCTTAAGACCCCATGTCCCTAAAACACTTTTGGGAGCATTCATTCCACACTTTACAAGATTAAACATCCACTTTATCCTCTCAAATTTCTCTCAAGCAATATTGGCTAGGGTTTCCCCAAAGTGGTCATCTTAGGGTTTAAGAGTCAAATTCTCTCCGTGAATCTTTTTAATTCAGGTATATTACTCCTCCCTCATTGTTATTTTACTAAAAAAACATGATTTAATGTATGGTTTTCATAGTATTGTTATGGTTTTGAAATAAAGGTTGGGGGTTTTGGATTTTCATTGTTGAATAATGTTTTTCATGGTTTAATTATGATTTTCATATTTTTATTATGGTTTTGAACATATGGTTGTATGGGTATGGTGGTTGAACTTGATAATGGTAACTTTCTCTAAATTGTGATTTTTGATGTGGTTATGACCCCAACCTTGTATTGTGAAACTGGTTAGTAGTTATGAGGAAGGTGGAAATATGAACTAGGGTATAATGGAATCCCCAAAGTGTTTCTTCTAACTTATTTTTGAAACCAATGCATGGTATAATTTATTAAAATGGTTATGGACGATTTTGAAAACCTTGTGGGGTACAGAAGAATCCCCCAAGTGAACTTATAATAAAAACCTTGCGGGGTACATGGGAATCCCCTAAGTGGTTTTAATAATGGAGTCTACGGGGTACATGAAAATTCCTATAGTGTTGGCTAATGACATTGCTTGCAAGCTATAGTTGGTATGACAATACCACTTTATAAAGCCTTAGTAATTGACTCCTGAAATTGGCGGTTTGCTTATGTATTAAATATTTTAATTGGGTAATAATGTGAGTTGTGATAGCGAGCCATGAAGGTGTGAGTCCGATGGACGGACACTAAAAACTCATGTTTGCCGACATGAGGATTGATCTTGGTGACCTTATGCTTGTGGAGTAAATGGTAATCCCCCAATTCTATACTTGTATATATGTATCATGGAGGGCAAAGGGTACATGGGAATCCCCGACCTTTAGTGATATCTCTTGTTCGTGCGGCTACACGCACTGGGGCTGGTTTAGAGGTAACACTGGGACCCATATATCCCCTAGGTGGGTTTATGATGACAAAGTTACACAATATAGGTGAAGGTTTTAAATACATGCTAAACCTTATTCCCTATCCTGACACGATATATATGTATGTATGTTATTGCATATGATTATTTGATTTGATTTGAATGATGGAACCTAATTTACCTGCTAGCGTTTACTCTGCTAACCATTTTTGGGCATTGTATCCCCACGCGATGCAGGAACCGACCATACTTTCACTCCTCTTTCTTAGTTACTTAGATTTGGGGGATATCTTTCAAGTCAGATTAAAGTGGTGAACTTCTATATGCCGAAAGACCCCATTTCATGGTATGAACTTCTTTTTATTATTGTTATTTCTTTGGTTTTGGTTTTGTCTATAGTTAGGGGCATGTACCAATTGGATATACTTTTATTCTAGTTAGAGTATTTGTTGGACTACTATGGGCATGGGCGGTGTCGGTATTAGTGTTAGCATTAACATTGGTATTGGTTGGACACTTGGTTGTGACTGTTTGGTTGTGGTTATAGATTTCATCTAATGTCTTTAAATTATTATTGCTTTATCTTTTTATATGTTTGAAATTCATCCGACATGAGGTGTAGGGTGGTTAATGATCTGAGTATGAAGGGTGGTCTTCGGTCCTAGTTGGACTTAAGATACCTAACACGACTAAGCCCTGGTTTGGATCGTGTAACTTACCAACCTTTGTCATAAGATGATCAAAATCCTCTTTTCTATAAGCCTTCGCCATAGAATAATATAAGTCATTAGGACTGATTTTGCTCTTACGAAAGTGGCTGCAAACATTCATTCAACGATGCTAAATGCATGCGAGATGTAGGCCACTATGATACACAATACTTGCACTTTTGATAATAGTTTCTTTCCGATCTGATACAATACACATATTTTTTAATTTCCTCAATACGGATCTAAACTATTGGAAAAATCAAGTCTATGAGCAGTCATTCTTGATATCAACAACCCCATAAGCAAGTGGAAATATGTATCCTACATCATGGACAATTAATATTAATATACATCCACCTAAATGTATAAGTAACATATACATAAAACATGAACATAGTGTTTTTTAAGTTAACATATCACTAAACCAAATCAAAATACTAATACATGCACCATCCAATGTGCTCGTCGAAAGAAAAGTTCCTTTATATGGTCCACTCAAATGAGCACCATTAAAAACTACATCAGGTCTGCAGAACTCAAAACCCCTTATCACTGGATGTAAGGCTATAAACAAATACATGAACTCATTATCCACTGACTTGTGCATTCTAATATGCGAATTAGGATACACGATATTTAGCATATGACTGTATCTCGATATTTTTTTATATTCATCAGCTAGTCCACCTCTAAGCATCTCAATAGCACGTTTTTTTTCTCCATGCCTTCATATAATTAATATCAACACCATAAACGACATTTCTTCAATAATGTCTTCAGATGTGTGTTTTCGCTTATGATGAACTAATTTTGGGACTGTAAATTCATTTACAAAACCCATTGTTGCCAACATATTTTTCAGTATCCTATCACGGAATCGATATGTATATTCCGCAAACATCAGATTTTTGAATGTAGATGCTTTTAGGATCCATTTACATTCATCATTATAACAATGTAGGACATAGTTGAAAAATTCAATTTCTATCAGAAAAGTATATAACAAAATGTGATAAATTTCACCCAAAGAAAAAGCTAAAATATAACTGTCTCGTATAATATACAGTACTCATAACATATATACATATTATGCAAATATATGTTAAACCATATACATAATAAATATATGTATATATGTCAACCATATACATAGATAACGACATAGAAGAATCGATTGTTGTGCAGTTTGTTCCATAACAATAAATGCGTATGGTTAAAAACCTCAAATACATATATATAATGTATATGGTTTATGAAAATAATATTAAAACAACACAATACAGCTCTGAAACAACACACTTAAAACAAAAGCAATTAACAACAAAATTAATCATAAAATATAAAAGTACTAGCAACAATACCTCTTTTTGTCAGAATGTCTAGCTCTGAAATTAAAATTATGAGTTAACGCAGATTTAGTCATTGCTGCTACAAGAATCGATTTATCGTTATACAATTGCTTCACCTTCACTTCAACATTCTTGCTATCAAAGATTAAGTTTTCAACTTCGAACTCAGAAACATACAGTGAATATTGATTTTGATTCTCAACAACGGAAAGAGCAAGCACATTCGTTTTCATCCCTTCAACATAAACAACAGCTCCGATTTCTCCATCGAACTCTATATCCTCTATACGTTTATCCGTCGTTGTTATGCACAACAGATACATGACAAAATCAGGAAGACTCTTCTTCAACTCAACATATAGCTTAACACCATTATCATTCCTAATGAAAATCGGTGATGCATTACCTTCAACAACATAACAGACATCAATCTTCTTTCAACATTCATCGACGTCTAATTCAACAGTAATTGTCGAAATAAACCTCAAATAAGAAATTATTTCTGCAACAACAATTCCTTCACTTTCGTATCCTTCGTATCGTATTTCGGATTTTCATTCACCTGAATAGCTCAACAGAATTGCAATATTCATCTTTTTTAAAGTTTTTTTTTTCGAACAAAAAGATAAACAGGTTAGGCAAGAAATCGGAAAACAATCCCTTTTGAACGATGACAATTGTGTTTTCTTTGATCCTTTTAGTTGAATTTTCTGTTTCAAATTTAAAATTGAAAAGCTACTACGAAATTAAAGAGATTGAGTAATCCAATATTAATAAACATTGCGTTAATTATGTCCCATAATAAAGAAACATATGCTTTTTCCCTTTTTACCGCTTGTTATGTATATGGCCGATCATTTATATACAAGAATAATTAATTTCTGGGAGAGATAAATTTTAATTGAAAAAGAAGGAGAGAAAATAATTATGTTTAAAAAAGGTGGGATTTATGTTAACCATACATATATTTATTGGTAATGATATTGTGAGGATCCTCATTTTGGATTTATGCCGGACATATTTATCTTTGTGTGTATTCAGGCTGTAGTGTCATGTCATGATGAAATGGGAGGCAATTGCATAGTACATGTTTGAAACGTGAATGCAAGGATCCTTTTTAAGAAAAATAAATAAATTATATAGTCAAACTAACTCAATTGGCTGGTCAATCTCAAATATATTATCGACCAATTGCGTACCCATGACACTTACATTTCACAAAAAATTCTTCCATTCATTTTTGTACTTGAATGGAAAGGAGAAATTATCCAAATATCAAGTAACACCAATATACTGATGCTGGAGCAGAAGTTAAAGGTAGTAGGAAAGGAAGAAACTTCACATGAAAGGGAATTGACATTGTTTGTCTGCTTGCACATTCTTTATTAGGATAATTAATTATTTTGGAACTTGAATATATCTAGTAATAATAACTCAACCGGCGATATCTATATATTAAATTCATAGTTATACATCATATATACATGTTTTAAACACCATTTATGTACTATTGATATATCATATATACAATACATAATCATTTATAAAATGTCGATACATATATATATATCATTTATATAATATTGAACATATTTATACACTATTTAAACAATATTGATATATCACATATACACTACATAACTATTTGTACATCATATATGCATGTTTATACGCCATTTATATGATACCAATACATTAAACATACACTACATAACTATTTATGCAATATCAATATATTACATATGGGTGAAAATGATTTTCACCTCCCAACTTTGATTAAAAAATCAAATTCCCCCCTCAACATTGAAAAATAATCATACTCCCCCCTTTATCCCATGCAATGTCCATTTTGTTCTTATAATTTTAATTCTATATTTATGTAATGTCTTTTTATATTATATGTAATGAATATTTTTTTAACATGGATATTTATAGCATTTTATTTAAGTTTATTAACTTTATACACAAATTAATACGATTTATAAATTTATCACAAAATTTAATATTATTTTTAAGATCGTTATTTTAGTATTATATGTATTAAAGAGTCGTTTGGTGTGAGGTATAATTATAATAATTCAAAGATAAAGTTCATGATTAGTTATCCTACGTTTAATTAGATGCATTATTTGTCGCACCATTTATACCACAGTGATGAGATAAGTTATCACACATACATGTTGGTACAACTTATTTTGTAATAACTAATCCCGGAATAACTTGTTTCCAAACAACCCACTCCTAAGTGTGTATATATACATATGTATGTACATGCATGTGCGTATATTTTTGTGTTTTAGCACTTTCTTACTAAATTTGTTTCGTATTACTTAACTTTTTGTTGATATAACACAATCCTTAAGAAAATTTTACTTAGAGGTATATTTTGCTAAATTAACCTTATTAATGATAATTTGAAACTTTAAATTTGTCTATACTGTTACTTGATATAGTTATTTAACACTAAAGGGTAAAGAAAAAAAAAACATAATACAATTATCTTGATTTCACAAGTTGAGCAGATAAACTAAAACATTTATTTTTAGCATAAGGATCAAGTGATAAGAAACGATATTATCTATTGTCTATATCAGTAAATAAGTTGTGATTACCATTAATAGAGTATTACGTATTTTATAATTTATATAAATAAATATAATCTTTAAAATTTGACCTTATTTTTATTCGAGAAAAACATATAGTATCCCCAAACTATAAACAAATTTGCTACGACACACGTCAACTTCACGGGGGTCCTATTACCCTTAAACTAAATTTTAGCATATTTTTGTTAATCTTTTTAGCTAACGTGATACTTTTTGTCAATGTTTTAGATGGCGTGACACATTTGATATGGACTCCATTTTATGTAATAAAGGTGCCACATCAACACAAAAATTGATAAAAATACGCTAAATTTGAGTTCAGGGGATAATAGGACCCCTGTGAAGTTAGAGTGTGTCGTAAAAAATTTGACCATAGTTCGGGGTGATACTAGAGGCTTATCTCTTTCATTTATTGTTTGTATTTTCTGCATTGAAATATGTTTACAAAATTAGTAGTACTTATTATTTTCACTTGTTAAAATAACTATTATAGTTTTGATTATTACTAATAAAACTAATTTTCTTATTATGCTAATTTACTTCATAAAGATCATCATTAGCTTATATATTTCTTACTTTTTTTTCTAGAAGATAATGTTTATGTTTTTATGAAAAATTTGTTATATGATTTTTTTTTTTAAAATGAAAATATGATGATTTTAAAGAAGTTAAAAAAAAGAATAAAAAGTTGATGATAAAGGGTAAAGTAAAAATTTTAAAAAGTCAATTAGAATAAAGGGGAGAGTATGATTATTGTTCAAAGTTGAGGAGAGAGTTTGATTTTTAATATAAAGTTGGGGAGGGAAAATGATTTTGACCCTATTACATATACAGTACAAACTATTTGTACATCACATACACATGCTTATACATCATTTATAAAATATTGATACCCGGATAAAAGTTGTACGAAAAAAGATTGAAAAAAACAAAAAGAAAAGCCTTTTTGCTATTTAAAAAAAAGCAACCAATAAATAAAAAATAAAAGAATTTTTTTCTTAAGTTACTGCTGAAAAAAAAAAAGGAAGAAAATTGCCTAATAGTCATTTTAAGTAATAAACAAAACCTTGACTAATTTTGTAGTAAACTATTTACTTTTTTTTTTTTATATATAAATGAAATTTTCCCTTTTTTATATACACAATGTGATACAATAGTAAGTGTGATACATTTTACTGCACATATGATATTGCCAACATTCATATGATACTTTGAGAAATGTTAGAAATACGTTGTGTGATATACATTATATGTTATACATATGGTACACAATAGATATACATTATTTGATATACATATAATGTGAACTGATTTCATTTGCAGCATATTGTGATACATTTTTTATATGTAAAATGGATATAAAAAATTTAATAAGCTGCATATCAGACGTCTGCTCTCATATTTTTTAAACAAGTGTATCACATTTAAAAAATATTGTTACCCAATCAATCGTTACTTTACCTTTTCTTCTTTGCCATTTGGCCAGATAATGACGGTACTTTCTTAAACTTGTTTAAATATTCTTTTGGCAAGTCCTAATTAATCACCACCATGGTTGTTGTGTTGTGGTGGGATTGCGCCACCCTTAATTACAGGATTCGGATTCGAGTCTTGGGTATAGAAAAAGTCTTGTTGGGAGTGCTACTCCGAGAATGGTCCCTGTAATGCGCGATCTGGATGTTGGGTTTGAAATCGAGAGGGCATCATGAGGAAGCTATTAGTTGCAAACTATAAGACGATAAATAAGATGACAACGAAAAACAATACTAAAGACATAATTTTATTATATGATTTGGCCAACTGGTCTACATATAAAACTTAATATTAAAAACATAAAACTAATAAGAAAGAAAATCTCCCCCTAAACGAAAATCTTAAAACACTACATTGTGGATGTTATTGTGTTATGGTATGAGAAGGGGATCTTCTATTTATAGTTGTCCAAAATCTTTCCTCCAAGAAAGAGGTTAGCCAAATATGGAAAAGAATTATATTTTTTTCTTTCAGGAAAAGTAAAAGTAATTCTGGTAACTTTTATTTTCCTTCTAAGAAAAAGTAAAACTTAAATATAGTACAAAAATCAGGGCAAAAATTCTAACACTGAATTAGTCGGAGCTCCAATACGAGCACCAAACAACGAATGAAAAATCAAAAAAAAGTCCTAATTAATCTGTATTATGGACGCGGTACTGACTTGATTCTAGGAGTGTTGAATTGAGCTTAGTTCTGGTCATGAAATTAGATTTGAGAAGCTACTGCGATAACCATTTGAATAATGGTATCTTTATATAAACAGCCGGCCAGGATTATTATTTATTTAATTTTTAGTCAATGTACATTGGTTATATATTGTGTATATATATTTATACAAGTATTAAACAATTCAACATGAATTGTATATACATATATTATATATTTGTCGACTATTTTTAATTTAAATAATTAGATGGACTGCTATTTATAATAATTCCTTTTTTTTTAAAATAACTGCATTTTCAGGTAAGTTGTATAATAGATTATTCTCACGGCAGTTGGAATATTTCATATGTCTTATTGTATCGGCCGCTTCTAACGACAATCATTTTAAAAAAAATAAGAAAAAATGAAAAAGACTAATGTCATTGATTCAATAGTCAAATCTATAATCTATAATCTATATATAATCTCTATCTAATCGATATTTATGTCTATTTATAATCTATAACCTATAATCTATAATCTATAATCTATATTTATATCTATATCTATATCTATAATTTATAATTTATATCTATAGTCTATATCTACAATTATATCTATAATCTATATCTATAATCTATAATATATTAAAAGTATGAAGCACCTTAAAAATTTTGTTTGAACTTTTTGTCTTTCATTAAAAGTGTTTGTTTTAGACAAAATAGTTTTTTCACTACTTTTCTTAATATTTAAAAGTTGAAAAATAATTAAATATATTTATGGTAAAAAACTTTCCTAATTAGAAGTCATCAGAATTAATGACAACTAATTTTTTCATTAATTTAAGAATTCTAAACAAACAAAATTGATATTAAAAAGATTTGAAAAATCTAGAAATCAATGTAAAAGTTTTAGAATAAGAAAAATTTAAGAAGTATCAAATTTTAAAAAAGTTTAAAGTAAAAATAAAAAAAATATTCGTACCACAAATATGGTTCAAATTGATGTATCTCTGACAAACGCAAAAGTGATGATCCATCAACTACTTAAATTTTTAATGGTAAAATATATATGTGCTTACACTAAAATATATTTTTATGTTTACATTATTATATTAAAGTTTGAAGAATCTTTGAAAAGTGATTTAAATTTTTACACTTCATTAAAAATATTCACAATAGATAAAATTATTTAATTTGAAATAATTAAATGTTACACATGCGAGATGCGAGACACGTGTGGTTAAACTAATTAATCTAAATATGTGTCACTTTTAAAAAATAAAAAAGATATTAATTATTTCTTTCTATTGTATAAATAGATGATCTGAAGAATTCTTCAAAATCATATAAACGGTTATTGCTCATCTTGAGGCATGAATATGATGATGATGGGGAATTTAGTCTATAAACCTTCGACGATTAATACCATAAATTAAACAATTTCTTTAATTAATGATTGTAGCAAAAACATAAACATTAGAAAGTGTAGTATATAAAAAAATATCTTATGAAAACAAGAGGTTGCTAAAACAGGGAAGAAACTAATTAATTGAATAAGGAAAAACATCTTATCACGCTCAATTGACTTGGTCTTTTTTGTTAAATAAAAAATTGTCAATATTCATCACTATTTTACGTACGTGGAAAAACTTATATAAGTGATTGTCCTCTTAGAGAACGTATCAGTACTAAACTTTGAACAAAGATATGCTAACATGATTTCCTTCCTTACTTCTTTGCTAATTATCCTTGTAATATTCACCCAAAATATTAATGCAGTCGATTACACGGTCACCAACAGGGCCGCGAACACCCCTGGTGGTGCCCGTTTCAATCGAGACATTGGTGCCCAATATAGCAAGCAAACAATGGCAGCTGCCACTTCCTTCATATGGAAGATCTTCCAGCAGAACTCTCCAGCTGACCGAAAAAACGTGCAAAAAGTTAGCATGTTTGTCGATGACATGGATGGAGTAGCTTACGCTAGCAACAATGAAATTCATGTTAGCGCTAGGTGAGTATACATTGATTCAATAAATAAGTAGTGAATACATATCACGATATTAAATACACTATGCCCCTTATATAATTGGTTTATATTAAATTTGTGTTTTGTAGGCACATTCAAGGTTACTCAGGTAATGTCAAGAGAGAGATCACTGGAGTATTATACCACGAGAGCACTCACATTTGGCAATGGAACAAAAATGGACGGGCTCCTGGAGGATTAATTGAAGGAATTGCGGATTATGTGAGACTCAAAGCTGGCTATGCACCTAATCATTGGGTGAAACCAGGGCAGGGTGACCGATGGGATCAGGGCTACGATGTGACCGCTTGATTTCTCGATTATTGTAACAGCTTGAGAAGTGGATTCGTGGCACAACTAAACAAGAAAATGAGAACCGGTTATAGTGATCAGTTCTTTGTTGACTTGCTGGGAAAGACTGTTGATCAACTTTGGAGGGATTACAAAGCTAAATTTTGTGTCGAAATAAAAAATATTATCTAATGCCTTTGTACGATTCAAGGCTATATGTATCATGATCTTGTTGAATAACAGTAAGAAAATATATAATAAGAATAATTACAAGGGATTATCAAGAACCTATCTCACTCATGTGACTTTTTCATTTTTGCCTTAGCTATTTAGTTTTCAAAATTCACTAACCTGATTAATCAAAATTCGCAGCATCTATAATTTATTTAAGAGGAAAATGCTCTCTTCTAACAATTTCTTTATTTACAAGCTTGAACTCATACCTAAGCATATTACCAAACAAAAAAAAATATTACTTCTTCTATTTTATTTTATTTTATGTGACTTATTTTTCTTTATTTGTCTAAAAAAGAATGTCACATTTTCTTATTTGAAAATTTTTTAAAGACACAATTACTCTTTTACCTTTGTTGGTCCCACTTAATTAAAAAGTAAACACGTTACCTTTTATTTTTTAAATAAAATTAGTACAAGTACATTTTTAATAGCAAAGAATAATATGGTAAACATTATCAAGCCAAACCTTATTTCTTAAACTTCATGCCCAGTCAAATTAAACCACATAAAATGGGACAAGGGAGTAATTATTACGAAGGAATTTTATAACATAACAACTGTATAAGATGTTGACGAATCATCTTAATTTCTTAAGAAAATTCTTAAGGATTTGTTTGAAAAGTCACCTGCAAATTAAATTTGTGTGTGCTTTGATGTTTTTACACATTTTGACATGTTTGGGTGACCTAATAGGAAATTGGGGTCTGTGAATGGTTGTTAATACATGGTGTAGTTATAAGGTTATTTTTAATTTCTTCCTTTAATTTTCATCAAAAGAAAAATATAACTTTTTCATATTTTATCCTTATGATTAGCTACTTAATTGTTCTCCAAATCATTTTTAAGAGCTACGACTAAAATCAATTAACATGTGTATTGCGGTAAAATACTCATACTAATCATTACTCCTCCAATTTCATTTTATTTAACCCTTGTTATCCTAGAAACCCCTTAGAAAACTTTAATTACAAATGTATTTTACTAAATTAATCTTATTAATAAAAATGTATATCTTCTCATAGTTATCTAAAAATAGTTATTTCAATTCAATTATTTAGTTTTTCAATTAATATTTTTGCGGTTGTTAAGCCTTTTATTCATTCCAAAAGGAAATCAGTCTGGCCATAGGCCTAATCCAATAATAGAAAAAATGAAAGTAAAAGCAAAAAATACAACATTTGTAAAATGATTGGTCCGGCCCATCTAATTTTTGACCTCTACTCCAAAGCTTATAATAGTTTATGGAGTACACTTTCCATTTACCTCTCTGCCTTTCCATTGTCTTCACTAATCCCAAGATATTTTTCGTTTACTTCCACCTGAATCGCCACTTTCGTTTGCTCCTTCTTTGGGTCATCAACAAACCCCTATGTTCATCATTCTCACACAAGGATCTTCACTGTGCCAAGGTAATCGTTGTGTTCTCCTTTTTCTATTCCTTTTTTTCCTTACTTGGCTAATAGTTTCCTCTTGATAAGGTGTTTGGAGTTTGTCCACCTCAGATTGGATTTGAAGGAGGTAGTCGTCCGGAGTCCACAACTCTCCCATCTATAAGTACCGCATGACTCCTTTCTTCATCCCTCATTTTCGTAGCCTTATAACCCTAACAACCTTTTCGTGTACCTTTGCTAGCCGTATCATGGAATGGACTACCCTTCGCCTGTACAAGATAGGAAATGTAGCTAACCTTCAATGAAATAAGTCAGATTTGACACCCACCCCATTTGTTTTGGTAAAAAATTTTGTGTGCTAACATAGTTTAGCAAAACTTGTATAGCTGCCTTTATGTCCCTGTGAATCGGGCATACTCTTATGTTAATATTTGTGTTGCTTTCCTTATGCATGTTCCTCGTAGCTCTTTCAATTATGTGACTCTGCTTCCACTATAATCTCATGCTGGTGCCTTTATTTTCCTTTTGCTTATTTTAATTATCGATATTTGAAATTTATTTGTGTTTAACACAGGTGAGGACGGCGGGAGGAGACTCAGAGCATTTCACTGTCCTGACAGGATTGCATCAGGGATCTACTCTTAGTCCCTTTTTGTTTGCGTTAGTAATGGATGTGTTGACGCGACGCATCCAAGGGGAGGTGCCGTGGTGTATGCTTTTTGCAGACGATGTAGTCCTGATAGATGAGACTCGAGGGGGTGTGAATGACAAATTAGAGTTGTGGAGGCAAACTCTGGAGTCTAAAGGGTTCAGGGTGAGCAGAACCAAGACAGAGTATGTGGAATGTAAGTTTAATGACGTGAGGCGGGAGAATGAGGTAGGAGTGACGCTAGAAGCACAGGAGGTAGGGAAGAGGGATAAGTTCAAGTATCTCGGATCCGTGATCCAGAGTAACGGTGAGATTGACGAGGATGTCTCGCACCGTATTGGGGCGGGATGGATGAAGTGGAAACTCGCATCGGGGGTGCTGTGTGATAAGAAGGTGCCGCCTAAGCTTAAAGGCAAATTCTATAGGGTGGTAGTCCGTCCGGCCTTGCTGTATGGAGCGGAGTGTTGGCCAGTTAAGAACTCCCACATCCAAAAAATGAAGGTGGCAGAAATGCGGATGTTGCGCTGGATGTGTGGGCTGACTAGAGGGGATAGAGTTCGGAATGAGACTATCCGGGAGAAGGTTGGTGTGACTTCAGTGGAGTGTAAGATGCGGGAAGCACGATTGAGATGGTTCGGACACGTGAAGAGGAGGGGCATGGATGCCCCAGTCCGTAGGTGTGAGAGGCTAGCGTTGGATGGTTTTAGACGGGGAAGGGGTAGACCGAAGAAGTACTGGGGTGAGGTGATTAGGCGGGACATGGAACAGTTACAGCTCACCGAGGACATGACCCTAGATATGAAGGTCTGGAAGATGCGAATTACGGCAGAGGATTAGGGCCAGTTCGGGTCGCTAGTGTAGGGAATTAATTGGTGGGGGTGTATTCCTGTTATGATTCCGTATTCAGTGTTTCGTGTTCCGTGTTCCATGTTTATTACGAATCTGTGTGCTTTCCTCTGCTTTATATTCCTGCATTCCTGCTTTACTCTGTTTTATATTCCTTATGGGTGCCGTATCTATGTTATGTCATCTGCTTCTGTGCTGTACTATGTGTTTGTGTGATATCTCGTGACTTGAGCCGGGGGTCTTTCGGAAACAGCCTTTCTACTTCATCAGAGGTAGAGGTATGGACTGCGTACATCTTACCCCCTCCAGACCCCACTAAGTGGGAATACACTGGGTTTGTTGTTGTTGTTGTTGTTGTTGAAATTTATCTGTGTTTAAGATCCATCTTCCTTCCCCTGACATATCTGTGAATGAGTTAAATTCCATCATATTATTTGTGTGTTCTGCTCGGTTAATAATATAATCTGCTAGTTGATTTTCTTTCCTAAATATGTGTTGGAATGTAACCCTCTGCTTTTCTACCCCCCTTTTAATTTCTTCAACCATTTTTACTATTTTCCAAGGCATTTTCCAGACTTCTTTTATGATATTTATTATTACCCAAAAGTCTGTTTCAATGACAACTATCCGTATTCTTTGGCTAGAGCAATATCTTAAGACTTCTAGGATTGCTTTATCTTCAGTTGTCATATTTGTGACTATGCCTATTACCCCTGTCTTAGCATGAACTAAATCCCCTTTGTGATCTCTAAGATTAAAGCCATAAGAAATGACTCCAGGGTTTTCTTTGCTATCTCCATCCGTATTACACATGAAACTTCCTATACCTGGTAGCTCCCACCTCACCACATTGTTGTGAAGTACATGCTTGTAACTTCCCAAGAATCTGATCAGCTCCCTCCATTCCATTGATTGTACTTTGAACTATGGGTATATTACTTTCATCATAGAAGTATATGTGTTTGAATGTGTTGCACCATCAAAGTTAGGGTAGTATCTCCTCCATGTTTTCTGGTGTTTTTTCTCTTCCACAGCTCTCACAAAATTAGTGCTGGTATACCTTTGTAAACTTTTTTTAGTTTGCAGCTTGCTTCCATGCTCCACCACTCCTTAATAAGTTGATTTAGCTACATTCCTTCTATGTTTAAACCTACACAAGTAGCAAACTTCTTTTATAGCTTAGTAGAGATAAGAGCTGTTAGAAAAAGGTGTGTCATTGTCTCCTCCTTAGCCTCGGTACAACACCAGCACTTGGAAACCAACTTAATTCTTATTCTTTTTAGATTATCATCAGTTGCTATTCTTCCTTTCCACACTTTTCATTGGAAAAAATGATCTCGAAAGGAAGGCCCTTCTTTCAAATGTACTCATAAATTTATTTAACTTCTCTTTTATTCTTGACATACTCCCATGCTGGTTTAACTGAAAATTTACTATTAGGGGTTCCCATCTACCATGATCTATCCTCTTATCTCTTCTAGAATATTAGGACAAACATTATTGATATTGTGCTTCACCATTTTCTCTAATAGTACTTGCTGCAACTTTTCTATGTTCCATCTGTTTTCGTTAATAAACTCTTTTACTTTAATTTCCTACTCACCTTTATTATTCTCCTATACATAGTATAAAGCTCTTATTTCTGTCTAATTGTCAAACCAAAAGCTTGTATTCTCACTCTTAATTTGCCACCATATGTTGTGTTTTATTTCTTCTCTCATCTGTACATCTTCCTCCATACATGTGATGTCTTTGTGCCCTGTGCCAGTAGTGGATACCACTTCTTACAATGCTTGTTCCACATGAATTCACTCCATAAAGAGTTTGTATAAGTCTTAAAATTTCACCATAATCTTACAAATAAAGCATCTGCTACATGATGTAGTGATCTGAAGCCAACTCCCCCTTTTTTTCTTGGTAAACACACCTTCTCTCATGCCACCCATTGTTTGCTTTATGCTCCACCAGTGTTTCTCCAAAAGAATTTTGCCATAATTTTGTGAATTTGATCAATTACTCATTTTGGTGGATTCACTGCAGACATTACGTGGATAGGCATTGATTGCAGTATATGAGAAATTAGAGTGTACCTTCCTCCATATGAAAGTAACTTGTTCTACCACATCATCATCCTTCCCATTATTTTTTTCTATAAGTCCTTCAAAGTGAGCTTTCTTTTTTCTCACATAGAGAATGAGACATCCCAAATATGTGAATGGAAAAGATTGTTGTCCTATCCCTGTGATTCTTCTCAGCCTCTTCTCAGCCTCTGTCCAATTTTGATTGGAGTCTTCTCATTCAAATATAAGAAACTTTTATTCAATTTTATCTACTGCCCTGATACTTCCTCATATCTCCTTAATATCACTATTATTTTTTTGATTGACTTCATATGCTCAGAGCAAAATAAAATTGTATCATCTGTATATAACACGTGATTAATCTGTTCACTCAATTAGGTAGACTGAAACCTATAAACTCTCTATCTTTAAGAAGATTATTCAGTCCTTTAGCTAGGACTTCTATAGCAATAATGAAAAGGGTTGAGGATAGAAGGCCACCCTGTTTCAATCCTCTACTTGAAGCAAAGAATCCATGAGATTGTCCACTATCTAGTATTGAGTACCAGTTATTGGACACTAATCTCCAAATCATATCTATCATTCTCTCCCCAAAATCAAACTTCCTCATCACCTTAGTAAGATAAATCCAAGATACCCTGTCATACGTTATTGCCATATTTAGTTTGACCACTACATTATGATGCTTGTTTCTTTTATTAATATCTTTGATGATTTTCTGAGCAAGTATAATATTCTGTGCAATGATCTACCTTTCATGAATCTTGATTGATTCATAGAGATTATTTTAGGAAGAAATTTAATTAATCTTTCATATATGACTCTAGAAATAACTTGTAACGCTCTGAATCTGGTACCCAAAATGCTACACGGTGCTCATGACCCCAAAGGACCACAAGCTAACCCATGACTGATATCTGTACCTGAACACTACATAATATACTGTATAAATGTGGAAATAAAGGTTGTAAGGCCATAAGGTTCAAAACTGTAATATAGCTGATAAAACATAACATCTGAAGGGGTATGAAATACCCAAAATAACTTAAATAACTATCTGAACATGCTAGTGTGAAAAGCCTCTAACTAACTGAACTGTCTGAATAAGGAGTTGATGGGACATGTCCCCAACTAACTCCAACTATTGAAATAAATTAATTAATGAGATCACAAAGTAATGGTCATGTCCTCGAAGGATGAGGACTCACTGCTGAAACTGGAATCCTAATGATGCTCTGGGACTTGTTCTTCTGAAACTTTGGTATAAAACACCATAGTGCAAATGCGTCAGTACGTTTGAATGTACTGGTATGCATGTGAGGTAGGCTGAATGCAAAGGGTTCACATGCATGAACTATACTTACTTACTAAATAATATGAACGTGAGAATACATGCATGACTACATAATAACTATAATTGAGATCGTGATAACATGATTACTAAGTCAGAGTACTGATAACATGAGATACTGATATCTGTATAACTGAAATAATTGATACTAAGCGATTGTATCTGACAGTCTAGGTTTTGATGGAACTAACTGAGTTTTGTACTATATTGAGTTGACTGTATCTACAGTCTTGAATCCTGTAGAACTATCTGAGTTCTATTACTGAGACTGAATGACTGTATCTAACAGTCCTTATTCTGTACTGAAACTGTGAGAAGTAGTCATCTAATCGACATGCCCCAAATAATGCATTATAGCTGAGTTGGGGTCCAATCTGTAACCCCAATTGGAAGGGTGTCAATTCCGCGCCACTGGTAAGGACAATTTGTGAGTAACCCTCATATAACAGGTAACTCTAGTGAGAACGGTGGGAACCTCATATAACAGGTTAAGCCACCTTATCTACCCTCATATAACAGGCTATGATGTCTCAACCTACGTTGGCTACGTAGTTTTGAAACGCAAGGATTGCTTCTAAGAATCACACCCTCATATAACAGGTGGGTTCCCATCCTTGGGTTTGCTCGGTGCTAATTTCTACTCCCATCTGAATAGAGACTGAACATGATTAACTGAACTGACTTAACTTAGTTAACTGAGTTTCGTTGACTGACGAAATACTACGGAGATTACTGAATTTCTAAGCTTTCTGAGATTACTAAGTTTTATTGAGTCGCATGACTGACTGAGTTTCTATGAACATGGCTCGACTGAGAGTATCTTGAAAATATGAAATTGATTCTAAGCACACAATGAAATTTTTTTGGGTACAAGTATCCCCAGGTATCGATAGCATGAAATTGACAAAGCATGACTTTCTTGAATACATGACCAACATCACAATCCATAATACAATAAGTTGGAGAATTCATGAAGTACAAGTTCTAAAGCACCACAATGCCCACACATATATCCATAACTCATAGACTAAGACATTTCATCAAACACTTACATGCATAAACTTGTATATAAATGGGGATTTCATATTATCATACTAGTATGACACTTTTCCTTTACATAGACATTTAATCGAACACATGGGGAGCATGCTTTGGTTATACAATAATCAACACATCTAATAATCATGGATACATCAATCAACGTGTAAATTTAAGGGTTTGTCATGATTACTATGCAAATCACCACATCCTAGGGTTAATCATTGGAATATGTAATTTCAAACATGAATCAAAATCCCACAACATCATGAGCATGAATTTCAATTCAATTTAAATCATGAACAGTGATAAATACACAAATCTTAGATTTTGAAAAGAGATTTTTGAGCTTTATGGGTGAAAGGGACCTATGAATCAACACATGACATACCTGGATGGATGATTTCTTGAATATTGATGGAGGAAAACTTAAATTCTTGACTTGGAATTAAGCATCTAGGGTTTCTTGTTCTTGAGGATTGATCTTTGAGAGAAATCTTAATTTGATGTTATAGATGAATAATAAAGTTATGGGCTATGGCCTGGTATAATTAGGGGTTAAAACAGAAGGAAAAAAATCCAAATACCTTTTTAAAAATGACTTTAAATTGCTGAATGGGATCTGCGACAGCTCGTGCGATGGTCTGTTGCTGGCTCAACGGTCCGTCGTTCTGACCGTCGCACCTGGGCCAGAATAGGGACTTACTGCCTTAGTAGCGACGGCTTAGGCGACTGTCCGTCGCAAGTTCGACGGTCCATCAACCTATCCGTCGTACGATCCGTCGCTAGATAAACGGTCCTTCAACCTGCCCATCGCACCTGGGCAGTTTTGACAACTCTCGGTAAAACATCCATAACGTTTTACTCCTATTCCGGATTTGGACGAAATTGGTATCGTTGGAAAGTTAATTCAATTTTCCACTTTACAAAAAGTGAAAATCTTAAAAATTCCACATGTGCAAGATGGATTCATATTTCAAAGTAAGTTTCTAATATTCTTGGGATGATTTCAAGCTAGGTAGAAGTACGGGGTATTACAATATCTCCTCCATGAGAATATTCATCCTCGAATGAGACTGAGTGAGAGGAGAGAAGATAAACTAACGTACATACTGAACATGAACAACTGGAACATGATCTCATGACTGACAGACTGATAACTGAATATATCATACCGAACATGCATATCTGATGCATGTGTAACTGATTCATGAATGCATGACTGAGTGTTTTGATGAACTAAGATTTTTACAATGAGAATGCATGTATGATGCATGATTATATAACTGAACTGACATGTGAATGCATGGCTGGATATGCAATGGCATTTTTTACCAAGTTGTAATGGAATTCTGAACATGAAACTGAGTAAGCTTTAAGGAGACTGTTACCTTGAGCTAGACCTGAGTTAGCGGAGAAGAGGCGGAGAAGAGGTAAGGATACTTGTACGCATGTCTGCTTGTTCTTCCCAAGTAACTCCCTCAACAAGGACTACAATTCCTGGATCACCTATGCGCTTCTTTAGCAAGGGGACATGAAAGACTTGATGAACTGAAGCTATATCTGAAGGCAATTCGAGTTCATAAGCTACTTTGCCTAAGCGACTGAGAATTTTGAAGGGACCGATATATCGGGGACTGAGTTTTCCCTTTTTGCCGAATCTCTTCTCCCTTCATGGGAGAGATTTTCAAAATACTTAATTTTGATCTCAACTCGAGATCCTTTACTGAACACGCATGAACAGAAATATGAGAACATGACTAAGTTTGTAACATGTGACATGGACTGACTATCGCAAACTGAACTGAGCCATTGAGTACATGGCTTACGGATGAGATTGGAGATAGAGGGTCAACCTATGGGTACCCACTACTCCAAAATGGGTTCGTTACGTGAAGAGAGAGTGGTATGTTTATGTCATGAAAGTTTGGGGGATTATAGTAGATCTCCCTCTTGGGACATTATGTCCCTTGAAGAATACTGGGACAAGGCAACTACGAATTGAATCGTGACTGAATATCTGGATTCTGAAACTTAGGCATGATACATGAATTGAGCTGGACACGCAACTACCTGGTTGATCCATCTTTGAATAGTTACATTCATGAGACTTCGGATAGTGTGACTAGATAGAAAGAAAATGGGAAGCCACACAATACAAAATTGTTATCTGACTGCTAAATTGAATCGATGGCTCTGTGGACTAACTCATACTGAAAAGTTATACTCGACTGGAGTATTTCTATGAAACTTTTTCTATAGTGTTCTAGTGACTGTAAGGAGAAAGGAAATCCTGGCCTGGTCTGAGCAGGACATCTGAATAAGGGATCACCACATGGCTAGGATTCTTGTATTACAAGGGAATGCCTATGAAACATCATCTAAAATAGAGTGACTAAGCCTTATGCACTGCATCTAAAATTTTCAAGCTTAGACATATCCCTCGAATACTCCTTCGACTATACTCTCTGCCTTAGTACAATACATTATTTGAGACTACTAAAAATATTCATATGGGTGCTAAGCACGAATGCATAAACATACTAACTTATCTGATTAACTGTATGGATGATAGCTGAATACTGGGCATGTAAGACTAAACTATAATTAGTCTATATAACTGGACTGGAAATATAGAGCATTATGCGTAGAAGGTAATGATTGACTGGGTAACATGAGATAACTGAGCATGAATGAGTGAAAACTATATTATCTTAAGGATGCAAGACCAAGCATATAACATAATTCGGAAACATTCTGTAAACTGAGGTACTGAAATACTACTAACTGAATAGTTAACCGTATGCTATGTTCAAGCAAACCTAGATCTGGACTGAGTTTCTGATCTAATTACTGAATTGGAGTTGACACTATAACTAAGACTGCAACTGGACTCATATTGGAACTAAATACTGGGTTCTTATAGCCGAATATCGATAGCTGAGGTTTAGACTGATACTGAATTCTGATGGCTAAGTAACTGATAGCTGGAAGCCATGGTTCTGCAGGACTATCTAAGTCCTTTACTGAATATTGATTACTGAACTGACGCTGTAACTGAGGCCTGAGGGATAGAGCATCAACACCATAGATTTCACCGAGGGATCTAAACTGAGGGTATACGTGACATAATCTGAGTTTGGTTGATCATTCGAAGTGGAGCATGAGTCATGTGGGCTGAGGATACTGTAAAGCATGACATGAGTGCATGAGTCATGAGCTGCATTACTTAGGGATGAAGTCTCTATACTCATGGGATATGATTCGTAATATGGAGTGAACTGGAACTTCTTATACTAGGAACTGTGAGCTTACATAATTCTCACTAACGTGCACAAATATAAGCGATGATCATAGAGCTGACATGTAGGACATGAATAGATATCATGATAACTGATGGGTTTTAAGGGTCTGTAACACTTTTTTGAGATGGTCTGCATGATCACGCTCACTGCGGGAGTAGACAAGAATGTCAAATATGAAGATCATGACGAACATGTCCAAGTACTGGTTGAATACATAGTTTATTGAGTTTATGAAAGTTGTTGAGGCATTGGTAAGACCAAAGGACATGATTAAGAATTCAAAATGACCATACCGAGTTCTGAAAGCTATTTTTGGAATATCACATTTGCTGAGTTCTGCTGATGCCATTTTGTATGGCGGAATAGATATAGTCTAAGTATTTTGTAGAAGGTCAATGCCGCAGTCTATTTGCCTTTCAGGAGGAACTTCGAGAAGATCTTCAGGAAAGACATCTGAATATTCACTCTCAACTAGAACTAACTCAAGACTGGGAGTTTCAGAACTAGAGTCCTTAACTCAAACAAGATAATAGACTCATCCCTTAGATATCATTTTCCTAGCCCGTAAGTTGGAAACAAGCTGACGTCTGAATGCTGAAATACTACCCTTCCACTCAAGGACAGGTCTATTCAGAACTGAAACTGGACAACTCTATTTCTGCAGTCGACTGTGGCATGGCAGGAATAAAGCCACTCCATGCCGAGAATGACATCAAAATTATTCATCTCTAATTTGACTAAGTCTGCTGAAGTGACCTTCTGAGATTCTATCACCGGACAGTTCCTGTATACCCGTCGGCTATGATGAATTTACCCACTGGGGTGAAGACTGAGAAGGGCTCTGTTAGAATTTCAGGACTGACTCTGAAATCAACTGCTATATATAAGGAGTAACAAAAGACAAAGAAGCTCCTGTATCTAGCAAAGCATAAACATGCAAATGAAGGATCTTTAACGTACCAGTGACCACATCAGGAGAATTTTCCTAATCCTGTTGGGAATGAAGAGCATTGAGTCTGTTTGGGCATTTCCCACTAGTAGCACTGGAAGTGGCACCCTGCTGATTTGGGAAACCGAACTGAGCTGAAGGACAATTTTGCTGACTTCGTGGACCAACCTTAGTTCTTACCGCAAGTCTGACAATAAGGATTAGTTTGGGTACTGCTAACACTGCCCTAAGATCTAGGGCCTGGCGCCCTATCTCTGAATTTAGGAACTGGAGCATTGGCTGAGGAAGGAACTGGAACAGATGACTTTGGGTGGAACTGAGAACAACTTCCATTCTCTGACTTAGGTTGAGTGAAGTTGAAATTACCTGTTCTCACTCTCTTATTTTCTCTCTTTCTTTCTATGCTTTCCTACCTCAATTTGCTGGGCATGAGTCATATGCCTGGGTGGGACAACAACCTACTGATTGCTCTGAGCTACTGCTGAGTAAGATAAAGTAAGGGAGTCGATTCTAAATTTGCCATAAAAGACATGCTCGTCCAGGGAATCTGCCTGAACGGGCGGAGGTGCTGACTGATTCCCGATTCTCTTTTTGTTAGTCCTTTTGGGAGGCATGTTTTATAATGAGAGGGAGAAATGGATTAGACTGAGAGTAACTTGAGCTCATGCTCACTCGCACTACATGAATACTGAAAGAGGGGAAACTGTTCCTAAAATATCTCATAGCCTCTTTTCCATAAGTGTGGTTCACAACATACCCATGCACAAGACTCTAATTGATGCGGCTTTTCATATTTTCTAGGACACTGTTGAACCTGGCTCTGATACCAAGGTTGTAACGTCCCAAATCTGGTACCCAAAATGCTACACGGTGCTCATGACCCCAAACGACCAAAAACTAACCCATGGCTGATATCTGTACCTGAACACTGTATAATATACTGTATAAATATGAAAATAAAGGCTATAAGGCCATAAGGTTCAAAACTATAACATAACTGATAAAACATAAAATTTGGAGGGGTATGAAATACCCAAAACAACTGAAATAAATTGTCTGAACATGCTATAGTCTGAAAAGCCTCTAACTGACTGAAATGTCTGAATAAGGAGTTAATGGGACATGTTCCTAACTAACTCCAACTAATAAATTAATTAATGAGACAATAAAGTAATGGTCATGCCCTCGAAGAATGAGGACTCACTACTAACTCTGACTGCTGAGACTGGAATGCTACTGATGCTTTTGAGCTCGTGCTTCTGAACCTATGTTATAAAAAGCCACAGAGAAAATGCGTCAGTACGTTTGAATGTACTGTTATGCATGTGAGGTAGGCTAAATGCAAAGGGTTCACATGCATGAACTATACTAACTAACTGAATGACATGAACATGAGAATACATACATGACTACATAATAACTATAACTGAGTTCGTGATAACATGATTACTGAGTCTGAGTATTGATAACATAAGATACTGATATCTTTATAACTAAAATAACTGATATTGAGCGACTGTATCTGACAGTCTAGGTTTTGATAGAACTAGCTGAGTTCTGTACTGTTCTGAGTTTTCTGTATCTAACAGTCCTGAATACTGTAGAACTATCTAAGTTCTATTACTGAGACTGAATGACTATATCTGATAGTCCTGATTCTATACTGTCTATACTGAAACTATGGGAAGTAGTCACCTAACTGAAATGCCCCAAATAATGCATTTTAGCTGAGTTGGGGTCCAATCTGTAACCCAAATTGGAAGGGTGTCAATACCGCACCACTGGTAAGGACAATCTGTGAATAACCCTCATATAATAGGTAACTCTTGTGAGAACGGTGGGAACCTCCATATAACAGGTTAAGTCACCTCATCTACTTCATATAACAGGATATGATGTATCGACCTACGCTGGTTACGTAGTTCTGGAATGCAAGAATTGCTTCTAAAAATCACACCCTCATATAATAGGTGGGTTCCCATCGTTGGGTTCGCTCGGTGCTAATTTCTACTCCCATCTGGATAGAAACTGAACATGATTAACTGAATTGACTGGACTGAGTTAACTGAGTTCCATTGACTGACGGAATACTACTGAGATTACTGAATTTCTGAGGTTTTTGAGATTACTGTGTTTTCCTGAGTCATATGACTGACTGAATTTCTATGAACATGGATCGACTAAGAGTATCTTGAAAACATGACACTGATTCTAGGCACACAGCTAAATTTTTGGGTACAAGTAACCCCCAGGACTCGATAGCATGAAATAGACAAAGCATGACTTTCTTGAATACATGACCAACATCACAATCCATAATACTATAAGTTGGAGATTTCATGAAGTAGAAGTTCTAAAACACCGCAAGGGTTACATATGTATCCATAATTCATTGACTAAGACATTTCATCAAACATTTGACATGCATAAACTTGTACTTGATTGGGGATTTCATATTATCATATATGGCACTTTTCTTTCACATAGGCATTTAATCGAACACATGGGGAGCATGCTTTGGTTATACAATCACCAACAGACCTACTAATCATGGATACGTCAATCAACGTGTAAATTTAAGGGTTTATCATGAATGCTATCCAAATCACCAAATCCTAGGGTCAATCATTGGAATATGTAATTTCAAACATGAATCAAAACCCTACAACATCATGAACATGAATTTCAATTCAATTTAAATCATGAACAATCATACATACACAAATCTTGGATTTTGAAAAGAGATTTTTGAGCTTCATGGATGAAAGGGACCTATGAATCAACACATGACATACCTGGGTGGATGATTTCTTGAAGATTGATGGAGGAAAACTTGAATTCTTGACATAGAATTAAACACCTAGGGTTTCTTGTTCTTTAGGATTGATCTTTGAGAGAAATCTTAATTTGATGTTATAGAGATAATAAAGTTATGGGCTATGGTCTGGTATAATTAGGGGTTAAAATGGGAGGAAAAAGACCCAAATACCCTTTTAAAAATGACTTTAAATTGTTGAACGGGATTTGCAATGGCTCATGCGATGGTACGTCGCTGGCTCAGTGGTTCGTCATTCTGACCGTCGCACTGGGCCAGAATAGGGACTCACTGCCTTAGTAGCGACGGCTTGGGCGATGGTCTATCGCAAGTTGGACGGTCCGTCAACCTGTCTATCGCACCTTAGCCAGAAGACTGACTTACTGTCTTAGCCGCGACGGTCTAGGCGATGGCCCGTCGCTAGATTGACGGTCCGTCAACCTACCCGTCGTATCCAGGCGGTTCTTATAGCTCTTGATAAAACGTCCATAACTTTTTACTCCGATACCGAATTTGGACGAAATTGGTATCGTTGGAAAGCTAATTCAATTTCCCACTCAACAAAAAGTGAAAGTCTTAAAAATTCCATGTGTACAAGATGGATTCATCTTTCAAATTAAGTTTCTAACATTCTTAGGATGATTTCAAGCTAGGTAGAAGTACGGGGTATTACATAACTTTATTGACCAAAGTACTCAGACTTATTAGCCTTAGGTTTGAGAATTTTCTCACTATTTCTATTTTGGGAATCAACATCAAGTTGTTGTATGTGATGTATTTAGGGAGTTCATACCCATAAAAGAAATCAATTATCAACTTCGTCATGTCCTCATTTATGAGAAGGTTCATGAGAAACTATCTGATCCACAAGCACTTTGTTTACTAAGCTTAAAAACAGTCTCTCTAACTTTTTCCATCTTTGGGGGTTTGATCATTCTATCATTGTCTTCTTATGTGATCTTCTTTGGAATATGATCTAGCGTAGAATAGTCTTTAGGTCTATCCACATCTCTAAATTGATCTTGAAACACTTTGACTACCTCTTCTCATATCTCTTAGTGGTTTTCCAATAATATGCCTTTCTCATTTTCTATTGTCTGCAAACTTAATTTCCTTCTTCCTTTCACATAAGCATGAAAAAATTTAGTATTTTCCCCCCTCCACAAACCATTGCATTCTTGCTTTTTTGCTTCCAGTAGTCCTTTTTTTCTTTTTGAGTTTTTGCAACTCTTCCTCTACTCCTCTCAAATCTGTCATATTTTCTTCGATGGTTTTATTTCCAGTTGCATCTCTTTCACTTTCACCAAGGCTTCAACAATATGAATTTTCTGAAATATATTTCCGTAACTTGTTTTGCTCCATTGTGACAAAGACTTTCTGATCCTTTCATCTTCTCCTAGAATACTTTGCAAGGTGACCCTTCAATGCTCCCCTCCCAGTTATTTTGAACCTCTTTTTTAAAAGTATTGTGTTTCATCAAAAAGTTTAAAAATCTAAAAGGCTTTGTTACTGGTTCCTGACCTATTTTACAGGTGACATACAATGGGGCATGATTTGATCCATCCCTAATTAAATGTTAAACTTTACCTTTTTGAGAATTCCTGGATAAATTCTTGATTTTCAAAGATCTATCCAGCCTTTTGAATATACAATCCTCTTCAATTATCCCATTCCACCATGTATATAGACTTCAGAAAAAGATAACTCTATCAATGTATAATTGTTTTTATACTGAGCAAAGTCCATCACCTCTTATTGAGATACTGGTAGTTCTCCAAGCAATGGTGGAGCCGGGATTTTCACTAAGGAGGTTCAGAAGTGAACATACGAGCTACACAAAGGGGGATCAACATTTACTATAGTTACATAAAAAAATAATTTTAACCATGCATAAATAGTATAATTTTTCACCGAAGGAAGTTCGGATAAGGCCCTTTGTCCAAAGATGGCTCCTCCCCCGCCTTTGAGTTATTTTGATTCATCAAGTTTCACATTAAAATCTCCTCCTACTATTCATGACACATCTCTTATTTCTGCATTATTCTCTAGACCCTTCCACAGTTCTAATCTTTTAATGCACTACACCTTGCTTATACTACTGTGATGACAATATTTTTTTGATTAACTTCATGCAAAAATTTTATAATGATTTGCTGAAGCGTATCACTCATGACTTCCCTTTTGCATTTTGAACTCCAGAAAATCCATATTTTATTAGATAAATTTATAGCAGCATTCTCCATACGTAGCCTTCTTCTATAAGCTTCTAGTCCTTGTGACCCTAAAAAATGTTCTAAAAGGGTTATGAATGAATAGTGGTATATCTATTTTAGATCAAGTACCCTCTCAAAAGAGTTCTGAGTTTGTACTGGCCTAACATTCCAAGAACGAATATGGTCCACCATCATCTACTTAGTGATGGGACTATAGAGCTACTCCTTGTGTTTATTTAACCTATTTTTCATGGATTGTCTTAGATTTCTTCCTTCCTAATCTTAATTTCCCTGTATGCATTGGTGAGAGGTCCCCATTATTTCTTACCTCATTGATATTTACTTGAATATCTTCATCTTCTTATCCATTCCTGATTTGCTCATGTATATCTATTTCTCCCCCCTTTTGGACCATCTCTATTAACTGTGTATATATTAACTGTGGATCCAATGGTTTGTTATTCCTTGCCCCATCACCATGTTTAGCTTGATGCTCTGAAGTAACCTCTTCTCCCTTTTTTCCTTCTTATCTAAGTCCTCCACTCTTTCTTTATTGACACTTATTTCTCCTGAATGCATGTTTGTGGATTATTGGTGCTCTACCTGTGTCTCTTTACTCTTCCCATGCTGCATCTCTGTGCCTGCATCACTCTTTTGTCCTTCCTTTGTTTTTCTCTTTCCCAACTCTTTGTCATTTTTTGGTGTTACTTTGCATTGCCTGAGTTTGTTTGTTTTACTCTTTGTCTGAACTGGTTTTTTGTTATGTGTTTTGTTGTTGAATCTAATATTTTGCTATCCTACCAAAAACGTCCTCCACCTATTGCGTTGTTGTTTCCTTCTTTTTCTTGTTGTTAGTGTTTTCCTCTTTCTGTTCCTCTCTTCTTCTCCTCTGTTTCCTTCCTCTCCTCTTCATTCTTTAGAACCTTAAAACTATTTTCAGTACTCAATCCTTCTGATTTTTGTAGTTCTTTTTGGTTCCACCTTTGCACCATTCCTTCTTTGTATTGATATCTCCCTTTTTGTTCTTTGAAATTATTATTCTCCTCCTCCTCTTTATTTTTTCTGTCTTGTTTCATTGTCTCTTCCTTCTCTGCCCCTTGATCTTTTTTGCACTGCATGCTTCTTGATGCACTTTTCTTTGTTTTCTTTCTCCCCCTTCAGGATATAGTATAGGATGCAAAATAAAACATTCATTCTCATTATGCTCTTGTAGTTTAAAATTCTTACAATATTTTGGCAAATACTCATACTTCTTTGTGATCCACTTTGCTACTATCTCTCTTGACTTCTTTTTAATGCCAATGTTAATTCTTTTCAAAAAATCTCCCACCAAATTCATTTCTGCCTTTACTCGCGCACAACTGGGTCTTATCTTGTTGGTTGTTGATGTATCCACCTGCAATGGCTTTCTTATAGTTGCGGCTATTAAGAAAATTGTTTCCTTTCCAATGAAATTCGGTGACAAAGAAAGAAATGAAATTCATGCAATAGTTGTGGTTTCTTCCTCTAGATCAAAAGATCCTATTTTAGGATTTTCATTTGATAATTCCAATTTCTATGAGCAATTAGAAAATTGCTTTGATAGTAGGTTAACGTAGTCCTCCAGTTGTGACGCCCTAATGAGTACTATCTATTGCTTAATAAACTAATGTTAACATATCCCGTCAACTCACATTGCTTTGGAATCAATTTCCTCAACTCATGTATTTCCGCCCAACCATACGAAAACTTACCCACCACAATATATTCTAGTTCTTCATTAGTTATCATCTGCGAGATCTCATCTTCCTCCCAAACTATTCTTGATTCCCCATGCAAAAAATTAATAGTTTTAGCGACAGAGGAACATGTTTTGTTGAATATGGGAGTTGCAGGATAGTTGCATAATTCCTTGCAGGGTCTATGTTATTATTAGTTATTGGTTGAGCAACCTCTGACGGAGGTTGTACAACGGCTGTTGCCATGGTCATGATCGTCGCTGAAAAAAATTGGTAAAAAAGGTTTTCTAGGGTTTAGAGAGCATTTCTTTTTCCTCCAATTAAAAAAAGTGGTATAAGCATTTAACATGGTTATATTATTAACAATATTTAAAAATAATTCAATTACTTGTTTAATTTATGAAAACAAGAGAAATTTATCATATTTTTCCAATATTATTTCTATTATTTAATGACTATATGAAGTGGTATTAATAATTCAGAAATAAAGTTCATGATTATTTATCCTACGTTTAATTAGATTATTAGGTAGTCTCAAAATTATTTGTTGCACCAATTATACCACAGTGATGAGATAAATTATCACATATATGTTAGTACAACTTACTTTGTAATAACTAATTCTGGAATAACTTGTTTCCAAACAATCCACCCCTAAGTGTGTGTATATACATATGTATGTATATGCATGTATGTGCATATATTTTCGTATTTTTGTTGATATAACACAGTTCTTAAGAAAATTTTACTTAGAGGTATATTTTGCTAAATTAACCTTATTAATAATAATTTGAAACTTTAAATTTGTCATACTGTTACTTTATATAGTTATTTAACACTAAAGGGTAGAAAAAAAAAACGTAATACAATTCTCTTGATTTTACAAATTGAGCAGATAAACTAAAACATTTATTTTTAGCATGAGGATCAGTTGATGAGAAATGATATTATCTATTGTCTATATTAGTAAATAAGTTGTGATTGCCATTAATAGAGTATTACAGATTTTATAATTTATATAAATAAATATAATCTTTAAAATTTGACCTTATTTTTATTTGAGAAAAACATCTAGTATCCCCGAACTATGATCAAATTTGTTACGACACACGTCAACTTCATGGGGGCCCTATTACCCTTTACACTAAATTTTAACGTACTTTTGTTAATCTTTTTAGCTGACGTGATACCTTTTGTCAATAGTTTTAGATGACGTGACACCTTTGATATGGATTCACATTTTATGTAATAAAGGTGTCACATTAGCACAAAAAATGATAAAAATACGCTAAATTTGAGTTCAGGGGATAATAGGATCCCTGCGAAGTTGGAGTGTGTCATAACAACTTCGACCATAGTTTGGGGTGGTACTAGAGGCTTTTCTCTTTCATTTATTGTTTGTATTTTTTGCATTGAAATATGTTTATAAAATTAGTAGTACTTATTATTTTCACTTGTTAAAATAAATATTATAGTTTTGATTATTATTAATTAAACTAATTTTGTTATTATGCTAATTTACTTTATAAAGATCATCATTAGCTTTTATATTTCTTACTTTTTTCTTTCTAGAAGATAATGTTTATATTTTTATGAAAATTATGTTATATGAATAATGTTTATGTTTTTATGAAAAATTTGTTATATGAATTTTTTTTTAAATGAAAATATGATGATTTTAAAGAAGTTAAAAAAAAGAATAAAAAATTGATGATAAAGGGTAAAATAGAAATTTTAAAAAGTCAATTAGGATAAAGGGGGAGTATGATTATTGTTCAAAGTTGAGGGGGAGTTTGATTTTTAAGACAAAGTTGGGGAGGGAAAATGATTTTGACCCTTACTTTATTGGTACATTATTTATCGTGCATCATAGGAGCTAATTAATCAAAAACCATGTTAACATAACTTTATTCGTGAACATATTTCTTCACTCAAAAATAACATAGTAGAATAGAATACAGAAGACAACAACACTTGGAAACATAACACATACTTTATTTGTAGTTACTAAAAAACAAACTAAAGCATTAAATTCTTGACATAGCTGAGATAGATAAGATAGGAATATATTTCTGGGATGCTTAGTATTAATTGTCTCGTATATTCTTCTTCAATAATATTGCTGGCAGGCTTAGGGAACACAATTGAACTTCAAAAATTTAGTATGCAGTATAGTATGTCATGGATCAGCAGCAATTTAAGAAATATTATAGGAAACAAATAATATAAATGTTGTACACAAAATGAAGAGACAATCAATTACCACTTTATATCTGTTATCCCATTATTACGAAGTAATTATTTATCATTTCATTTCCAATTGCGTGAAATGCCTTAAAAGTAATAAGGGTGATCGATATAATAATAATTTTGAGTTAAGAAAGAATTAAGATAGTAAAAGTATGAACCGTTAGTAGCGTCGGTGAAGAGCACGATGAAAAAGATAAATGGCATCAAAGCTAGGAATTTGACGAAAAGTGTATAAATTTTCTTCTCAGTTGCGTTAAGGATGTGTAAACTTAAATAACTACTCATGATAGCTAACATTTAGCCTATATATACAATATAATTTTTCGACGAAAGCTTTGCACGTGACCATCTTTTGATATAGATGGCTCCGCGATGATTAGAAGATAGCAACTTGGTGATTGGAACCATTTGATGATGATAATGAACAGCTAGCTAGTGCAAGAGCGTATCCGTGTGTATGTGTATGGTATGGTGATTTCTTTCTTTGACAAGGATATTCATATTTATAGTAAGCCTGTTAAGTGGGCCGGTTCGGGTCAAATCGGCATCGGCCCGTGAAAATTTACCGATTCTAGGCCAGTTCTGGTATCGGATCATTGTAAATGGGCCGGTCCGGTGCGGACCCAAACAGTAAAATGTGCTCAAATGAATCGAAACCGGCCCACTTAGGAATTATCCAATCCAGACTAGTCAAAACCGGTAAAAATGGTCAAAATTCAAAAAAAAAAAACACATTCTCATATTTTTTTCAATAGATACACACCTATATATATTTTAAAAACGTTAAATAATATACATACAACATATATACACTAAATATATACTACTTTAGAAAACATATACATGTGTATACTTTAAATAGATACTAGTTTAGATTCTATAGGAAATATATACACATATATATGTACAATACAATATATATACTATTCTACATAATATACATACAACATATATATGCACATATATACTTACAATACAATATATATACTATTCTACATAATATACATACAACATATATATACTAAATATATACTACTTTAGAAAACGTATACACATGTATACTTTAAATAGATACTAGTTTAGATTCTATAGGAAATATATGCACATATATACATACAATATAATATATATACTATTCTACATAATATACATACAACATATATACACTAAATATATACTACTTTAGAAAACATATACGCGTGTATACTTTAAGTAGATACTAGTTTAGATTCTATAGGAAATAGGGAAAACTACATAGAGTAGCATACCTAAGTATTAAATTACAAAAAATAGCAACACTTATATCAAATTACACTGTGTAGCAATAATAACATTATTTTAATAATGGTCCCCTACTTTTGCCGCCTAAGAGAAGTTACCGTGTGTTTTCTCCCCTTTTCACGTTTTCTTCTTCTCTTTCCTTAATTCAAAAAATCTTTTTCCTTTTTTTACACCATTAACACTGATTTCCCGCTTTGAATTTCTTCCTTTCACACGATTCTTGCACTATATGATAAGATTGTGTTCCTCTATTTCAGGTAATTATTTAATTCAGTTATTGCATGTTAGAGGTTTTTTTTTTTTACCGTAATACATTAGCAAATTTAATTTTTTTATTCTCTAATGACTGAACACACGCCAAAATCACAAACAAAGTGATATATGAACTAGTAATTTGGTGTATGATTATGCACCATCTTTTAGTATTGGTGTAACTCAAGAAAATGTAGTTAATGTTGTTTCAAATCCTATTCAGTCGAAGAAATCTGGGAGTTCGAAGGATATTAGGTCCAAGTTTCGCAACAACCCGGTGAAGATGACTGAAATTTTTAAAAACAAAAACGGATGAAGAAAACTCCTTCTCCAAAAGAAGAAAAAATTAAAAAAATACGAGAAGAAAAGGAAAGCCAATGAAATTGAAGAATTAAGTAAGGTAGAGGACGATGTTCAGAACAATTCTGCTGATGAATCTGAAGAAGACATTGAGGAAGAGGTATATTATGTATTTTTTTTGTAAATTTTTGTACTACTCATGAAGAGTTATTTGGATATATGTATTTTTAGTATAATTGATATGTATTTTTCAGTATTGGTTGCATTTTTGTTCTGATCAAAATACATATGCATGCTATATGTATTTTTTTACTGATTTGGTTGTGTTTTGTTTTTTAGGGATTGTATTGAGCTGATTTGTTTTTAACATTTATATTTTTGTTAGGTTTAATATACATTTTAAGGTATAAGGTAGCATTTGTATTTTTATACATAAACATTAGATATCATATGTATTTTGCTGTAGTGATGACTTTGTATTTTTTCTGTTCAAAATACATATGAATGTTATATGTATTATTTTGGCTAGATACATAGGTGATTGTTTTTTAAAATTTTTAACAGTTTAAGAAGTTGTAGTTTTACTTTGTATAGGTGCTACGAGAAAAAATATTCATTGTAAAAAAACTTTCAAGATTTGCACCACATATGTGTTCGTACAGTGATAATGATATTGATGAAAGTATATGGGCCATATTAAACAAGGAACAATAAAAAAATTTTTGCGACTATCATTTTTGGTTATTTCATGAAGAAGAAGCACTGTGTAGTTCAAGCATAGTTGTGCAGATGTGTTATGTCGCTCGAGATAAAGGGTAGTTCTTCTTTTGCGATAGTCATTTGGGCTAATGGCACTTCTCTTCATTTTAATCTTAGAAAATTTGCTATCGTTACTGGATTGAATTGTGTCTCTAATAGGTACGACTTTATTTTTGACGAGGATATACCAAACAGGATTGTTGAGAAGTATTTCAACGGTACAGAATTTATACAGAAAAAACAACTATTTCTAGCATTCATGGAGAAAGTTTGGGGGGAGAACAATGATGAGGATGCTGAGAAGTTTGCAATTCTGTATTTCCTGCATTTTTTTGTGTTATCTAATGTTAATACTGTGGTTATACCTCGACTTTATTTTGATCCGGTAGACAGTGAAAGATATAAGGATTTTTATGGGGTACTTTATCATTTGAGGATCTAGCGAGAAGTTTGAACAACAGGTTGAAAGCAGTTGGAAAATTTTATTTGATATAGGGAATTCCACTGACTATTCAAGTGTGGCTTTACGAATGTTGTTCAAATGTCCCACGAAAGGTTGCATCGAAGGTTGATAATCGGATTCCCTCATTATTAAATTAGAAGAAAAATGCACCTCGACCACGTTTGGAGTATTTGATGGATGCTATGTTTAATGACAATGGCAAGATTTGTTGTTAATAAATACATATGTATTAATATGTATTTTATAGTCTACATATATACATTTGAGTTATGATTGTTGAATAGATACTTTAACATAGTTTATCTATATTCGTAGGTTGTATTTAAGAACATAGAGCCAACTCAAAGGGAATTGGCAAAGTTTCAAATACCAGAGAAGGATGTACTTGAAGATGAACGTTCAGTTGATTTGGATGATGACTTCTAGGATCCACCACCAAATTAGATAAATGAACATTCAAACAAGAAACAAACGGTTGATTCATCAACCCCAGCAGTGAAGAAATCGTTAAGCAAAAAAATCACACAATATTGTTGACGAGCATACCCAAAAGAGGACACCAGTTCCTCGTGCTGCAAAGGTTGTTGGAGTCAAGACACCAATTATCAAGCCAATTCAAATATGACAGATAAATCCTTCAAGAAAAAAGAAAGTGAAGCAAACAACTAGGGTTAATTTTCCTGTAACGCCCTGAAATCTCATCTCAAAATGTCAAACGGTGCTTAAGGCTACAAGTAGCCCCAAGATAACCCTTTGAGCCTGCTACCACTTCTAACACTTACTTTAGGATAAAAAACTAAGCAACAACACTATATCATATCAAATCTGAACTGAAGTAACTGAAATAATCATCTAAGAAATCAATACTAAAAATCTGGAATTCAACTACTAGTTTAGTCCGACAAGCCTCTACTTACTAATGAACTAGAGAGTCATTGGGACAAACCCCCAACTGACTTAACTGAACTGAAAGCAATAATAACTGATATAAAAATTAGAGATCTGAGAAATAGGTCCTTGAACCATGAGGACTCACAAACTATTGAGTGTAGACTAAGGTACTCGAGAATCACTGTCGTGGCTGATACTGAGTGTTTGAACCTACATTATGAGAAAATGTAGCACACAAAAGTATATGTGGATCAATACTTTGAGGATGTACTGAGTATATGGGGGTGTATGCAATAATTAAAATAATAATATCATCAATCTTTATAGAAAATATGTATGCTGATATAACTGACTCCCATAGCTTGAATAACTCTAAAAATGTAAATCTCATAAATTATGAATAATGGAATGCATTGTATAAATCTTGTGATTCACTATACTTATTTTTGAAATCTGTAGTTCTATTCCCTTCTCAAAACATATAGACTAAGTGGTAAAGTGCTCACCTCTGTATCTGAAAGCTAAGACTGTAACTTTGAAACTGCAATCTCAAGTAAAATAATATTTGAATAAGTTTGTGAGCCTTTACCCTTAGTATATATAAAAAATTTTACTGAACAGAATATCTTTTAAAGCTTTAGGGAAAATAACTCATCTCAAAGGAACATACTTTACTTTAGGAACTGATTATTTACTTTTACTAGCAGGGAAAATACTTTAAGAAACTACTATAAAAATTTTACTATTAGAGAGGTTCTCTTAACCGACATACACCATGCAAGCTACATGGAGTCCAACGTTTTGTCCTCCTAAGGAAGAAATCTTACGTTGGGGAGAGGCTTCATACTCTTTCCAGGGAGTATAACCTCAGCTCAGTGATCACTATCTCAACCTCGGGCTCATAAATCTCAATCCTACAGTGGCACGTAGTTCTGGGGTATGAAATCGCAGTAACTTGTTTGACTCGGTGCTAAATACTACTCCCTTTAGTTAGCTATGCTCAACTCATGGAAATCCACATTAAAACTCGCATAAGGGTTTATTAGGAAACTATTTATGCATTTAACATTATATAAATAACTCTGGGAAGTGGATTTCAAAACTCATGTAAGGATCAAAAGATCAAATACGGTTTGTACTATTTAATATCACTGTATCAACTCATATAAATGCATGGAAAATCATCATGCTTTGTAAGCTTCTCAAATTCTTCAATAATACCAAAAATGATAACTTCAAATCACAATCTCTTGCTCAATTCAATGGAAAACTATAAACAATGTCTCAAATCATGCTCATGGTATTTAACATCATAAAATAATATTCTTTAACTCAAAGAATCCATGAAATTTTATAAATCAATCACATCATACTCAAAATTCCTCAACAAGATACTTTGGGTATAAATTCAATATTTAAAATCATAAAAAATTCGTAAAAATATAACTTTTGGGCACAAGGGCTAAAGGATTGCCCTTGTTCAAACCCCACATAACTTAGATTATGAATTTAGATGAACAAGCTTGATTGAGACTCTTTTTCGTACTCTTGAGTGAGGGTTCTTGAAGCTTTTGACATGGGAAGCTTGAATCTTAAATCAATTTGCAAAAACTATGGTAAAATCTTGAAAAAGGAATTGGGTCTTGCTCTAGAGGGTTAATCTTGAGAGAAAACCCTAGTTCTTGATGCTTTGGATGAATCTTACGTTCTATGATTCATTTTGATATATATATCTAGGTGTTAAAAAAGGTGGAAAAGGACCAAAAAACACTTTTAAAAACGACTTTAAAATGTTGAACGAAATCTGTTATGGCTCATGCGACGGTCCATCGCTGGCTCGACGGTCCGTCTGTTTGACCGTCGTACCTAGGCCAAAATAGGGACTTACTGCCTTAATTGCGATGGTTGGAGCGATTGTCCTTCGCTTGCGCGACGGTCCGTCAGCCTGCCTGTCACTCCTAGGCAGTTCAGACAGTTCTCTATAAAACATCCATATCTTTCTGCTCCGATATCGAATTTTGGAGAAATGGATATCGTTGGAAAGATAATTCAATTTTCCTCATGATAATAAGTCAAAATTAGTAAAATTCTATATGATTTAAATATTACTCACTTAGGAAGTTACCACTTAATCATCTAGAGACGAAATTGGGCTTGAAGAAAGTTTGAGGTATTACATTTCCTCTGGTACAGTCAAAGTTAGAGAGTCGTGTAGAGGAAGATGCCGTGTCAAAGGCAGAGAGTCCTATAGAGGAAGAAGCCTTCATTTCTAAGAAAGTTTTTGATGCATTCTGTGATGAGGTAAGGTTTTTGTCAAATACTTGTTTTACATTAAAAAGTTTTTGTTTATTGATTTTGTATTAAAACAGGTTCGTCAAGAGTTTGAAGGAATTCATAGACTAGTGACAAAAAAGTTCAATCTGATGCTCAAAGAAATTGATCAAAACAAGGTAAAATTTTTATTATTACAATATTCTTTAAAAAATTTATCTGATTTTGAATATGTATTCTTAGTGGATTGAATTATATAAATACAACACATTTGCCAAGTAACTCGTTATATAATTGTACATATATTTTGTTGGAACTATTTGCAGATAAAGAAGCTGAACAACAAAATGTTGATGATGTTGGTTTAGACAAATCTGGACAACACTTCAATCCTAATGTTGTTTAGACTTTGGATAATATGTTTGACGGTACAAAGGTAAATATTAAACTTTCAAATACGTATCTAAAAACACTTTTAAAGATTCTGATATCCAACATATGGATTATGCTGGTGCCGAAACATCACCACAACGATTTAGTCCGAATGTTGATCACAATTTTGGTGAAAATCTAAATGGTACAAAGGTAAATAATTAACTAACATATGTTTATTCATTTGAGTGCACGCATGTAATTTTGTATTTAGCAGTTATATGTTATTTTATATATATCTATATAAACATAGATAACTAAATTTTTGTTTGATGTTGTTTTAATTTTTTTTACTTGTTTACAAGGGGTGCACTAATTTGCATCAAGATAAAACAAACGTTTAAAATGATTCTCAATATTTCATCCCTGATGAGCTTCTCCGATGTATAAATTTGAATTATATACATTCTAAGAAGGTTGTTCAACATGATGGTCGAGTATGTATAATGAATTCAACTTTGAGTTTATGTGATGTAATAATCCAGAGGACAATTACTTTTTTTCTTTTATTTTTTGGGCAGATCAGTGATGAGAAAACGGATGAAATAAATTTGTCTAATTCGCAATTTACAATCCCAGATGAAATGTTACCGAGTTTAAATGCCTACCAGAGAGAAAGCATCACCACACATCCATCGATAACCCATGTAGAAGAACCTATTGATGAAAATTTGAATGATAAAAAGTCTGAGTCTGTTGTTGAAGATGATTGTCAAGTATATATAATGAACATATTTTTGAGGTTATGTGGGTTATTTTGGACAGAACAAATTAATCTTTTTCCTATTTTTTTGAAGACAAACAAAGAGAATGTTGGATTGAGTTCAAAATCAGAGCTGCACGGAGAGGTTGATCTTTGTACAGAGGAGCAAATTATGACAACTCCTAAAATACAAGAACTAAGCACTGATGAACAAAAGGATGAATCAATTTGTCCTGATTCACAAAACACAATTTCTGATGAGCTGATTCCTAGTCTGAATGTCTACAGTAGTAAAAGTATCATTGTTCATCCCTATGCTAATCGTGAATTTCAAAATCCCATACAAAATTTAAGGATTAGGCAACCATCCAAATTCAAGGAGTCGCCATACAAGAGTAAGTTTGGTTTAGCAGCCGGTAAGTACACTAAGATATATATTTTTTAATATAATATGTTTTGCAAATACGTTTTTATTAATTATATTTTTGTATTCTGTAATTATATAGGGAGCTCAGCAGGGTACATACATATATTCTCCCAGAAACATCCATTTGTTTATCACCCGATTGATGGGACAGTGAATACGAAGATGGTCAAGAAGTTCATGGTTTGGATTTCTGTCAACCTTCTAAAAGGTCATGCTAAAAGGTATTTCTTTTGAATTACTTCAACTTATTTTTTTATTTTCATTATGTTTTCATGATTTACCATGTAATGAAAAAAAAACAAAAAGGAAAAAGTGGATCATTACAAAAAGGGCAAATTAGCCATTCTAATGATGCATTTAGAAGTTGAGACTATTGTAGATAGAAATTGATTCTATACTATGGGGTTATCTGATCGGTCATGGACAGACTCGGTTAGTATATTATTTTGATAATTTTTCCTTTATAGTTGTAACACTACTTAAAATACATATTATGTTACCTGCAAATACATATGTGTTTACTAATTTACAAATGTTGTGTCAAAAATACATATATAACTTATTAATATACGTATGAAGTTTTTATTAAATCACATATTGTTGAATATACTTTTTTTTATATTGTTTGTATATAAGTGTAGTTTACAAATGAAATTATACATACGCAAATCTTAGACATTAAACTAAAAAATGCATATGTATTTTATGTTACATATACATGCTAATTTAGTATACAAATTGTTTGAATGTTCTAAGATTTGTGGTGTTAATTACTGCAGCAAATTGATGTTTGCTTCAACTACTTGAGGAAGAAGTCAAAGTATGAGCCCAATAGCTCTTACAAATACAACACAGTAGATTACAACTTCATGAACATAATTAGGTTTGTGATGAATGTTTACTCTGTGGATGATCCAAACCTTAATGCGAGAGGACAGGAGGACCATCTTAACGAATACATCAATGGGTTCCGTATGCATACTGCAGTTCCATGTCATACAGTGGAAGACATTTATATTCTAGTCAATATAAAGGAAAAATATCATTGGGTTCTCGCAGTTTTGTTCTTCTCAGAGAGGTGCATATTCTTATTTGATTCATATGAATCAAGTGGTCATTATACGGTTGTTTTTCCTGAGATAAAAAAAAATTAGCTGACATTATCCCTTTGTGTCTCCAAGCTTGTAATTTCTATGAAAAGAAAGGTATTGATCTTCAAAAGCATCTGAGATACCAAGATAAAGACTCCTTAGATCTTTTTGATGTGTTATTTGAAGATAATTTACCTCAACAACCAAGTGGAAGCTTGTAAGTATTTTAATATACATATACCAAAATTGTAAGTTTGTACAGAATATATTTTAGTTATTAATCAATATTTTTTTAGGGACCGTGGTTTGTTCATAGTTACATACGCAGAGTGCCTTTCATATGGTCAACGAGTTCCTTCGATTGAGTTCAACCCCAATGCACTCCTACAAGCTATGCTACAGTATTATGGGACTATGGCATGCGAAAACAAGAAGCAAATGCTCATAGTGACTTCAAAGTACCCTTGAGGCCTGTTAGGCAAAGTAGAATAACTAGTGTAACTGAAGTTTTTGATGTATGATGGTTGATGGATTTATTTCATTGGATAGTTGACAAATTGGTGTATAGATGTAGGCTCAAATTGTACAAACTAACTTTCTGTTTTGTAGTGTTTCAGACATACTTATTTTGAACTACATGAAAGTAATTCATTTACTCATTTATTTTTAATATTTTTTCAATAATTTTGTACTAAATCTTTTATTATAGTGTTCAGTTGTATTTGTTGCAGTGAGATTTACCTGCAAAATACATATGCAGTTTTAATAATTTGCATTAAAAATACATATGCAGTTACAGTCATATGTATTTAACTAAAAAATACATATGCAGTGTTCAAATTTTTTATGTGAGATTTAGTTTAAAAATACATATGCAGTGTTCAGATTTTTCTATAAAAATATATATGCAGTATACATCATATGTATTTAGCTTAAAAATATATATGTAGTGTTAACATTTTGTAAAATACATACATCATATATATTTTAATGTTTATTTATTTATCTTCTAAAAATAAATCTTAAAATATGTAATTCATATTTTACATTTTTGCATATGACACATTCTCATTCAAAGGATCTACGGGCTGAGGTGGTTGGTTATCATTTTTGCATGCGTTAGCTTGACAAGGAGACATTTTCTATCACGTGAAAGCACGAGTTAGAAGCAGATAGAGACACTGAATGCATGATAGATCATGAAAGAAGAGATGATTTCCTAAAATGCTCCATAGCCTCTTGATCATAGATGTGGTGAGCTTCACACCGATGATCAAGACTCTACATAACATGTCTTGTTTGACTCCCTAGGGCTCTCTAAAACCTTAGACTCTGATACCAAGTTTGTAATGCCCTAAATTTGATTCCCCGGATGCCACACGTTGCTCCGAACTACAAGTAGTCCTGAGCTAACCCTGGTTGCCTTCTACTAAATCGAAATCTCAAAATAAGGGGATATGAATATAAAATCATAATATATATATGGAAAAACTATCTGAATTATCTAAGTGTATCTCAAAATACTAATCTCATCAGTTTGACAAGGCAAGTACTAAAAATCTGAATACTGCAACTAAAATCCAAAACTGAATCTAGTAGTTCGATAAGCCTCTACTGACTGAATATAGAGAGTCACTGGGACAGGCCCCAGCTGACTCAAACTGTCTAAAATGAATACTGAATCATCTACTAATAAACTGGAAATCTAAATAGCTAAGTCGTTGAACTATGAGGACTCACTAACTATAGAGATGTAAATGAGATGCTCGAAAATCACTCACACTGCTGAGACTGAGCACCTGAACCTATATTATGAAACAATGTAGCACATAGACATATATGTGGATCAGTACTGAACATATGGGGGTGAATACAATAAGTAAGTAATATCTTCATAATTTATAAAATCATGCATTCTAAAGGTAAATAACTCACAAAGGCTGGAGAAGTCTGAAAACTGAAGATCATAAATCATGAACAATAAAGCATATAGTATAAATCTTGTGAGCCATTACACTTAGTTCTGAAATCTTTATTTTGTTTTTATGCTCAAATCATACAGGCTTATGTGAAATTTATAAGTTTGTATCTGAAGGCTTATGTAAAGAAATATTTTAAACTCAAGGTTTTAGAAATCTAAAATCTTATTCTGCATGAGAGATTCTTCTAACCGACATAAACCATGTGAGGATTCATGGAGTCCAATGTTCTTTTCCCCCTAAGGAGGAATCCTCATGTTGGGGAGAGGAGTCATACTCTTGCCGGAGAGTATAACCTATCTAAGTGATCGCATATCTATAATCCACGTAGAAGTGGGAACAATCTAAATCCTATCTTGGAAGGTAGTTCTGGGGTATGGAAACGTAGTAACGTACCCATCCCAATGCTAAATACTACTCCCATTAAATGTGTATGCTCATTCTGATGGAAATCCACTTCTAAAATAGTATAATGGTTTACAATGAAAACCAACTATATATCTGTAAAGCTAAATTTGTAATCTGAATCTGTAAAGTGGATTTCATATCTATTCTTGAGACCAAAAGGTCAAATCTTTATCAATAATCTGAAAAAGAGTCTAGTCATAAAGTGCTCATAGCACAATCAACCTTGAAAAAACAGTCTTTAATTAGGGCTTAATGACCCATGCATCAAACTTATGTTAAAACATCATAATATTCATGCTTGGTAATGTAAACATGTATAAATCAACTTAAAAGCTGGAAATTTCTGCAATATGCATAAAAATATGAACATAGACATGCAATTCAACTTCTAAATCCCTTGAAATCTCATAATCTCATAAATAACCATATTGGGTGTAAACCCTAACTTTAATTTCATGGGAAATCACATAAAATTCAGTAAATTTATAATTAAAATAATTTTTGGGAACAAGGATGAAAGGATTATCCTTGTTGAAAAGCCCCACATACCTCAATTGATGAACTGGATGCTAAGGCTTGAATCTTGGATCCCTATTGATGCTTTCAAAGTTGAATTTCTTTGGATTTCTTGAGTTGGGAATCCTTAATTTTGAATTGCCTTGGAGAATTAATGAGGGAATTGGATTTCTTGGGGAGTAAGCTTTGATGATCTAGGGTTTTGTTTAAGAGTATTTTGGTGAAAAGTAGGTATAATATGCTTAGGATAGGTTAAATGATCTGTTATTCACGATTTGGGGCTAGAGAAAAGACCAAAGAGCCTCTTTTAAATGTTTACTCGGACTGGAAAAATTTCTCAAAATTGTCCTACTGTGTAACGCGCCATTATCGCGGTGGCCTACTAGAAACTGCAAACTGGGACCTGGAAAATCACCATGATGCTGAGCTATCATGGTACGCTTCTGAATTGCCATTTTGTCCATCTCTGTGATGCGCCATTATCGCAAAGGCTCACTGGAAAGTGACAATTGGGATATTGGACCTCTCCACAATGCGGTACGATTGTAGTCTCACTAGAATTTGATAATCATGATTTTACACTTCTCCAAGACGCGTTACAGGCCCAAATCACGGTGTTTTACGACTGAAACTTAAAATCACCATAACTTCTCATCCGATTATAGAATTAAGGAGAATCTTATATCGTTGGAAAGCTAATTCAAATTCTTACACATTGGAGAGTCAAAATCTGGAAAATTCTATATGTATGAATATTCATTCTCTCTTGAAGCCAACACTAGACATTCTCAATGTTAAATTGGACTAGGAAAAGTACTTGGTGTTACAATATCTCCCCCTTGGAAACATTCATCCTCGAATGTGGCTAGTTCGACTAAGGACACCGAGGAATATGAGGCTATCTAATAGCATTCACAACTGAAATAAATTGCACAACTAATTCTAAATAATACTGAGCTTCTGAGCTAATCTGTGAGTGCATGAATTTTTAATGAGGATGACTATATAGTTAAATCTGAAACTAGAAAGATACTAAATTAAGGAAGAGTATTACCTTCGACTGAATCTAAATTTGCAGAGAAGAGGTGAGGGTACTTGGCTTACATATCTGTTTCTGCTTCCCAAGTGGTGCCCTCAACAGACTGATTCCTCCAAAGAACTTTGACCAAGGGAACTTGTTTGTTCCTTAGTCTAAGGATCTGATGATCTAAAATATCAACTGGAATCTCTTTATATGAAAGGCTGTTATGAATATTTTAGTTTTCTACAGAAACTACAATAGTGGAGTCGCTGATGCACTTCTTAAGCATAGAGACGTGGAATACAGGATGAACGACTGATAAGTCTGCGGGCAGCTCAAGCTCATAAGCTACTTTCCCAACATGACTCACAATTTTGTAAGGGCCAATATATCGGGGACTAAGCTTCCCCTTTTTGCCAAATCTCTTCACCCTTTTCATGGGTAAAATCTTCAGATACACTAAATCACCAACCTCAAACTTGAGATCCTTTCTTCTCACATCTACATATGATTTCTGACGACTCTGGGCTATTTTCAATCTTTCTTAAATCAACTGAACCTTCTCCATAGCTTCAAATACTATGTCAGGTCCAAGAAAAGCGGCCTCACACAGTTCAAACTAACCTATGGGTGATATACATCTCTTTTCATAAAGAGCCTCAAATAGGGCCATCTGTATGCTAGAATGGTAACTGCTATTATAATCAAACTCAATCAATGGAAAATGCTCATCCCAACTACCTTTGTAATCAAGAGCACATGCTCTCAACATATATTTTAGAGTTTGAATGGTCCTCTTTGCTTGACCATCTTTCTGAGGGTGGAAAACTGAACTAAGATGGACTTGGGTACCAAGACCCTTCTGAAAGGCTCTCCAAAACTGGGAAGGGAACTCCATGCAGTCAGACTAACTCTCTGATGTACAGCTTAGCATAATATTCAGTGATATAAGATGTGTGAATTGGCAAGAAATACGCTGACTTAGTTAATCTGTCTATAAAACCCCAAATCGAATCATGTTGATGACGCAAATGGGGTAAACTAGTCACAAAATCCAAATTCACCTCTTCCCACTTACAAGTGGGGATACAAAACTCTTGCACCAAACCACCAGGTCTTTGGTGCTCCACATTAACCTGTTGAGAAGTTGCACACTTTGCTACAAACTCTTCTATATCTTTCTTCATACCACATTAACCTGTTGAGAAGTTGCACACTTTGCTACAAACTCTTCTATATCTTTCTTCATACCACTCCATTAATAGATTTCCCGCAAATCATAGTACATCTTGGTGGCTCCTGGGTGAATCTAATAATGCACTCCATGCGCTTCATCCATAATTCTCTGTCTCAACTCATTAACACATAGCATGCAAATCTACTTTGGTATCTCAACACACCATCTCCCCCTTGGGAGAAAACCTCTACTTTTTTGGTCTTTAACTGGCTCCTTCAGTTTGAACAAACTAGAATCCATATCTTGTTTCTCCTTCACTTTCAAAACTAGGGAAGATTCGGAGCTACTCTAAAGCCAAACATTCCCTTCGGCCGAATCAACCAACCTAACACCCAATCTATCCAAATGATGAACTTTTCGAGCTAAATTTTTCTTATCGTTCTTCACATGAGCAACACTGTCCATACACAATCTACTAAGGGAGTTTTCCACTACATTACCCTTACCCGGATGGTACAACACACTCATGTCAAAATCTTTCAACAATTCTAACCACCTTTCTGACGGAGATTCAACTCTCTCTGGATAAACACATACTGAAAACTTTTTTGATCCATGAACATATCAACATGCACCATATACAAATAATATCTCCAAATTTTCAAAGAAAACACAATAGCAGCTAATTCAAGATCATGGGTTGGGTAATTCTTTTCACGAGGCTTAAGTTGCCTAGAGGCATAGCCTATGACCTTACCACTCAGCATGAGAACAGAATCCAAATAAACTCTAGAGGCATCACAATAAACCAGAAAACCATCAGTACCATTAGGTAATGCTAAAATGGGGGCTGAAGTGAGTCGAGTTTTCAACTCCTGAAAACTCTTCTCACAGTAATCTGACCACAGAAACTTAACTTTCCTTTGGGTCAATCTAGACATAGGAGATCTATGGATGAGAAACCCTCAATAAAATATCTGTAATAACCAGATAGACCTAAGAAACTCCTAATGTCTGATAGAGAGATAGGTCTAGGACAATTCTTATGACTTCTATCTTTTGGAGATCAACTCTAATACCCTCACTAGAAACAATATGACCAAGGAAAGCTATTGACCTTAGCCAAAATTTTCACTTTCTAAATTTGGTGAACAATGGTGATCCCTAAGAGTCTGTAACACAATTCTAAGATGGTCTGCATGATCATCCTTACTACAAGAGTAGACAAGGATGTCTTCTATAAAGACTATGATAAACATGTCCAGATACTGTTTGAACACTCTATTCATCAAGTCTATGAAGACTGCTAGGGCATTGGATAGTTTGAAGGACATGACTAGAAACTCAAAATGACCATAACGGGTTCTGAAAACTGTCTTAGGAATATCACATTCCCTTACTTTAAGCGATGATAGCCAAATCTAAGGTCTATATTTGACAAATGACTTGCACCTTGGAGTTGATCAAATAATTCATCAATTCTAAGAAGAGGATATTTGTTTTTGACTGTGACTTTATTCAGTTGACGATAGTCAATGCACATACGCAAAGAAGCATCTTTCTTTTGCATGAATAGGATGAGAGCGCCCCATGAGAAATGCTAGGCCTTATAAACCTTTATCTAAAAGATCTTTGAGTTATTATTTCAACTCCTTAAGATCAGCGGGAGCCATATGATATGGAGGGATATAAATAGGCTGAGTATTAGGAAGAAGGTCAATACCAAATTCTATCTCTCTATCGAGAGGTTTCCCTGGGAGATCTTCTGGAAAAACTTTAGGAAACTCATTGACCACTCGAACGGACTGAATTGTTGAAGTCTCAGACTTTGTGTCTTTGACTCAAAATAGGTGGTAAATTCAAACTTTGGATATCAACTTTATGGCCTTAAGATAAGATATGAAATGACTCTTGGGAGACACTGAATTACTTGACCAGTCAAAGATTGGCTTATCTGGGAACTGAAACTTCACCACTCGGGTGCGAATATCTATGGTTGCATAACAACATAACAAGAATGGAGCCAATCCATACCAAAAATAAGATCAAAATCAACTATATCTAACTCTATTAAGTCTGCTAACATGACCTTATGAATAACAATGATAGGACACTTTTCATAAATCTACTTAGCAACAGCTGACTCACTTACTAGGGTAGAAACCAAGAAAGGCTTAGGAATCTTTTCAGAACTTACCTTAAAATTCACTGCAACTAATGGGGTCACATAAGAGAAACTCGACCTAGTGTCTAACAACACATAAATATCAAGATGAAAGACACAAAGCATACCAGTAACAACATCTGGGGAAAACTCTTACTCCTGGCGGGCTGGCAACACATAGAACCGATTCTGGCACTGATCACCACTGGTACTGGATGAAGCGCCTTGAGGGGGGCTGGGCTAACTAGAGGATCTTGTACACTAGTAGCCTGAGTCTGGGGGCGGACATCCTTATTTTCCTTTCTAGCATATAGGCACTCTTTAATTCAGTGGCCCATTTGGCCATAACCATAATAACCTTTCTGACCCCACAAATATTCACCCGCATGATTCTTACCATACTTAGCATATAGGGGATGATTGGGCTTCTCACTCACACTATTCTGAGATCTGGACATAGACGACCTACCCCACTACTCCTATTTGTTATTGGGTGCAAGAGCACTAGCTGATGAAGGTGCGGGCATAGATGACCAATTCTGAAACTGCGAACAATTTCCTCCTCCAGACCTATTTTGACTATAATCAAATTGCCCAGTCCAAGCCTTATGATTTCCCCTCTGTCTACCCGTCAACTTCTCTTCTTTTATCTGTTGGGCATGAATTATCAACCTAGAAAGATCCATTTCCCCAATAAGCATAGAAGTCCTACACTCCTTAACTACCAACCCAGACACACCGGTCATAAACTTACTTATTCTTGACCTAGGTTCAGTCATCTGATCAGGGGCATACTTAGACAACTGGTTAAACTTGAGGCAATAATCCTGTACTAAAATTGAGCCCTGCCTGAGGTTTATAAAATCTTCTATCTTGGCTTCCCTCATCTCACGTGGGAAGATATTATCTAGAAATGCATCCTAAAACACCTTCCATGACATGGGAACTGCATTCTCCCCTCTATTTTTCTTCTACATCATTACCTAATCATAAGCAACGTCCTTCAGCTATAGGATGCCAACTCTACACTCCCCTCTTTAGAAATATACATAATCTGGGTGATCTTCTTCACCTCATCTAGATAAAATTGTGGGTCCTCAACTGCCTTTGACCTAAAGAATTTTGGCGGGTTTATTCAAATAAAATCTCAAATTCTGGATGTGGCTAAGTCCTCACTTTGCTGAAGTAAAACTGTAGCCTGATAATTGCCCTGAACATTAGCTATCACAGCTTGGACTAGCGACTAAAAGGCAACCCAAAACTCTGCATTAGACACATTCTCATTCAAAGGATCTGCGGGCTGAGGTGGCTGGTTATCATTTCTGCATGCGTTAGCTCGATGAGGAGGCATTTATTGTTATGTAAAAGAATGAGTTAGAAGCAGATAGATACACTGAATGTATGATAGATCATGAAAGAAGAGATTTCTAAAATACGTCATAGCCTCTTGCTCATAGATGTGGCATGCTTCCCACCGATGATCAAGATTCTACGTAACATAGCTTGTCTGACTTACTAGGACTCTCTAAAACTTTTGGCTCTGATACCAAGTTCGTAACACTCTGAAATCTAATTCCTGGGATGCTACACGGTGCTCCAAACTATAAGTAGTCCTGAGCTAACCCTGACTGCCTTTTACTAAATCTGAATCTCAAAATAGGGGGATATGAATATAAAATCATAATAAATACGAAAAAAATATCTAAATTATTTGAGTATATCTAAAAATTCTAATCTCATCAATCTAACAAGGAAAATACTGAAAATCTGAATACTACAACTAAAATCTAAAATTAAATCTAGTGGTCTGACAAGCCTCTATTGACTAAATTTAGAGAGTCACTGGGATAGGTCCCAGCTGACTTAAACTATCGGAAATGAATACTGAATTATCTACTAATAAATTGGAAATCTGAATAGCAAAGTCCCTGAACTATGAGGACTCACCAATTGCAGAGATGTAGATGAGATGCTCAAAAATCACTCCCGCTGCTGATACTAAGCACCTGAACCTACATTATGAAACAATGTAGGACATAGACGTATATGTGGATTAGTACTTTGGTAATGTACTGAGGATATGGGGATTAATAGAATAAGTAAGCAATATCATCACAATTTATAAAATCATGCATGCTAAAGGTAAATGACTCTCACAAAGGCTGGAGAAGTCTAAAAACTGAAGATCATAAATCATGAACAATAAAACATATAGTATAAATTTTGTGAGCCTTTACACTTAGTTCTGAAATGAATATTCTGTTCTTATTCTAAAATTATACAGGCTAGTGAAATCTGTAAATCTGTATCTGAAGGCTTATGTAAAGAAATATTTCAAACTTAAGAACTTTAAAGCTGTAGAGAAAATACTTTAAGGGTTTAGAAATCTAAAATCTTATTCTGCATGAGAGATTCTTCTAACCGACATAAACTATGTGAGCATTCGTGGAGTCCAACGTTCTTGTCCCCCTTAAGAGGAATCTTCACGTTGGGGAGAGGAGTCATACTCTTGCCAGGGAGTATTACCTATATAAGTGATTACATATCTATCATCCACGTTAAAGTGGGAACATTCTAAATCCTACATTGGCACATAGTTTTGGCATATGGAACCGTAGTAACGTACCCATCTCGATGCTAAATACTACTCCCATTAAATCTATGTACTCATTCTGATAGAAATTCACTTCTAAAATAGTATAGTGGTTTATAATGAAAATCAACTGTATATCTGTAAAGCTAAATCTGTAATCTGAATCTGTAAAGTGGATTTCATATTTATTCTTGAGACCAAAAGGTCAAATCTTTATCAATAATCTGAAAAGAGTCTAGTCATAAAGTGCTCATAGCACAATCAACCTTGAAATAACTATATATAATTATGGCTTAATGACCCATGCATCAAACTCATGTTAAAACATCATAATATTCATGCTTGGTAATGTAAACATGTATAAATAAACTTAAAATCTGGAAATTTCTGCAATATGCATGAAAATATGAACATAGACATGCAATTCAACTTCTAAATCCCTTAAAATTTCATAATCTCATAAATAGCCATATTGGATGTAAACCCTAACTTTAATTTCATGGGAAATCACATAAAATTTAGTAAATTTGTAATTAAAATAAGTTTTGGGCACAAGGATGAAAGGATTATCCTTGTTGAAAAGCCCCACATACCTCAATTGATGAACTAGATGCTAAGGCTTGAATCTTGGAAACCTATTGATTCTTTCAAAGTTGAATTTATTTGAAGTTCTTGAGTTGGGAATCCTTAATCTTGAATTGCCTAGGAGAATTAATGGGGGAATCGGATTTCTTGGAGAGTAAGCTTTGATGATCTAGGGTTTTGTTTAAGAGTATTTTGGTGAAAAGTGGGTATAATATGCTTAGGATAGGTTAAATGACCTGTTATTCACGACTTGGGGTTAGAGAAAGGACCAAAGAGCCCTTTTTAAAATTTTATTCGAACTGGGAAAATTTCCCAAAATTGGCCTACGGTGCGACGCACTATTTTCGCGGTGGCCTACTAAAAACTGCCAACTGGGACCTGAAAAATCACCACAATGCGGAGCTATCATGGTACACTTCTGAATTGCCATATTGGCCACCTCCACGATGCGTTATTATCGCGGATGCTCACTAGAAAGTGACAATTGGGATATTGGACCTCTTCATGATGCAGTACGATCGCGGGGTCTCACTAGAATTTGACAATCGTGATTTTACACTTCTCCGCGATGCGTTACTGGCCCAAATCACGCTGTTTTATGACTGGAACTTAAAATCACCATAACTTCTCATGCAGTTATAGGATAACGGTGAATCTTATATCGTTGGAAAGCTAATTTAAATTCCTACACATTGGAGGGCCTAAATCAGGATAATTTGATATGCTTGAAAAGTCATTCTCTCTTGAAGCCAATGCTTGACATTCTCAACGATAAATTAAACTAGAAAGAGTATGGAGTGTTACAATTTTTGTCACAACACGAGCCGGGACCCTGGATGCAATGGGCATCCTGAACTACAAAGGCCCGAGAAACCCCTGTCTCTGCCCAACCCACTAGTGATATTGTCCGCTCTGGGTCCTGGCCTGGACGACTTTAAAATGAATCATTAGCAAGTAAGGCTTGCTTACTTATATACCCAGCATCCCTCCTATGTTTTGCCGATGTGGGACTCCTTATCCTAAGTTGGGGCGTTACGTACACCCCTTTATGGACTCAGCGTCCTCGCTGAGGTTTTTCCCACCGAATGGGATTTGCCTCCTTATCGGGATTTTCCTATACTCAGTTTAAACTCCTACCCACATTGATAGGGCTAACACAGGAGCGACTCTGATAGCATTCTATCACTACCCAAGCTGGGGCCTTAGCTGTGATGGGCATCCCGAACCACGAAGGCCCGAGAGACCCCTGTCTCTGCCCAACTCACTAGTGATTTTTTCTGCTTTGGGCCCAGGCCACACGACCTTAAAACGCGTCACTAGGGAGTAAGGCTTGATTACTTGTATACCCAGAATCCCTCATGTGTTTTTCCAATGTGGTATTCCTTATTCTAAGTTGGGATGTTACACTATTCTTGCCACTATCAGTACCAGAAGTGGTTCTTAGGAGCAGGAGCCGAAGAAGTGGCGATTGGGACTTTATTAGGTCTAACAAAAACCCTGGATAAAGTACAATATTGTTGCATATGACTAAGTTGACCACAATTATAACATTGATATATCCACTGTAAACTATCTACAAAAATGAGATTGGGCACCCTGTTCCTTAGGACTACTGCTAGCCTGGAAACAATGATCACGTGAAGGATTAGGATAAGGAGCACTAGCTTTCGAATAAGAATTACCTCAATTCTTCTTCTTAGTCCACTGCCTACCATATTTATCATTGTTCTGCTGATTTGCACCCTGCTTTGAATATCTAAATGTTTTGTTCTGGCTTTCCCCCATTTCTACTTGCTTCTTCTTTTCATCCTCCACCTGTTGTATATAAACCATTAAACTCAAAATATCAATGTCATTATTCAACATGGACGCCTTACACTCTAACACCAAATAACGGGACAACCAAAAGCAAACTTTATTATTCTGGACCTCATATTAGACACCAATTCTAATGCATAATAGTCCAACTGCTAAAATTTTAGGGCATATTCCTTAATACTCATCTTACACTGCTTCAAGTTAACAAACTCTTCTGCCTTATCTTTCCTCAACTCCTAAGGAAAGAAGTGATTAGAAAAACACCAAAAAATTCATCCCACATCACTAGCTTAGCATCATCACCCCTCATTCCTTCCCAATCCTCATACCACGGGTAATTCACATATTTCAACTGATAAGCAAAAATCTCCACATCTTACGAATCAATAGAACACATCACCCTAAAGATCTTTTTCATCTCACCAACAAACCCTTGAGGATCCCCCTCAACCCTAGAGCCTGTAATGGTTGGAGGATTCAACCTCATAAATTATCCAACCCAATTAACCTCAGATGAATTAGACACAAAATCAATATGATCAGGCCGACAATACTAAGATGCCACCATCTGAGCAAGCACATAAATAGACTGACAAAACTCTACATTAGAGATATCTCCCTGAGGTGACTGAGCATAAGTATCACCAGCCTAGAAATCTCAAAGAGGACTAGTAGGGATCGCTAAAATCCCATGTCGAGAGGTATAGTCAAGAGTAGGGACCCTAGAACGGGTCTGCACTCCATAGACGGGGTGAGTCCCTTCCATATTTTCCTTTGGTAGAACAAAGTTTCTAGAAGAGTTTCTATGACCGTCAGATCTTCGGGGAGACATGATCTAAAATGCGAGTAAGCTAGGAGTTAGAGAACTTTCATAGCAACTAGACTCTATAGCCTAAAATAAAACACAATAAAGGAAAATATTCCTAAATATCTTGTGGCCTCTCCTTTATAAGTGTGGCATGCTACACACCTATAAAAGGGACTCTAGACGATATGGTTTTGTGGACACCCAACGACCTTGAACTGTACTCTTAAACCAAGCTTGTCACAACTTGAACCCAGGCCTAGCCGTGATGGGTAATCTCAAGCCCACCTTTGACCGAAGACAACCCCCTTAACCTTACCTCAAGATAACATAAATGTAAATAATAGAAACCAAACAATTAATGATAAGAAGGATAGATAGTCAAATGAAATTTCTAAGATTTAAGACAATCAACCAATCCCCACAACTTGTCCATAAAAGCCTCTAAATACAAAACTAAGTCGGGACATACCCCCGACTATGACCAAAAAGAATCTAAAGTACTAATATGACAAGGAAGATAGTAAAATAACTAGTCCTTTTAAAAGACAGAGACTCACCACTTCACAACAGCTCAACAAAAATACTCAATTACCTAACGCTGCACAAAAGCAAACACTTCATAACAGCTCAACAAAAGTACTCAACTATCTAACGCTGCACAAAAGCAACAGAAAGTCCTTTAAACCTACATCAGGAAATAATACGACATTCGAGGACGGTCAGTAGGGAGAGAACTGGCATGTGACTCAGGGGATATGGATAAAATAATGCAAATACCAAAAATTTAGTTATAAACGATATGCACCACATTTATATACATATGTATAAGATGTCGGGATAGGGAAAAAGGTCATAAAAGGAAAATTTTAAAGTATTAACCTGAACTATGTAGCTTATTCCATCCTAAAGGCACCCATGGGATATATGGGTCTAGTTCTCCAGCTAGAAGGGCCCCAATGGATGCAATTCGTATAAACCCAAGAAAAAACAAGGAAAGGCTAAAGACACGCAACCCTCCCAAAATATATATAAAGTATGCACCAAGTACACGATCGCATGGATCCCCTACACTGACAAATGCGGTTTCCAGTGTTGAACCCCCTGGGACCTACACCTTCACGGTAAGCTACACAATTTTCTTTAAGCCCAAATTAAAAAATTTCACATAAACCAACCAGTAACGTAGGAGTATTTTATGAAGGCATTTACCAACTTGGTATTTTCATAGCAATATTCTATCAAGCTAATTCAATTATGCCAAATCAGTTCATATAACCAAATTGACTCCCAAGTTCCATTTAAAACCAAGCCACGGCCACCAAGGCCATCCAAATACATTGTTATACATTTATCTTTTAACGGAATGCAATACATTCAAAAATAAGTTAAACCATGCAAATATCCTTATTCAGAATAAAGTTTACAAAGTAGGTTGAGGTTAATTCCATTCCAAGCAAATAATTCACCAATTTGGTGAAACTTGATGACGTCCAAACTACACCTCCTTTTAGAAGATGATATGGTTGTTGTCAAAATATAGTAACCTACTAGAGATTGGGGTTGAATCCCAAGAGAACACTTGAAATTGTGGATCTCAACAATTGTAGTCAATAGGTAGAACAAGAAAAGTAAATGGGGGGTTTGTGTAGTAATATTGAGCAAGTAACTATACCCACTTTGGTTGTAATTAGTCGTAGGTGAACAGTAGAATTGTTTTCTACATGGCTTCTCAACTCTATAGGATTATCATGCTTTGTTGAGCCAACCCGATACTTTGCATGTAGGATCGATAAATTATACATCTTCTGGAGTCTTTTGGACGAGCAAAAGGATTTCACCCTTTACCTTTTGAGTCTCAGGAGGTCGCGTTACTAACCCTTATCTTGATCCCAGTTAACTATTACCTTTTGAGTCTTTAGTTATTAGATAAAATCTAATTGTCTTACTTAGATAAACCCTAGAAGCGTGGATCGACAATTAAACTCCAAATTACTATTGTACTTATCTTCTTCTAGTCACTACTCTACTTTTTGAGTAAGCAACAATATCTAGGCGGTATCTAACATGTTCACCCTTTAAGAAAACTATTATAATGAAGATAATGCAATGCATGCATAGGTATCAATTCAGAACAACAAAAGCACTTCCTCTGCTTCATTAATTTGCCAGGTTTCAACAAGCCTAGATATAGGTTCTAGCCGCTCATGCTTGTGAAGAAATCAATATTATTCATAATCAAAAACATAGATGAAATCACAATGATAAGAAGTAATAAAACCCACAATCGTAACTGAATTAATCAACTGACATCAATACAAGAGAATTAATCAAGTGAATTAAATACTGGTTTTGAAGGAATAATAAGAATCTATTGGTTTTCAACCAAAAAAATTGAATCTTGGAATCTAAATATGTTTGTAAGTATCGAAAATAGGAAACTCCTACTAAAAACACATAAAGGGAATTTATAGTACACGAGGAAACCCTAAAACCAATTCCTGAACAAATAGGAGAAAATGGGGTCGATGGCTACATATGGTCTGTGCGTGTGCTCTAACCCTTGGCACAAGTAGCGGATAAAAAATTCTGCAAGTTCAGCTCTCGGGATTTTAGACTTCTGGCACTTTCTTTGCCTACTTGCGGTCCGTAGGTCATACTTGTGGTCCACATGTTGACTTGGTATCGGGAGACATCTTTTCAAATCTTCTTGGATTCTCGAATATGCTTTGATCATGACCAAGCTAAAAAGTGTCCGAAATATCCATAATTGCTCTAAAAAGCAGCCAAAAACACCATTTTATGAACTAATCATCTTAAAAATGATTCCTACAAAACATACCCAAAATGCATTATATCTAACAAATAACCTCAAAAATTTGCATATTTTTCTTGTTTTAAGCATCGAAAGTACTATATTTATATTGAACACCAACAACCTCAACTTAGAATGTTTGCATGTACTCAGGCAATAAAACACAACAAAAATAAAAATGATGCTTAACTAGGAGAATCTAAGCTATTCAAGGCAGTCAGTCAATTCTTAAAGCTCAGAACATAACACCTCCTTCTATCTCACTTTTCAAAACTAATTATGTATGAACATAAAGCACAACAATGTGACACAATGGGATCAAGGTATGTCAATTACATCAGCAATAAACAACCACTCATATATACAAGTTACACTACCCGAAAGAAACAAATAGCTAGCAATACTACTCAAGTGCCCTTACAACAAGGATGTCCCACTCACTCATATGAAATAATGCAAGTCAGTGTAGGGACAGTCAAGAGATACTCACACTTAGAAGAGAAGTTCCAATCAATGCATGCCAAATACCATAGACTTGTCCTTATTTTCTTTACCTTAGCATTCAAATAGTCAAGTTAGGATCACAATAGGACTTTTCTCAACTTGTAATGTAGGTTTGGGGTTGGTGTAGTACATATAGACATATCAATTAACTAACCCTCCTTGGTACTACAGTAACCTTGGGGTCTCACCAACTAGCTAATTTTTTTTATTCCAACCTTATTTCTCCCTTTTTATTCTTTATTGCACATTCAAGTTGGGTGTGGTCTTTTATTCTATCTTTTTCTCTTTTCATATTTTTTCTTTAATTTTCTATCACACTCAGCCCTACTAACTTTTTTCTCTTATTTTACCCTTCTTCATACCTATTTTACACTATGTACCCCTATGATAGCCACCCTCAACTTAGGCATTTTGCCTAAATTGAGGTGCACATGTCCAAGAAGGTCTAGGGCCAAAATAGGTTCATTGTAATATAAATGGGAAAGTGAATGGTGAAACAAGTAAAATAGGCATATAAGGCTCAAAACAGGGATAAAGGGATATCATTTACACATGGAAGGTCATTTAGACTAAAAGTGGACTAAAATAAAAATGACCTATGATCTTTTTCTAACTAACTTTCCTTCAACCTAGGCAAGACTAACTAGGAAAGTTCTGAATTCAACGCACAAAGGGAACTAGGTAGTATCTAATGCACACATAGCACAGAGTCAATATTACCAATGACTACCTATCCGATTCATGCAATTGTTAGTAAGTAATTATCATGTTCCTAATTCTAATGTCATAACAAGATCCACAATGTTCACACATATATACATTCACACAATTCTAAAATATAAGAATTTGAAGAAGTGTCAAAAATTAATTAAAACATGACTACTGCCCTAAATACTTAAAAATCTCCTAATTACATAAAAACAAAACATAATACAAAATAAAACACAATATGGCATAAAATTGTCCTAGATATTTCAGTTCTACAACCATACCATGACCGATAGGAAAAGAAGTACAACAATAAAAACCTGTGGTGGCATGGTACACCCACCCCAACTAAAAATTGTGCACTATCCTCAATGTGCTAAAACAAAATAGAAGGTAGTGAGAACATACCTAGAATGCACTAAACATTCAAATCATAAGCATCCCCAGATGGGGGCATATCTACTGGTGGAGGCGGTGGTGATGGCTGTGCACTACAAATGCACTTCTTTTCCTATCAACAAATGTAGTCTCCAATGAATTATGTCTGACCTTTTTAATGGCCTAGTCATATGAAAAATCAGGATCCTGTAAGACGCCTATGTGAACCCTCTTGGACCCTACTACTAGGACCTTTGCATTACCTTCCACAAAGAAATCAAATTATCTTGATATATGAAAAGGTGATATATGGACCCAGGAGGTATAATTGAGGGAGTGGCTTCTATATGAATCTCTATGAGACAGAGTAAATCTACTCATAATATATCAAACTCCTCTTATCTAGGCTAGATTTGATGTATTTGTCTCTATGAAGGCTATAACCTATCTCCAAACTCATCAAGACATGCCTAGAAATTAATATATATCGCAAACAATGTAGATCATAGTACGACCTCCCATTGATCCTCTTCCTACTCAACTCTAGTCTTAACCACTTATCTCATCTAATCATAGAAGGTAGCCATCTCGGTCTCAATAACCCTCAACCTAGCATCAGTGTCTCTCTAGTTGTCCACTAAGCTCTATAAAATCTCGCTAGATATAGTAATTATACCTGAAGTAGGAGCTCTAGTGGATGGGCGAGTAGGCTCTAAAGCTATACCAATCAGCTCTGAGGTTGAAGTAGGGGCTTAATAAGAAGTATCTAGTGTCCCCTCACCCTACGTACTAGAGTTTGGAGTCTCTATTTACTTCTTGATCTGAATTTCAATACTAACTTCTACGTCACCTTGATGTGCCTCATTAGGCTTTGTGGAAATTATTGGGCCCTTAATCTGGGCCCGTGGTACTACTGCCTGCCCTCTCGATCTCTTGGAAAGGCTTGTACATACCAGATCCTTTATAGTCTTTTTTTGTGCAATCACCGTTGCAAGTATCCTCTCGTCTACACTTAGTATCTTAGGTACATCGACCTCACCACACAACCTCTGAATCACGTCAGGGAAAGACAGATTAGTCAACTCCCCAAATGCTCTGTTATGCAACTCATACCTGAGAATGGCAACAAAATCAACAACATATCCGACCACTATACAAGCAACCAATATTTCTCCCTCCCACATCAATATATTATTCAAAGTAGTGGGTATCGATTGGTATCTAATTAGAAACCACCAAAACTTAGCCTCAAATATAAATAGGCCCTTCTTGATAACACCATGACCCTAAATCCATGGGTTTGTATCACCCAAAGTTGAAATATAATTGGCTATCCACTTATCTATCTCAACCCTATCTCATCGGTACTCAGCCTTCCATATAAAATATCAATCATTGTGACCCTTATTCTGTGGTCATACTCAATTGTAGATGCAGGAGTAATGTAATCTAGGATGAAGATAACTCTGTAGATAGTCTTTATCGAAATGTCAACTCTGACCCCTCTAACTAGTGTATGCTCAAGCTGTGGCTGCCTCAAAAATCTCACCAGGCCTGGATTTCTGCGCATAGGAAGGACTATGGTAGCTCTATAGGATGTATAAAATTCTTATACCATAGTCGAACTATAATAATCAAGTGGCCTAGTCATCCATTCTAGATAATATCTATCAAATATCGTCGGTAACTGTGGTACTCGATCTAGCCATAATAGGTCAGTCTGGAGGTCCTTATAAATACACCTCATAGGCTTGCCTGCCTCCTAGATACGACAGTCAATAGTAAATATCTCCTGCATCCCTTCCATACACCACCTCAAAGGTATCTCCTTGAGAGATATATCTAAGGAATATGTAGGTGCAGGACTCTCTTTCTATTGTACTGATACATCATGGGTAGCCTACTTTGTACCCTCTTTAGACTGGGTACATCTATTTATTATACATGAGTAGTGGTACCCTTATCATACCGAGGTACTGTTGATGGCTCCTCTTACTCTACCTCTTCAGATAAATATTGGGACCCTTTCTCATATTAGTGGTCCTGAGTAGCAATTTGTGGAGTAGACTCAAAATCTATCTCCTCATCTTTATCATCACTATTAGGTGGAAGAGTGTATGGAGGTGACATCCTTGCTAACGTTATCCATAGTCGGGCTACAGCTGTTTGAGTAGCCTAGTGCATCTGTCCTCTCATAACTCTTTATGTCACCCCTACTATAATATCTCTACGTCGCTGCCTCAGGTACTCCTCCACAGAATCACTAGGCTTGGTAGACTCTGCCCGTCTCCTCAAGGTGTTGTCCTTCATCTTCTTCATATCTTTAGGTGCCATATTTACTTGAAAACCAGTTGTTAATTTCCAACAAAAATGAGGGATAGAAAATGTCTAAGAAAAACTCAAAATTTAAATTTTCCCCAATTTTCACACCCCTATAACCTATTTGAAATCCCAACAAGTCTAATGTGCACTCATCTATCATAAATCAAAAATTTCAAAGAAAAAAACATGCTCAACTAGTGGTATTACTTTTATTCATTAAAGTTCAACTTTCAGTTGGGGCCTAGCTTTAGATTTTACTTCAAAACAAGGCCCTACATTAAGATTTTAGGCTATTTCAAGGCTCCTGCATACAAGCATGATAGATTCTATATATTTTGCAATGGAATACACATATCAACTTGTTTAAACAATAAATAGATCAATATATAACCATTAGGAGCTGAGAAAGTTACCTCTTTTATGAAAACTGGAAGTGAATAATGAAGAAATCAAGAAAAACCAAAGTTGAAACTTGTTTTTATCATGTTGGGATAAGATGGTATCTTAAATAAGTTTCAATTTAGCTTTCACTTAAGTGTGGGCTTAGTTTGTGTTTTAAGAGGAAAGTTTGAATTCTAAGAGAAAAGTGTAGTTTTGAGGATTTGAATAAGATAGAATGAGGTTAAGGTTGTTTAAATCTAGGTGGAGGGCTATTTTAGGTCATATATATGATAAGTTAGAGATTTGGAGACAGACCCTTGAGTCTAAAGGATTTTGGTTGAGCAGGACCAAGATGGAGTACTGGGAGTGTAACTTTAGTGATGTGTCGTAGGAGACCGACGTGGTTGTGAAGTTGAACTCTTAGGTTGTTTAGAAGAGGGAGAGTTTCAAGTATCTAAGGTCTATAATTCAGGCCAATGGTGAGATTTATGAGGATGTCATGCATCGTATTGAGGTAGGGTGGTTGAAATAGAGGCTTGCTTCGAGAGTTTTATGTGATAAGAAAGTGCCCTCAAAGATTAAAGGTAAGTTCTACAGAGTGGCAGTCCAACTAACTATGTTGTATGGTGTAGAATATTGGCCAGTTAAGAAATCCCACATCCAAAAGTTAAAGATGGTGGAGATAATGATGTTGCGATGGATGTATGGTCAGAACAGAAAGGATAGAGTGAGGAATGAGATTATTCAGGATAAGATGAGAGTGGCTTCAGTGGAGGACAAGATCCGAGAAGTAAGGTTACACTGGTTCAGGCACATGATGAGGAGGGGTTTTGATGCGCCAGTGTAGAGGTGTGAGATACTGGCTATGGATGATTTTAAGTAGGGGAGAGATAAGCTGAAGAAATATTGGAGAGAGGTGATTAGACATGATATGAAGTAGTTACAGCTTACGGAGGACATAACCCTTGATAGAAAGGTATGGAGGATGCGGATTAGGGTAAAGGGTTAGGGGTGGGAGAGTGTCAGTAACAGCAGAGGAGTGTTCTGTATTTGTGTTTGAAGTTTCTTATTCGTAGGTGTTGAGTGTTGTCCATTGTTTCAGATTTAATGTTTTAGTATTATCTTATGGATAGCGTTGTTAGTTTATTTTGTATACTGTATAAGTTTATATGCATTTATGTTTTGTGTTTTTTATATTGTTATTAGTTCTGATCTGGGGGTCTATCGAAAATAGCCTCTCTACTTCACCTGAGGTACTGGTATGGACTACGTATACTTTACCCTCCCCAGACCCCACTAGGTGGGAATACACTGGGTATGTTGTTGTTGTATATATGTGTTGGTGGGCCTAAAATTTAAATTAAAAATTGGTCTCACAAAAGACCAACTGGGCACAGGTGCCACCTGCGGCTTGCAGGTGCTGGGCGCATGTGCTGAGCCAAAAATTTTGGCCCACTTTCCTGCAATCCATACTTGGCATTTCGATATTTTTCCATATACTTATGGTTTTATAACCTAATTTTGAGGTCTCAAAAGTAAAATTAGATGCCAAAGTCCATAACTTTCCAATTTTCATCCTCAAAATTTCAACTTTTCTGCTTATTACTTAACTTACCGTGTGGGGCTTGTGACCGTGATTGGTTGATCACACAGCTCCCTTACCTGGAAATTGATGAATGTAGCAATTTTTTACCATATTCTAGGTAAGTCCAAGTGCAAAAAACTACAAAAAAAGAAAAAAAAAACATAAACACTAACAATAGTGGGTTGACTCCCACTAAGTGCTTGATTTAATATTGCAGAACGATGTGGTATGTTGTTTACTCATACTTCACCAACAAGGCCATAGGTTGCCTTACATGTAGTGCTTTATTTAATGGTATGACACGATGCAGCTATCTTGACTACTCAGAACTCATTAAGATACCCATAGGAGTATCCTTCAGGGTCATCAATTCAATCAATCACCAAGACTATCCTTATGTCGAGTGGTTGTTTCATTGACTTTTGAATGTTGAATGTAGCCTCCTTACCATTGACTTAGAATTTTAGCTCACCTTTCTCCATGTCGCTCTGCATGTGGCTATAAATTATCTTCCCAATATAATGGGCATCTTGATATGAACCTTATAGTCCAGGATGATGAATTTAACCAAAAATATGAAGTTATCCACCCTCTCAATCACATCAAAAGAATTCCCACATAAATTTTCATTGTGCTGTCAGCCATCAACAGTCGCATCAAATCGGTTCATAAGAGTTTAAGCCCAATTGCTTGAATACAACCAGTGGCATAAAAGTAATGCTGGCCCCTAAGTGACACAAGTCTCTGGAAAATTGGGATGACCCTATAGTGCATAATATAGTGAATGCTTCGGTATCATCCTTTTTTTACACCAAAGACCTAGTCGTGGCTACACTGCAGTGATGCACACCATAAACATCCTCAAATATTACTCTTTTCTTCTTTGTGACCAATTGTTTCATGAACCTGGCGTATCCAACCATCTACTCTAATGCCTCAAGAAGAGGTATTTTCAAGCTCAATTCTTCAGTATCTCAATGAATTGCTTGAACTTATCTTTCTCTTTCTTTTGCTTCAATCTCTGGGGAAAAGGTAAGGGTGGTCTAAGCATTAGTCTGATTTCTAGCTCAATGACCAAACCCTTACCTTTGTCTTCAGCAGTTTTACCTTTATCTTATGTTACCTTCTCAGACTCAACATCAGGTGTCTCATCATCAGCAACTTCTGTATCAGGTCGTAGGGGATCCATAGTAGTGAAACTATTTCTCATGTTAATAGCAAGTAAATAACCATCATTTTTTGGATTGTATATTGTGTTACCCAGAAAGGTACCTGGTGGCCTCTAGTTCAGAGTTACTTACATCTGCCCAAACTGGTGCTCCAACTACTGATAGCAGTGGCATGTGACTCAACCTTCTGGGTCAATCCTGAAATGTCGGCCTTAATCTCCATAAGGATAATCTCTTGATTTTCTTAACCCTTCACCAGCTTAGCCAGCATCTCTTCCATAATAGATTCTGCATCATGTATGTTGGGTAGAATGTACCTATCCCCTATTCTCTATAGTTATCCTTCTTCCTTCAGTCATTATCTCGCTCTTTGCTATGGTCCCTATATCTGTCATAGTAGATGAACTTGGTTCCCTTCCCTTTGGGCTCAGAAACTCACCAACTGATGATCCAAAAAATTTATTTCCTCCTTCAATTCTGACTCATAAGCTTTGGAATCCAACCTCTATGCTATTTTTGCAATTACTTTCTCAGAAGTTGCTGCTTTGCTAGTACCCCTAACATCAATTCTTAGCAATTCAATCTCTTATGCTACAGAGTCATTAGCTACTTTTTGGTCGTAGAAGTCACCAATAACATATGTGCCAGATCCCCTCTCAGCCTCCTGAGTTTACCACCCTCAATTAGTAAGCGAGATCTGATCTAACATCTCTGAAGCTATCTCCCAGCGTAGTCTTATAAAAGCTCCTCCAGATATGGTATCTTTCATGGCTCTAAAGATGATTCTCAAGGCTTAGTAGAATATCTATAATAAGCTCATCCCTAAAAACTGATGGATGGGCACCATACAACTTCTTCTTAAACCTGAACCATGCCTCGTACATAGATTCTGACTACAGCTGCCTGAAGTTATAGATCTCATCCTTAAGTAGCACCATCCTGGATAGAGTAAAGAACCTCTTCAATAATTATTTGTGCAACCCATTCCATGCAGTGATAGAGCCTCTTGGCAGTTTCCCTAACCATAAAGATAATTCTCCTCTAAGTGAGAATGGGAACAGCCTCAGACTGAGTGCTTCCTGATTCACTAGTGGATTTGTATAGGAACTGCAGATGCTAATGAAATTGGCAAGGTGCAAGTTTGCATCATCTATAGGTAGATCTGCAAACACACCCTTTTGATTTAGAAGTTTAATCATTGCACTCGTGATGTCAAACTTGATGCCTGGGGATAAAACAAGAGAAACTATGTCTACATTCTCTGCCAGCTCAACATATCATAAGTCTTCTTATTCATCATTTATATAAGGTTGCACATATTGATATGCTCAGATTACTTAAACATGGGTACCTCTAGTTTTGTTAGGGTTTCCACCGAGTGTTGCTCAGATTTCTGCTGCTTATCTCTACTTATTTAGCTTTACCTCCCTAGATACCCATTGAGCTTATTTTGTTGCTCTCTTCTCGGCTTCATCTTGAGCTAATCGATTACCAGTCTATTCTACTTAGATATCTTACTAGGTGTTTGTAGGATCCTCTCTGGATTTGAATTCAGTGGGAGTAAGGGATTGCCTCTACTCCGTGTGCTATCCATACACCGGTGTATGCCCAACGAAGAACAAAATGAAAAGAAAAACCCAAAAAATGCAACAACTTCAAATCATAAATCAACACAGTGTTCCCTAACAAGCACCAAAATTTTGATGATGTCCAAACTATATCCTCTCAGAAGATGATACGGTTGTTGTCAAAATTTAGTAATCCAACCAAATTTGGGGTCAAATCCCAAAGAAATACGTGGAATTGTAGATCTCAGCAGTTGTAGTCAATAGGCAGAACAAGAAAAGTAAATGGGGGCTTTTGTGAAGTAATCTTGAGCAAGTAACTATATCAACTTCGGTTGTAATCAGTCGTAGGTGAACACTAGGATTGTGTTCTCCCTGGCTTCTTCACTCCATAGGCTTATCATGATTTGTTGAACCAACCCAATAATTTGCATGTAGAATCAATAAGTTATGTACCTTCTGAAGTCTTTTGGACGAGCAAAAGGATTTAACCCTTTACCTTTTGAGTCTCAGAGTGTCGCTTTACTAACCCTTATCTTGATCCCAGTTAACTATTACCTTTTGATTCTCTAGTTATTAGATGAAATCGAACCATCTTAGTTATATAAACCCTAGAAGCGTGGATCGATAGTTAAACTCTAAATTACTATTTTCTTTATCTTTTCCTAGTCATTACTCCTATTTTGGAGTAAGCAGCAATATCTAGGCGGGATCCAAATGTGTACACCCATTAAGAAAACTATTATAATGAAGATAAAGAAATTCATGCATGGGTATTGATTTAGAAAAACAAAAGCACTTCCCCTACTTCGCCAATCCATTAGAGTTTTCCCAACCCTAGCTATGGGCTTTAGCCGCTTAGGCTTGTGAAGAAATCAATATCATTCATAAGTGAAAGCATAGATTAAATCACAATGATAAGAAGTTATAAAATCCACAACCGTAACTGAATTAATCACTAAAGTCAATACAAGATAATCCCTAGATCAAAATCTAATCTTAGAATCAAAATATGTTTGTTAGTATCAAAAGTGCATAACTCCTACTAAAAACACATAAAGGGTTTTTATAGTACCTGAGGAAACCCTAAAACCAAAGCTCGAACAAGATAGGAGAAAACAGAGTCGGTGGCCACTTGTTGTCTGTACCTGCACTCTGACCCTAGGTACCTGCGGTCCTAAACCTGGGCACAGGTAGCGGATGATAAAATCCTACAAGTTCAGCTCTCAGAATTTTGGACTTCTGGAACTTGCTTTGCCTAATTGCGGTCTGTAGGTCCTACTTGCTGTCCATATGTTGACTTTGTAAGTACTAAGAGTCATTTTTTTAGCTCTTCTTCAATTCTCGAACATGCTTTGATCATGATCAAGGCAAAAAGTGTTTCTCCATGGGGCGCTCCTATCCTATTCATATGAAAGATTTCAATTTTAGATTTTAGTTGCAGTATTCAGATTTTTAGTATTTGCATTATTAGACTGATGGGATTAGTATTTTCAGATATACTCAGATAATTCAGACAATTTTTTTGCATTTATTATGTTTTTATATTCATATCCCCCTCTTTTGAGATTCAGATTTAGTAGAACACAGCCAAGGTTAGCTCAGGACTACTTCTAGTTTGGAGCACCATGTGGCATCCCAGGAATTAGATTTTAGGGCGTTATAAATTGCCTTTATGAACTTACTAATTGATGGGAATATGAGGCTTCCCCAAATATTATTATCGGTATATTACAACTCTTCTCTCATGGTATTTATTATTTTCTTTATCTGGGTTCTACCTTATCTTATGTGAACCCTTATATGGCTGTACACTTTGGTTTTGTTCCTAAAAGTATTTTCGACCCTTTTTTTATGTCTACCCTGGTGGGTGATTCTATTGTTTCTAGAAAATCAATAGAAGTTTTGTAGTGTCCATCTTTCATAAGGAGATATTTGTGGTTTTGATAGAACTTGATATGGTGGATTTTGATGTAATCTTGGGGATAGATTGGATTTATTTACGGTAGGCTTCTCTGAATTATAGGACCCAAAAGGTCAGTTTCCATTTTCCTAATGAGTCGCTGATTATATGGGGTGGAGTTCCTTAGTACCCAAAGGGAGGTTTATTTCCTATCTTAAAGCTTAGAAAATGATTTCCAAAGAGTGTCTGTATCATCTAGTTTGGATTAAGGATTCTAATTCTGAGAGTCCCTCTCTGCAATCTGTCCCTGTGGTTGATGAATTTCCTAAAGTTTTTCCCAATGATCTTCCTGATATTCCGACTGATGAGAGATAGATTTTGTGATTGATCTTTTACCTGATACCCATCCTATTTCTATTTTACCTTATAGAATAGATCTGATTGAGCTAAAGGAGCTAACAGAGAAATTGAAGGATCTTCTTGATAAGGGTTTTATTCATCCTAGTGTTTCTCCGTGGGGTTCTCCTGCACTTTTATGTGAAAAAAGATTGGTCTCTTTGGATGTGCATAGACTATCGTTAGTTGAATCATGTTACAATGAAGAATAATTACCTTCACCCTAGGATTGATGATATTTTCGATTAGCTTCAGGGTGCTAAGTGTTTCTTTAAGGTTGATCTTTGTTCGGGTTATCATCAGCTAAAAATTAGGGAGGTTGATATTCCCAAGACTGCTTTCCAAACCCAAAATGGCTATTATGAGTTTTTGGTTGTCATTTGGGTTGGACAATGCTCCAGTTGCTTTCATGGATCTTATGTTTCTGGTTTTCAGCTAATTTTTTGATTTGTTTTTTAGAGTTTTTATTGACGATATCTTGGTGTACTCTAAAAGTAAGAAGGATCATGCCAGTCACTTCTTTATTATGTTACAACTCTTAAGGACCTGAGATTATATGCTAAATTTTCTAAATATGAATTTTGGTTAAGTGTTGTGACCTTTCTTGGGCATGTTGTTTCTAGTGAGGAGATCGAAGTAGATCCATAAAAGGTTGAGGCAGCTAAGAAATAGCCTAGACCTATGACTCCAATTGATATTAGGAGCTTCTTGGGCTTAGCTGGGTATTATAGGCTCTTTGTGGTGAGTTACTCATCTATTGTTTCTCCGCTGACAAGGTAGACGTTAAAAAAGATTAAGTTTTTATGGTCCGATGCTTGTGAAGGTAGTTTTGAGAAGTTTAAGGATAAGTTGACTTTTGTTCCAGTTTTGACCCTACTTGAGGGTATTAAGAGGTTTGTTATGTATTATGATGCATCTCGTGTGGGACTGGGTTGTATTTTGATGCATCATGGTAGGGTTTTAGCCTATGCTTCCAGGCAACTTAAGGTTCACGAGAGGAATTATTTGACACACGATCTAAAGTTGGTGGCAATGGTTTTTTCTTTAAAGATCTTGATCTATTATATATATGGGATGCATATGGACATTAATTCAGACCATAAGAGCTTACAGTATATGCTTACACAAAAAGAATTGAACCTCAAGCAGAGGCGATGGCTCGGCTACTAAAGGATTATGACATAAGTTTGCAATACCATCTAGGTAAGGCTAATATTGTTGTTGATGGTCTTAGTAGGTTATCTATGGGGACCCTATCTCATGTTGATGAGGATAAAAGAGGATTGATGAGGATATTCATAGGCTAGATAATTTTAGGAGTTTGTCTTTTGGACTTTGAGGACGGAGGGGTGATTGTTCAAAAAGTGGTTAATCATCTCTTTATGTTAAGATAAAGAAGAAGCTGGCTTTGGATCCCATACTTATATAGATTAAGGATGATGTGGGTCAGTAAAAGGTTATGGCTTTCGAGATTAGGAGAGATGGCATCTTGAGATATCAAGGAAGGTTGTGTGCTCCAAATGTTGATGGGCCGTGGGAAAAGATTATGACTAAATCTTATGAGTCCTAATATATTGTTCATCCATATTCAACCAAAATGCATCATGACTTAAATGAAATTTACTGGTGGAATAATATAAAGAGAGAAGTGGCAAATATTATAGCTAAGTGTATGGTTTATCAGTAGGTCAGGGTTGAACACTTAAGACCTAGTGGAATATCCTAATAGATAGAGTTGCCTATGTGGAAGTGGGAGATAATCAATATGAATTTCATTACGGGTCTTCCATGGTCTCGTAATCAGTATGATTCTATTTGGGTCATTGTGGATAGAATGAATAAATCTACTTACTTCTTGCCTGTGAGGACTAACTACTCAGGAGAGGATTATGATAAGTTGTTCATTTAAGAAACAATTAAGTTGCATAGGGCACCAATGTCCATTATTTAGATTGAGGTACGTAGTTCTCTTCTCACTTCTAACGTTCATTTCAGAGAGGTTTGGATATTCGGGTGAACCTTAGCATCGTTTTCCCCCTCAAATGAATAGACAAGAAAAGCATACTATTCATACTTTGAAGGATATGCTAAGGGCCTGTATGATTGAATTTAAGGGTAGTTGGGTTGACCATTTTTCTCTTATTGAGTTTGTTTGAAATAACACTTATCATTCTAGCATTCAGATAACCCTTTTTGAGGCTTTTTATAGTAGGAGGTGTAGGTATTATATTAGGCAGTTTGGGGTAGGTAAGACTAGATTATTTCGTCCTTATTTGGTTCACCAAGACATAGAGAAGGTGAAAGTTATTAGAGAAAGACTTAAGACTGTTCAAAGTCACAAAAAATCTTATGCGGATATGAGGCAAAGAGAGTTTGAGTTTGAGGTAAGTGATTGGGTGTTCTTAAAGGTTTCTCCTATGAAAGCAGTCATGAGGTTTGAGAATAAGGGGAAGCTTAATCCCTCTTACATTGGTCTGTATCAAATTTTAAGGAGAATTGGGAATTTCTCATATAAATTAGATTTGCCAATGAATTTGGCTTCTATTTATCTTGTCTTCTATGTGTGTATGTTGAAAAAACAAGTGGGTGATCCTTCTTTTATAGTGCTTATTGAGGAGGTTGTGTGTCGGATTTACTATCTTATGAGGAAGTTCTGATTGTTATTTTGGATAGTAAAGTTCGTAGATTGAAAACTAAGGATGTCTCTTCAGTAAAGATTCTTTGGACAAATTAAAAGGTGGAAGAAGCTACATGGGAAGCTGAAGAAGATATGAAAGCCAAGTATCCGTTCTTATTTCCTTGTTTGGATGAAAGTGCTAAAGGTATGAGTTTCATTTCCCTCTCGAATTTTTTATTTGATTCTAATGTATTCTTTCTATTATCGTGCTGAAAACTTCTAACTCATCATTAGGGACAAATGATCCTAGGGGGCATAATGTTAGACCCTGCAAAACTTTGACAATTTTATTTTTGACCCTCCCACATTCATAATGTCAATTTTTCACTTGAATTATGTTTAAGGGTGCTAAAAAAGTGTTTTGGTAAGGTTTTAGAATATTCCTAAAGGGTTTGTGGTCATTTTGGAACCCCGAGGTAGTGAGGGTTCACGATAGTGGTGTGCCACGGAGATTAGCCTCCGCAATAAGGGCATGGACCGGAGGCTACCCTCAACAATAGCGGTATGCCATGCTGCTATGTTAAATTCATCCAATTTTCTTTTATTCACTTGGGGTGAGGAACTTTTGGTCTTTTTACCCCTTGCATGACCTTATAATATAAAATGAACCTCTTTCCTTCAGTTTTCAATGATCAAAGTCCATTCTTCTCTTCTCTAACTCTCAAGTCAAGAATATTTAAGGTTTTTACAAGAAATTCATTCTTCTCTTCTCTAACTCTCAAGTCAAGAATATTTAAGGGTTTTACAAGAAATTCATCCTACAAGTTCTAAGTTTTGATTTCTCTTCAATTTCTTTAGTATTTCAGGCATGTTTCTCTTTCCCTAACTTGAGTTTTACATTATAGCATAAAATGATTGGATATTCATATGCTTTAAATTATGGTTTTGAAATTTGTTGTGGGATTTTGTTTGTAATTACTTGATGCATTTTTCCCATGTTTCAAATTGATGATTCATGGTTTAATTTATGGTTTTTGGGATTTAATTGGTGTATTATTTTAATGGATAGAATAGAGGACATGCCCCAAATTGGTGAACTTTTGGCTTGGAATTGTATTAACCTCAACACACTTTGTAAACTTGATTTTTAATATGGATATTTGCACGGTTTAAATTATTTTTGAACCCATTGCATTGCATTAAAGGATAAATGGATAACAATGAATCTGATGGCCTTGGTGGACATGGCTTGGATTTTAAATGGAACTTGAGAGTCAACTTGGTTATATGGACTGGTTTGGCATAGTTGAATTAGCTTGCAAGCATATTGGTATGACGATACCAAGTTGGTAAATGGCTTAATAAAAAACTCCAGGGTTACTTATTGGTTTGTGTGCAACTATTTTAATTTGGGCTTAGATAAAATTGTATAGCTCACCCTGAAGGTGTAGATCCCGGGGGGATAAACACTGGAAACCACATTTTTTGGTGTTGGGGGTTCATGTGGCCATGTTATTAATGCACACATTATATATATTTTAGGAGGGCTATAACTTGGTATCTTTAGATTTCCTTGGTTTTCCTCAGTTTGTGTAGCTAACACACACTGACCCTTCCAACAGGGGGAGCTGGACCTATATAGCCAATGGGTACCTATAGAACGGAGAGAGCTACATAGTTCAGGTTTATACTTTAACCTCTCGCGTTCATGACCCTTATCCCTATACCGACATCTTATAAATATGTATATAAATATGGTGCATATGGTTTATAACTGGATTTTTGGTATTTGCATTAATTTATCCATATCCCTTAAGTCACATTCCAGTACTTGCCCCACTAACTATCCCTGGATGCTGCATCATTTCATGATGTAGGTTTAGAGAACTTTTATATTGTCCTGTTCAGCATTAAGTGGTTGAGTACTTCTGTTGAGCTACTGTGAAGTGGTGATACTCTAATTTTTTGACCCGATTATTTCACTATTTTCCTTATCATCTTAGTACTTTGGATTTTTTTTTATCATAGTCGAGGGCATGTCCCGACTTAGTTTGGTATTCTTTGTTTAGTGAATTTTGTGGACTAGTTGTGGGGGTTGGTTAGTTGTCTTGAATCTTAGAAATTTCATTTGACTATCAATTCTTCTTCTTCTTATTTGGTTGGATTCCTTTGTTTACATTTATGTGTTCTTGAGGTAAGGCTAAGGGGGTTGTCTTCTGTAAGACACCACAATGATCTTAGCTCATTTCAGTCTTATGTTGCATACTAAAGGGGTTCAAGACTTACAAAATTTAGCTAAGTGTTAAGACTTATTTTTATTTTGGCCTCTCAACTTAGATGAATTTTATTTCGACTATCTCGACCTTAGATTATCAATTTTTAAATTAATTCATGATCATGGTGATGTATAGGTCATCTCGGGTGGGTTTTAGAATTTTCGAACATCGTTTGAGATATGTTGGGATGACCCAAATAGTGAGCCAACGCGATCAAGATGCATCGCATTGACTATCGCGTCATCACCATCAATGCGGTACGTCAGTCATTGTGTCAGGTTGATCAATATGGCACGTTGCTTATCGCGTCACTGGACACATTTTTATTTATTAAATTACAGGTTTGTGGGGCAAAAGAGTCATTTTTCACCCATCTTATTCAGCCATGTAACAAAATTAAGCCTCCTAAAAGGCAAATTCACTCATTATTTCATAAAATTCTCTCAAGAGCAAACCCTAGGTTTATCAAAGTTCAAGTCCAAATCTCAAGAATTTACCAACAACTTTTCCGAATTCAACTACTCAGGTATGTTAGATGTTCATCCTTGGGTCCCTTCTACCCTTGGAGTCCAAGAACCTCTTTTAAACTCAAGTTATGAGTTTCACATGATTTATATTGAATTATGTCCATGTATGTGTTGTTATTTGAGTTTCAAGTTAAGAAAATATGAGTTTCATGTAAAATAAATCAATACGTATGTTGGTTGGTGTAGATCTCATATCAAATCCTTGAATTGTGAATTGATTGTTGTAGTTATAATGCATTAACATGTTGTTCATTTTCATGTACAAGGTTATGTCTCCTATGTGTTTGACAAAATATCTAAGTGAATGAATTGTGCATTGTGATCTTTGGGTGATTTTAGTATTGAAATCATGCTATTACTACATGTTAAAAACTATTCCCATGCTTAAGCAATGTTTTATAAGTGTTTGATGAATTGCCCAAAAGAATGAGTTTTGAATAAATTCTTACATATCATGTCCTCAAAGTTTTAGTACAATCTTACTATTATTGCTATCGATTCCTGGGGGTTATAAATACCTGAAATATAGTTGTTTACCTAGTTTTCAGTACCCATAGAATGATTTCAGAATATGTCATGATCATTATGAGTTCAGTCAGTCATCATAATCAGTTAAACTCAGATCAGTTCAGTACTCCGTGTTAGCTCAGTTGGGATTAGGATTTAGCATCGAGTAAATGCAGGGATGGAGAATTTCCTATCAATTAGGCAGAGTCATTAGTAGCAGTTCCTGTATTCTAGAACTATGTAGCTAACGTAGGATATGAGGAGTCACCCATCAGTTTAGGCTTGACTTCTTATTCAGGGATCACCCGTCAGTTAGGATTGACTGAACAACCATTGTTATTACCCATGGCACGGTACTAACACCCTTCTAATTGGGGTCATAGGTTGGACCCCAATCAGCTCAGACTGGGGCATGTTGGTTAGATAAGACCTCCCACAGTTTCAGTTTTAGTACTCAGTTCAGTCTTGATTGACCATAGCATACAACTTATCAGTTATTTAGTTATTAGTTTTCAGTATTTTAGTTTATAGGGTATTTCTGAATCATGTTTTATACTTGGTGATGCATTCTCAATCTTTGTAGTTTCATGCATTTTTACTCAGTGCCTCATGCTATATATTCAGTCAGTTATTACTCATGCACATGAACCCATGTATATTAGCCTAACCTCATTTAGCATACCAGTACATTCAAAGTACTAATCACATACTCATTTTGTGTACTATAATGTCTTATATCATAGGTTCAGATGCTCGGAGTCCCAACCGTACTTAGACTTTCCAGTGCATCAGCAGCAGTAGCCGTGGTGAGTCCTTATCCTTTGAGGATGAGTTATCTTATATTCTGTTATGTCAGTAGTTCAACTATTTTAGTCAGTTGAAATTATTTGAGGGCTTGTCCTATTAATTCCATAGTTAGACAGTTTAGAGGTTTTCAGACGAGTATAGACAGTCAATTAGTTTTCAGTTATTATTATCAGCCATTTTATTAGTATTATCAGTATTGTTTTATAGAAATTATTAGAACTATGATTTAAAACCTTATGGTATTCCTCAGTTAAATTCCACATATGATCTTTTGTTATCAGTTTTACCTAGTGCTCACAGTAGGTACCATCTCATGGGTTAACTTGTGGTCTCTTGGGACCGTAAGCACCATATGGCACACAGGGTGTACTTTCAGGGCATTACATTTTTGGTCCAAGGTAGACTTGAGATTACCCATCACAGCCAGGACCGGGTTTGGGTTGTGATAGGCACGTAGATGTCCGTATTTATTTTTGACAGGCTATGAGATATCTTTAGGAACCTTCTTAATTTTGTTCCTTACTGTGCTAATTCTTTCACACGTTATGTTCTAAGTCATATTTCACTCTTTTCTATGCAGATGGTGAGGATCGAATCTATTAAGGCTAGAGATGTAAATCTATTATCTGAGGAGAGAGACTAGTCTCAATGGTAAGTTACAAGTTATGGTCAGTCTTGATAAAGAGGAAGGGCACGAGGATCTGCACCCTCTAGAGATAGCACTAGAGGACTCTCCCTTGAGCCTTGGTTGAGCATGTTGGAGTTATAGAGCCTAGTTTGATCTGACAAGTTTTTCTACCCCAATTGTAGAAGGGTTGTTGATTCGATTGTTGACCCATTTAGAGGGAGCTCCCATGAGTACACCATGTGTTTATCTAGCTCCGATTATGGTACCTCCGTATATGCAAGAGTCTACTTATGATGTTCCTTCGGTCCTGAATGTGGATCCTTCTATTGTACCTATATCTGCTTATGGTAGTTCACAAACTCTAATTATTATTCCTCCTTTAGTGCCTATATCTGAGTATGGTATTTTGATATCTGGAGTTCATCCTGCTTCTATGTTTTCTCCTCAGGTAGGTTATCACCAAGCTAGATTTACTATGCCTCCTATTATTTCAAGTACAGTTTTGTTTTTTGAGGATCAAAAGTAGTTTGAGAGATTCACTCATCTGGATCCTCGTAGGTTTATTGGTGTTGTAGGCAAGGATAGCTATGACTTCTTGATAGATTGTCCAGAGAAGTTGTATCTCCTTAGTGCCCTTGAGTCACATGGGGTTGCATATACTACTTATCAGTTAAGAGATGCAGCCAAAGATTGGTCGAGGTCACTTATTAGTTGCCGACCTCTTGGGTTTCTAGAGATGAATTGATATCAATTTGCTGAGGCCTTTTTAGATAGCTTTGTACCTTTCAGTTTTAGAGATCAGATGAGATATGAGTTTGATCATTTAGAGTAGGGCTCCATAACTTTTGTGGAGAATGAGGCACATTTTCATGCATTGTCTAGATATTTTTATGCTATTATTGCCACTGAGTCTAAGAAGATTTGAAAGTTTAGGAAGGGTTTGGATGTTTCTCTTCAGCAAACTACGACTCAAGTGGTAATGCATGTAGCATTGTTTTAAAGTATTGTGGATCATGCTAAGATGACTAAGTTTATTCTTTGAGCATCTTAAGGAGGCGCCAAGAGGGTGCACCATTAGGATGAGTTTAGAGGTCACACTTCTTGAGGTATAGATCTAGAGAATTCTATGGGTGTCATGGTAGACCAATGAAGATAGCTTTGTAGAGTTCAGGTAGTAAGTCTTCTAGTTCAACATCTTTGGGTAGTCATCCTAGCTCAGTCATGCATCCTTCTAATGCATAGAGCTATAAGGTTTTCTTTATTTGTGATGAGGCTGGCCGTGTAGCTAAGAACTATCCCTGCCGAGTTTTCAGAGCTACTCATTTATCAGTTGTTTGAGGTAGAGATTCTACAAGGGATGGGCAAGCAAAAGTAGTGCTGCCCGTGGTGGTGATCGCGAGACTACCTTGTTAGATGGTGGACATGGTCAGTTTTATGTTATACCTGTCAGGACAGAGGCAAAGGCCTCCATGCTGTTATCACAGGTATCATCCTTGCTTATTTTAGATCTGTATCTATGTTATTTTATCTAGGACTGAATTTCTTCTATGTGTTTGCATATTTTGCTTTGGGTTTTGAATTTACTTGTGAGCCTCTTAATATATACATCTATGTATGTACCTCATTGAGATTCTTTAGTGGTGGATCGATATACCAATCTTGTGTTGTGACTTTTGTTGGGCATGAGACTTGGGTTGATCTAATTGCCCTTGATATGGTATATTTTGATGTCATCTTGGATATGGATTGGTTATCTTATTTCCATGCTATCCTGGATTATTATGCTAAGACTATGACTTTAGCTTTGCCTGGTGTGTCAAAGATAGCTTAGAAAGGTGTGCTTCATTTGGGTACCTAGAGAGTCATGTCTTTCTTTCAGTCTCATCGTTTGGAGGAGAGGGGATATTTATCTTATTTGGACCATATTCATGATATTAGTGTAGTTTTCTTTCATTTTTTGGATTTTGTTTGTGTTGTTCGTGGGTTTATGGATATTTTCTGTATGGATTTGCATGATATGCCTTCGGATCATGATACTGACTTTTCTATTGATGTTGAGTCGGGCACCAAGCCCATTTCTATTTCTCCTTATAGTATGGCACCAACAGAGTTGAAGGAATTGAATGATCAGTTGCAGGAGTTATTGGTTAAGGGATTTATCTGACTTAGTGTGTAATAGTGGGGTGTGCCTGTCTTGTTTCTGAAGAAAAAGGATGGGTCTATGGGTGTGTGTATTTATTAATGATAGTTTAATAAGGTGACAGTTAAGAATAAGTATCTTGTTCCTCGTATTGATTATTTGTTCGATCATCTTCAAGGTGCCTAAAAGTTTTTAAAGATTGATCTAAGGTTTGGGTATCACTAGTTGAGGATTAGAGCTTCGGATATCCCAAAGATAACTTTTCGGACTCAGTATGGTCATTATGAGTTCTTGGGTACCATGGTTGATCTTAGTGCATCTTTTCACCCCCAGACTAACGGTCAGTCGGAGTGGACTATTCAAGTTTTGGAAGATATGCTCTGTGCTTGTGTTATGTACTTTGGAGGTCAGTGGGAGCAACATCTAGCTTTGGTAGATTTTATGTATAATAATAACTACTATTCTAGTATTAATATGGCTCTTTTTTGGCTTTGTATGGTAGGCATTGTTGCTCTCCAGTTGATTGGTTTGAGGTTTCTAAGATTAGACCTCGAGGTATGTACTTGCTTCGTGAGTGTTTGGATAGAGTTTGAGTCATTCAGGATAGATTTCAAGTGGCTCAGAGTAGGCAGAAGTCCTATGCAGATCATAGACTTTATTCCTTGAGATTTAATATTGGTGATCATGTCTTTCTTCGGGTCTCGACCATGAAGGGTGTGATGAGATTTGAGAAGAGAGGAAATCTTATCCCCAGGTATATTGGACCTTTGAGATCCTTCAAACTATTGGGGATGTGGCTTATAAGATAGCATTACCCCCATATTTATTAGTTGGTCATCCAATTTTTCATATTCTTATGCTTCGACATTACATTCCAGATAAGTCTCATGTCATTCGTTGGGATTTAATTCAGTTAGATGAGTGATTTTCTTTTTTTGAGGAGCCCATCTTTATTCAAGCCAGGGATTTTAGACAATTGCGTTACAGTGATATTCCAATGGTTAAGGTCCAGTACAGAAATAGACATGTAGATAATTCTATTGGTAGGTCAAGTCTGATATGCATGGCAGTTATCCCCAACTTTTCGTTAATTCAGGTATTTTTATTGCCTTTAGTTCGAGGACAAACTAGATTCTTAGTGGTAGATGATGTAATGACCTAAATTTTTGATGATTTGTGTGAAATGTTATTTTGTATAATTTGACCATTTTACCCTTCCTCGTGGTTGCATGTGGTGTTTTTGGGGTTTAGGGATGATTGCCATAGTTCCCAATGCATTTCAGTGTTATTTATGCGAGATTGTGATTTTCGATGATCTAAAAGGCTTATTCGTTGACTTTAGTCAATATCGTTTGATCTATGTATTGGATGGAAAAACAAACTATGCCAACAGATCCAAAATGTCGATTTTAGGTTGGTAACATAGTCATTGTTGTTTTACGACTTTTTTTATCTCATTTCAACCTTCATTCAAAAAGTTGTAAATATAGTTCTTGGGAATTAATTTTGTGAAAATGATATTTCTTTTTCAAAAATCTACTATCGTCGTTGAGTTCAGAGCGTCAAATTTGATAGGCTAGCATAGTTCGTTTTGCATTCTCGAGATCCCAAAAAATTCTTAGGGGCCTGTGGAGACTTGAAACTTTCCAAGTCTCCATAGCTGGTGCAGCTGCTAAAGCACCATTTGTCCGCTTCAGCAGAAGGCACTAAAGCACCACTTGCCGCTTTAGCGGTCGACTCCAGCTGGACAAGGGCGCTTTAGTGGTGCCCTATCCTCTTTAGTGGTAGGCGCCAAAGTAGTCTTGTCTACTTTTAGTGGTACAAAAAATAATAAATTCAAAAGAAGAATTAGATACAAAAAAAGAAATTACAATAATTTTTAGGATTAGTAAATCAAGTAAGGGAATATATACCAAAATTAGCAGAAAACCCAAAGCCCTTACAGAAAAAATTTAAAAAGGATGTAGAATATAATTACAACGAAGAAGACAAAAAACAAGTTCAGAAAATAAAAATACTTTGTAAAGAGTTACCAAAATTACAATTCCTAGATGAAAATAAAATTTTTATATATATAGTAGAAGCAGATGCTAGTGAATATAGTTATGGAGGAATACTTAATTATAGATATGAAGAAGAAAAATTAGAACACCATTGTACATACTACTCAGGTACATTTAATAAAACAGAAATAAACTGGGAAATAAATAGAAAAGAATTATGTTCTTTATATAAATGTTTATTAGCATTTGAACCATATATTGTATATAACAAATTTATTGTGAGAACAGATAATACCCAGGTTCGATGGTGGTTAACAAGAAAAATACAAAACTCAGTTACGACGAAGGAAATTCAGAGATTAGTGTTGAATATATTAAATTTTATATTTACGATTGAAGTAATCAAGACTGACAAGAATGTTATTGCAGATTACATATCAAGACAAAGCTACTCAAACTGATTTACCAATGGAAGAAGCTGATGTCAAAGATACCCAAACAGACTTAATATTATAAGTGTTTGAACAAATGAAGTTATTACAAGAACGAGTTATCACATTAACTACTGAGGTTATAGATATAAAAGTGCAGGTTGAGCACTATAAAAAACAAGAAATAGCTATTAGCAAAGATACTGTGCAGGAAGAGCACATTAAAAAACTAGACCTAGAAGGTGACGATGAGAAACACCTAAAAACTCAAATTACTAACAAAATTACAGTTACAGCTGCAGGCGCAGGAGATGTATCCAATGGAAAGAATATAGTCACTCAAAATAAACCTGAACCACCAAAGAAAAAGAATTATAACCTCAATCAGATATTCTCAAAACCATATGCACCAAATATACAAAAATCAGAGTCATCTATACCTCCTCAGATACACACATATTCCGAATCACTCAATCAACAAAAACAGACTTATAACCATATCACTCGTACATATATTGATAATATTTATACTTTACAAAAATTGTTAAATACAAAACCTATCCAGAGTAAAGATTTAGCAAAACAACACCAAGGATATATCACACAAAAATGTCAGAACTATAACAAACTTATTGCTTTGCCTAGCACCAGTGCAAACTTAATTACTTCATGTTACTATTATGGACTGTATCTATAGTTTACACAACTACTGGAGAAGAGTTAACAGGAATTCTAGATATTTACAAAGGATTTATGAATTATAAGAGGATTACGAAGGGACAGTTATTCTATGTCCGTTTCTACTCAGCACCAGTAGAAATATTGTTTGATGAAATAAAACAGACAATTACTGTTGTCAAGATAGGAATGACATGAGATTATATAATCCTTGAAGAAATATGCAAACAAGAAGAGATAATCAAAAATTAGATACCGGACTTCAACCGAAACAAGAGTTATTGGACTTAGCAATATATTGACTGAGTTGGCAAATAATTATATAAATCAAAACCCATTTTGGATTTACTATAACAGAAATCAATTATTGGTTTACTCTACTTGTAAAAATATTAGATAAAATGATAGAAAAGAGATAAGAAAATGGGTCATGACGATCGTAAAACCAGAAGAGTTACCAGTCACAAGATCTATTACGAAAGGAGTTATTTCAGAAGAAAGCATAGATCAATTTTGTAAACAAGTTGGCCAAAGATACGATAACCACATATGCAACAGATGTAGTGGCAGACACAACTTTATTCCAGATGTCATGTTACAATAGCAAGAAGATGAAAAAAAGCAGCAGATACGACAAGAAGAAGATAGAGACAGCAACGAAAGAAAATCAACTATAGATGAAGAAAGAAAAAGTCATCAAAAATCAATTAAAGTTATTTAAAGCGACATATGAAAAATAAGATAGCTTTTACACAAATTGTTATGTGGTAGCTTTAGCCTTTTTGACTTTTCTTATTATTTATTAGTCTTTTTTGGCAAGTAGTGCCATTATTAGTTTAGACTTTTATAAAAGTAGCTTTAGGACTTTGCAGAGATATTTTTTATACTTTTGTAGAATAGATGACAGGTGTAAAGTAAAATAGTATACGCGTTTTCATTCTTAGATTATAAATAGATGAGTATCCGCTTAAATAAAGGGTAAGTCTTCATAAGTTGAAGCAAAACCCTCTCTTGTACACAAAACTTTTGAATTATTTAATAAAAACAGGTATATTTCCAAGAAAAATCTATGAATCATCAAACAGCTATGGAAAATCTAGAATTATTAGATTTACCAGAACAAGTATTTATATTTGTGATTATGAATAACTAAATTCATAAATTCCTGACAATCATGATATGATAAAATAAGTTCATGTTAGTTACTTTATAGTAGAATTATTCGAAAAATAGCATGTTAAGAAGTTTATTAGAAAAGTGGAAAAGGAGAAAAATCCCTAAGAACTATGTCATCCTAAAGGTGAAACCGATGAGACAAGAAAGCCGTGATAAGGGAGTAGCCAGAGTAGAGGCGCTGTTTAAGGAAAAAGTATCCAGATCACCATGCTAATAGTGACCGAAGAACATGTTATTTAAGAATAATCTAGTATATAGTAATCTGAAATGATCATATTTTGTTATGTGTATGATTGAAGGTAATATTTTGAAAAAGCATCATATAAAAAATTAATACTTATTTATCTGATGAAATGGTAGATAAATTTAAAATACTTATTTTAAATATACTTAAGGATATAGAAAAATTGTAGATATAAGAAAAATCATATTGGAAAAAATATTTGATAAATATTTTTTGACTAGAATAAATTACATACCACACCTACCTACCTACTCTTACAAATACTTACATACCAAACCTATACATCAACCATGATAAATTACGTATATTTAGAATATTGGAAAATGGATATGAAAAAAATACAATTAATAGAAAAACTAATGAAAACAAATCTAGAAAAATATATGAGAACTAAAGATATAAACTATATAGAATTCCTTAATGAAAATATACAAGAATTATTAAGATTAAAACAAATAACTTATAAATAATATGATAAAGCAATTAATTACTAGAATTCAATTCCAAGTTATTTAAGTTATTCGTAGAAACCTAAGCATAATATGAATAATATGACAAGTTATATATTTGATGAAACTAAGATACTTGTTTTATATATCATAAAAGACTTAGAATTAGAAGACATAAAGAAAATAATATGGGAAAAAATATTTGATTTTGAAGATGAGTTACTAAGTACTAATTGGATAGAAGATAAATTAGAAAATATAGATTTCTATGGTAGAAATTATTATTCGGATAGTTATTATTCAGATAGATATTATACAAATTAAAAATGCTAGAATATATTCAAAGAGTTAGAGAAAAACAAAGTTGGCTATACGAAGAAATTAATTATAGAAATCAGCTTAGAAAAGGAAGAGAACAATTAAAAGGAATATTAATTTGGATAAATAAAACCATAAAACAACTAGAATTAAAATACAGGTTAGAATATGATTTAGACATAGAATTATTTATAGACGAAAAAGACAGGATAATTAACGAAATAGATAACCTAGAATTTAATATCAGATATAATACAATTAGAATAAATTATTACAAAGAAATTTGCAGTATCACAACTACTTTAGGATAAAATGATAGACTATGAGTATTTAAAATATTGGAGACAAGATATGAAAGAAATAAGAGCAAAAGAGATACTGATGAAAGAGAATTTAATTGAATATTTTAGAACAAAAGATATGGATTATTTAGACTACCTCTAATATAATATACAAGAATTACAAAGACTAAGAGAAAAAACTAAAGAATATTACAGTAAAGCATTTAATCAAATACCATCAAATCACCCCCCAAGATATGAACATTAATAAAATTAAAATAAATAAACTAAAAATAAAAATGTTTAGAGAAGTTAAGAAATATCCACGCACAAATAAAAATGGATCCATTAGAGCTATAATAGATCTATTTAAGTTACCCAAGTTATCCGCACTCATTGACAGGTATCGCTAAAGCAGTACTTGACCGCTTTGGTGGTGACCTCTATAGCAACCATTTAACCACTTTAGCTGCATCGGGTACCCATTATATAATATTTTTCTCAGTTTCTTTCTCCATTTTTGAGACTTAATGCTTGGGGTTCGAATTTTTAGGTATTTTCTTTCATTTTTAAGCTTGGGTAAGCTCCAAAACCCTATTTCAATTGTTTTTCTTTGATTTTTAACATTTAAATCTTGTTAAAACTCAAATTTAAAGGTGGAATTTGAAGATTTTGGCCTGGAAGGCCTAAATTTGCATTTCTTTGATTCAAACCCCAATTTCAATCAGTTTCACTTGGGTTTTTCCTATGAGTTCCTTTAATCTTGGGAAATATGTTTTTTTTGTCTATAACTCTAGTTTCACCCTTCTTTTATGAAAACTCATTTCAGGGGTCTATTTCGACTCCGATTCGAAAGTGGGGAAAATGAGTATCGTTAACTTTTTTTGATGCGTAGATTCTATATTTATGTGTTTTAGCTGATTCCAAGCCCGTGCATGAGTTGAAATCTCAGTGTTAAAGGTTTATTCTGCCGGTATCAATTTTTGAGGTAGGTTATGGCTTAGATTTCTTCAGACTAGGTTGGGTAGTTAATAATAATGTCAAAGCATGTTATAGGTATAGGGTTATATCATGAAAAATATATTTTGGTGATTTATATTCCTTTGTGGGGGCTTATGTGGATAATATTTGGTGGTTTTGAGACATTATTTGCTATGTGTGACCGTATGGGGTTTTATATGATGTTTTTGTCCCGATGGAAAAAAGCTAGATTTTAGAATTTATGTGGTATCAATGGCCTTTTCCTTGCATATTTCACTTGATGGTTTCTGGATTATATTGGATCATGGATGGTTAGTTGACTTGAGTGGATTTTAGGCTCATTTGTTGGTATCTTGGTTGGATATTAGGAATTCTCATTTTGGTTGGTGGTGAGCATTGCATCCTCATATAATTTTTATTCGTGAAACATTGGTACCATCATGGAAATATTAAAAATATAGACTTTTTATGATAGAAAATAAGACATCTTTAAAACCTCTCTACTGATGTATGTGTCGGAGAGGGGTTATGGATATTGGTAATAGATATTGGTTGTATATGGATCCTACCTAAAAGCACATCTTATTAGGTGTATATGGAGGATGTGCGATGACCTCGTGCATCACATCATCATTACCATCTTCATCCTTATTGTATTTCATATATTGTGTTTATTCCATGATTGTATTTCTGTTCTTGACTTGATATTTGTCCATTTATTCTATCTTTTTATACTTGTATTTTGTATAAGTTTATATTTGTTCTTCCTTCCCCTACCTATATTTATATATGTGCATATAGTAGAACTGTTAATGGAGACGGTGTGGCCTACTATTTGGGATATTTTATGATTATAGGTGGCATGCCCATTGTTTGTGTTTGTATACTTTATTTTTAACTTTACTCAGTCGACCTAGGATACCTACTGAGTACAAGTGGACCATACTCATCCCCACTGCTCTTTATCGGTGCAGATCCAGGTATGAGGTCGCTGCATGGATAGCTGATTCAGGTGGTATTTGGAGTATATTTGAGGTTGAGAATGTCCTATGCTTCAGTAGTTGGCCTACTACCTCTTCCTGTCTATTTCATGTCTTATTTTGTATCTTGATCCTTTTCGTACTATTATTTTATCTTTGACATTTGAGATGTATTTAGTAGTTCTTACACTATGACACCATGTTTTGGGATTTGGTTTGGTATCTTTGATTTTATTTCCGCTATCATCTTGTTCGTGTTGGCTTCTCTCTAGAAGCCTTGCCTTGAATTTTTAGTTTATTTCTCTTTTTATATCAATTTAGGTGAAATACTTACTTATCTAAGCTTACTAGGACAAGTGTCATCATGACCCTTGATTTTTGGGCCGTGACAGCTTGGTAGAATTTTAAGTTATGAATTGGGTTCGGGTAGAGTTTAGGATGAAATGGGTTTAAATTAGGTAGGGAATTTAGTCTATTTAGGAAATGGACAATAGATTTAGAAATTAGCCAAACTCAATTAGTATTAAACCCAACTAAATTTAAATATAGTCAAATGCATTGCTATTGTAGCCATTTTAAATTACAAATGCAGCCACATTTAACAATCGAATAAATTAAAATAGGATTGAGATGAATTGAAACATAATTTAATTATTAGGTTCATGATTTAATAAAATCCAAATAAATTACTTTCTAAAATGATTTATTTCAAGACAAAAATGGATTTAAATCAAATTATACTGATTAAATCAATTCTTAAGAGGCGAACTCCGATCAAAACCTGGTTTTAGCAAAATATATTTACTTAAATAACAAAATATAAGATTCCTATCATTTGAATCTAAGAATGCATTTTTTTTAATTTGAAATGATCAAATTAACCTGAAAATCACTTAGAAAATTCAAAATCTAAATAAATAAATATTTTAATTTTATTAAAAATTGAAGAAGCTAAAAAATTAAACTACTTATGGAGGGTAAAATTAGGTGTCAACATAACGCTCAAATCTTGAAGAATTTTACCATAAAAGATCATTCTAATGATTCTCAGATTTTATTGGAATGAAAGATGGAGATGATGACTGAAGAACTTACCTCACCAAAGAATTTTCACCTGAAGACTTGGAAAATCACCCCTAGGGGTTTAGAAGAAATCTTTTGAGTTAAATCCTCAAAAATGTCAAAACTCAGGTTATGTATTGCCCAGTTGCTGCTACAGCGGCCCAATTGCCGTTGTGGCGGCCAACTTTATAGTCCTAACATTGTTCAGTAAATGGTCATAACATTTAACTTCGATATCGGATTAATGAATGGTTGGTGGTGTTGGAAAGAAGATTTAGAGATCTTTCATTGTATGTTTATTTCACCCCACAACTTTTTATATTTTAGGATATATGCTCATTTTATGTTGACTCTAGTTTAAACTTAGCTCGAAACTCAATCGGATAGAACACCTCCAACTTAACTGTATGCTACGAGTATGGTATGACCTTACTTGATGTCTAATGTACTTTCCTACTAAAGAACTAACCCTATAAACTATGATGAATGAAGTTCTTATGCCTTTACCATAGATATTTTCGACAACAACTGAATGAGTCGTTACACCTATCCTATCCAACTATGGTAGGTAAGCCTGACTCAATGCATCAAAAAGATTAAAAAAATAAAAGTAATAGGTAATAAATTCAGATAAATAACTGATAAAAATAACACAAGTCCATATAACTCAAAATATAACTGAACAAGACAAATCTAAAATCTCAATACTCAGTCATAGGGACTAAAGCGACTCTATAAAATATCAAATCAAAGTACAAGGTTGTTTGAGATACAAAATAAGATAGAATATAAAATAGATAAAGATGAAATAATCTATGAAAGGGGGAGTTCACCACACTTCAAATGCCACAGAAAGGCACTATCGCGAGTTGTGGAGACCATTCATATGGGGATATGTATCGGAAGAATATAGAAAAATAGAAGTGAGTACGATTTACTTGTACTCAGAATACATCATAGACCAACTGAACTTAAATATAGAACTATATCGACTAAAGAATACCAAAATAACATTGCACACAAAATTCTCAGTATTTTAATATCAAATAGTATCATGGTTTATTACGATTAATAGTTTAAGTAAACAATGCAATGCAGTGATGTGCTATGATATCCCTTGATCAATTCACTACCTATACACCCTGTCCAGTTATTTGTTGCGAGGCGAGACCTATGAGAAACTTGTGAGGGCCATATAAACAATCACTCAGAATCACTCAGCTACATCATACCTCACCAACCAGAAAATGCAACGGATCAATTAGAATATTAAATCTCACCATTCGGTAAACGCATTAGAACACTCAATTTAAAAATCAATTTCCTTTCAATTTCACTTTTCAGAAATCTATGAGATAAATGAATATGCATGATCAGAGATAATACGACAATGTCAGATGTGCTAAATAGGGATAAAAATTTAAAATATCAATTAACTCATAAATACAGGCTTCAAGTCTCACTTTCAAACCTAAAATTCTATTTCACATTACTATCACGGTATAAGCCCCAATTTAGACATCCATCAATTATCCATATGATACACCACTTTAAATAACTAAATCACCCAACCTATAGTATACTTTAAATGATAAGTCCCCACCCAAGAAAAATCTGAAGAAATTTAAGTCATAACCTACCTGAAAGCCGAAGCTCAAGCCTCCATAATCACAAACTCTCTTTCCCCTTTGAATGACTTTGGAATGCAACCAATCTATCAAAAAAAATCTACTCATACACATGGATCTAATCATATCTGTATTTTTATATTTCTATTTTGTGTTCAAAAAGTTGACCCTGAGCCCTCAAGGGCAAAATTAAAAGTTCATTCCAAATTAATTTTTCCATAACTTAAGAAGTTCAAATCTGAAATTTAATTTAAAATGGAGTTAAAATTGACGTTGAAATCATCAAAAAAAAAACATTCTTTAACTTTACCGAAAAAATTCTAAAATTTTAAATTGAAAAAAAATATTTGCGGGTTAAATTATGAAATAATCATTGGACAATATGTAGAAATAGTATAAGAAACTTTCCCGATGAAGAAATCTTAAAAAATCCCTTTTTGATTCTCCCCAAAATAAGTTTTCAATGCTTTAAAATTGAGTTATGGAGTTTGATATTTGAAATGACAATTTAAAATGGTCCATCTTCATCCTTCTTTGCGAACGTGAACGGCTAGTGGCCAATGAGATAAACCAATCTAGTGCACCATTACGACCGTATCCATTCCATAGCGAACGCAATGGGCAAAGTCCTCGAGCCAAAACCAACTAACCATTCAAAAATGTGGCAACCCCATGTGTTAGCAATGAGCAATATCATCCCTTCTTCGCAAATGCAGTCACAACCTTGCAAACGCAAAGATGAAACTTTTGTTGCACCAGCAATAGCAAAGTGTAGAAATATCCAAATAAATCCTCAGAATTTATTTGGAACCCCATGAAATAAACCAACTAAGCTACTAGGCTAAAATCATCATTCCAAACACAATGGAATCATCAAAATCACCAACAGGGGTGGTTGGCAATAAATGTTAACTAAAAATAACTCTAGATCATAATTAACCAACTTTTTAGCCAACGACTCAAAATACAACCAAACGCCTTGAGATCCAAACCAATAACTCTACTATTGGCATTCCAGGCTAATGGAACTAGTGAAATTGTCATATGCGTCTAAACCTCCAAATGTTGACCAAAGACAACCCAATAACCTTCAAAACCTTTCAAAACCAAAATCCCATATCTAACTCAACAAACCACCTTAAGAATCATGCCAATCACTTCCACAACTCACAATGATCATAAGACATTACAGGGAGGATAAAATGATCAAAATATGCAAAAATCTAAAATTCGATATGAGGATTGTTACAAAATATTTTCTTAAAACATAACAAAATGGTAAAAGTATGGTGAAATAGTCTGAGAGATTCGTGTATTTGGTTTGTTTGACATTCCATCCCTAATATTCCATGAAGTTTCGTCCACACACTTCCACTTGATTAAAACAAGGGATGAAAATCATTTTCACCCCCAACTTTACTTTAAAAATCAAACTCCCTCCTTAACTCTGAACAATAAATATTCTCCACTCTTTATCCTAATAATAATAATAATAATAACATACCGAGTGTAGTTTCATAAAGGGGGGTTAGGAGAGAGGTAGAGTGTGTGCAGACCTAGCCTCTACCTCAGAGGTAGAGTAGTTGTTTTGGATAGACCTTCGGCTCAAGATAAAAATAGTTTAAAAAAAATAATAGACATAAAAGAAATTGTAAACTGTAATAAAATAATAAATAGTAGCAGATTAATCCTAAAATAATACTATTATCAAACTACATGCGACAAGAAATAATTATATAAATCTACGAACAAGAACAAGAATAATAGTACGACTATTATGGACAACAAGTCAATAAATCCTACTGGTATGGAAATACTCCTTCCAACTATCCTTCTACCTTAATTTATGTCCTCTAAACCTTCCTATCTATAGTTATAGCCTCGGTGAGCTGCAACTGGATCATATCATGTTTAATCAACACTTCTCAATGCTTCTTCGGTCCACCTCTACCTTTCCTAAATCCATCCATGTATCACTTCTCAGAATCCGATTTCGTGATTGCATCTACCCCAAATCAACTTTGGTTAGTAAGTCCAACACCAAAAAAGAATCATTACAAAAAGAAGTTAAATAAGTAAGTGAAATATGAGACTTAGGATAAAAAACAAATCAACATAGTAACAAAGATAAATATCTGAAATGCAACTCAAAATCTCTCAAGTATTTAGTGTCATGAGCAAAAAGCACTTTAAATCTGATATAGTGTAGGAAAATACATAAACTTTATCTCTCAATAAGGAATAAAGACATAAACTGGATGAATTCAATTACAAACTCTGAAACGGGGAGCTCACCTGACTTCGAAATGCTCAAACTGTACAAACTCACGAACCATAGGTTGCACTCGAATTAGCATCTAGACTAAAAAGGTACAAAAAGTAGGAGTGAATACAGTCCACTTATACTTAGTAGACATTATAAGCGGACCAAGTAAAGTAGATAAAACATATAAAGGAAACTATGAGCAATGCTTTCATTTGCATACAGAAAAGTTTCCAATGGTAGCTTAAATCATACAACTACTAATAGTATTAATGATACAACTACAATAACAGTATAAAAGTTCGCACAATAGATATATACAAAATAAAAGACTAAAATATATGATATCATTCACATAGCAATGCAATGAAATGATAAGAATGCAATGTTCCAATATCACTTCGAATACATCTTCCAAGTATAAGATTCCAAGAAAGGACCCATGAGGGGTTCACAACCTATATACTATCACAATCTCAACAATCAGCTTTACAACACATTCCTCAGTTAAGGCATTTTACAAAGTGTCTCATTTGTTTCTCAGTAGTACCTATTTATGAATATGGATAAATGAATAAGCATAACTAAAATAAATGAATGAGCATAACTAACTCAACAACACACAATAGATCAACTCAATATGAGAACAAGTCACTTCAAATTTTAATAGATCATGACACAATTCATCTTATGGCAACACAGTACTAAGCAAACATGTGAGACTTCAATAATAACAATTCAAGCCCCCGCACGGGCATCACAAATAATAATAAAGAATAAATAATTCTCAAACAAAATGAATATCAGCCCCTATATGGATATCTCAATGATAATAATGTCTCAAGTCAATAATATGATTCACATAAGCCTTGTTGACACCTAATTTTGGCTCTCCTTACTTAAAATCAACACATTTAGGCCCCTGATCGTTAAATGGCACAATATGTAATTTTTTCACATATTTTTTGCAATTGTTAATAAATTGTTGATAATCATCATTATTTTAGAATTTTTAATCATTTATTGTCATATTTTAATTTCACATAATTTATTGATAATTATCTTTAATTTCACAAATTTTAAAATTTTTATTAGTTTATTATTATTTTAATATTTTTGCACAGCCCTCTAATTTAAAGGATATGTTGAAAAAAGTAGATGTGATAAATTATTTTTTTTCCTTTTTAAATACATATAACACACATTCACAGTACACACACATTCACATCTTTGCACATCAGCCGCCACTGCCGGAGCTCTGGCGAACAGGCTCCGGCTAACACCACCACTGTCACACTGTCCTTTCTTCTTTTCCCATATTCTGGCCACTAAACACCACCTCCATCCGCATCACAAAGCCAAACCAGATCCGCGCCACCTCCACTGGAAACCCCTCTCTCTTCTTTCGTAATGCCCCGCCGGAGTTGATCGCTGGCGGGCGGGCTTCAGCCAAGCACACCAGCGGCCCCCCCTCTCCATTTCTCTTTCATTTTTCTCTGATCTTTTCTTTAATGTGTTGACCGGATAAGTCTAGATCTGGACGGACGACTAATACTCCGGCGCTATTCCAGCAAAGGCCATGGAAACAACGTCACTTTCTTCACTAGTTTATGTTGTTGTCTCCATTGAATGGGGTTTTTGATTTTTTTTTATGTTATGTTATTGTGCAAATCTGGTTGGAACCTATATTTTTAACAATTTCTTGGTTGTTCGGGCTCATTTTCGGTGAATTTTCTTTTCTTTCAGAGATACTTGTTGGTTTTTGCACTGTATTGTTTTGTTTGTTGATTCACCATTGTTACATTGTTACTGGTATACTGTTTAGCTTCTTACACCCACTTATTATTCCTTCATTTTGCTATTGATCGCTATTGTTTTATGTTGTTAAGCAATTAGAGCATCGGTGTGATGTGATGCGGTTCTACTTGGACTTTTGACAATCTTTTGTTATCTGAATTTGATTCATACTGGTCCTATTTTGTGATTATTTTGGGAAATTTTGTGTTTACTGCTTTTTGTTTGAAAATGAACAAGATTGGCTAATGAAATTATCTTGTCGTCTCCCAGTTACAAAAGACTGGATGTTATTTTTCTTAAATTTATTATTTTATACGAAGTGCCGACACTTGGCCAATGAAATTATCTCTTCGAATGGATATTTGAGGTCACCCCATTATAAAAGATGAACTTTATTTTATCAAAGTTATTATTTCATTTTAAGGGTCGACACTTGGCCAATGAAGAAATTTTTCGTCAATTTTCGAGGCCTGCACAAATAAAGACGTATATTATATATATAAATACATAATAAAATAAATAAATTTGGGCGATGATGAAATTTTTATAACAACGCAAAAAGTTTTATGATTCGTATCTTGACAAGACGATTTAGGATGGCTAATAAATCAACAATCACTTCGTAGCCATGACATATTTAAAATCTAATTTGAGTCCACCTTTTAACGAAAAATTATATTTTTTTTATACATATATGCACACATACGTTCTCAATTTATTTTAATAGTTGTTTATTTGTTACTAACATTTTACTACAAGTGTTTGTACAAGATATTGAGAATATTTATTGGGAATGGCATGTAAAGAAGATTTTAAATTTTATGTTTGTATTTTGTATTATTACACTTGTACAAATAGTGATTACAGTGAAAATTTTATTTTTTGGGACATTCGGCGGGGATATTTTTACTTACACAATATTCATCGAGCGTTTAGGCAAATTTAGGCCATCAATGTTTATATTAAATTGATTTAGATATTTAATCAAATAATTTACACTTTTTACACTAAAAATATTACGCGGTCTTTTCTTTAAAACAAGTTTTCTTTATTCGATTTAGTATATTCTTTACATACACACACTAATATACATTTGTTTATATATTACAACAGCATGCGTATTATATTATTTAATGCATATATTTGTAATTACAAACATTGATTTTTTCCTTTATCTTTTAATAAATCTAAGTTTGGTCGGGAACCACATTGTGGATTCTGAAGGATGCCTAATCCCTTTCCTTCGGAATAATTTGAACTCTTACCTAGAATCTAATTTGGTTCGTAGATTAAAATACAAGTCATACATATTAATAAATAAATAGTTTTTCTTATTTTCCTTAAAAATTAGGTGGCGATTCTGCATAAATTAATTATTTTTAGAGTCCATAATGTAGTGCTCATTTTGACCTTAGGTAAATATTAGGTATGACAAGCCTCACGGACAATATGATAATACAATAATCTCAACAAATGAATACAACAATAAAATTTCTAACCCACAACATATTTTACATGAACAATTATCTACCCAACCTTGTCTAAAAATACTACTACACAAAGCATTTATAGCTACAAAATTTAAGGTATAAATTTAAAAATCATAGTTATTACCTAGTAATAGCCATAAAAATTTAAATTTTGTAGCTATTTATATATTCATAAAAATTCTTAGCCACTAAAGTTAAATTGATGAAGCTAATTTCTCATTTTTGCTACAATTACTAACAATCGTAATAATTGTTGTCTAAATTGCTATAACTTTGTTGCCACAATAAAATTTTGTAGCTAGTTATAAGTTTTTGTGACACAAAAAAGTTATTTAGCAACAATATCTTTTTAGTCAGAGTAAATCATTTGAAACAAAATATTGTAGCTAAATCAAATATTTTGCTTCAGGATATAAAAAATTGTAGCAACACTTAAATGATATGGTCACGTCTTTTTTGCTAAGATAAAATTTAGTAGCTAACTATTATTTTTTGCTATGAATTGAAATTTATTGTAGAAATTAATAACTTTTTAGCCACAAATATAATTTGAAATAAAATATTGTAGCTTAATAAATCTTTTTTCTTGAAGTTATAAAAAAATTTATTGCAATAGCTAAATGATATAGTCATAGATTTTTTTCGTATGATAAAGTTTTGTAGCTAAAATTATTAACTTTTACCATGTGTTGAAACTTGTTGTAGCAATAATGATCTTTTAATCATGAAAAATTTAATTTAAAACAAAAAATAACAATGCACTAACTATTTTTTTAATATTAAAAAATTATGACAATAATTGACATGATATAGTTGATAACCTTGTGTCCACAAAACATTTGAAATAAATTATTATAGATAAATAAATCTTATTTTCTTCAAGTTATAAAAGAAATTGTTACAATAACTAAGAGTCTATTTGAAAAGCTATCTGATAATTGAAATCGATGTAATTATCAGCCTAATAATTATGCCGACATGTTTCTTCGACACAGTATCATTGTAAGTGTATTATTTGATTGCACGAGTCAATCACATATTTATATTAAATTTTCTAAATAAAGTTAATCATCAAAAGTTAAAAATCACAAATATTTGCAAATAAGTGAAATTTTAAAGGATATTAACTTAGGTATTTATATTATATATTGTATTTTGAAAATATATTAACTAACAAACACATAATCTTAACTAATATTATAGAAAAAAATTAATATATTTTCACATTAATATATTTTAATAGATTAATCATAAATCATAAAAATTAAAAATATATAATTTTTTAAGAACATTATGAAATGCATGTTTGATAAAAAGATTAATATTATAAATATAATATAATAAATTATTAGACATCTGACGAAAAGATAACTATAAATTTTAATTGCTAAAACAACGTGAAATATTAAGTCAATAATACTAATCAAATAAATTGAAATAAAAAACATAACCTAAATTCAATTTTCAAAACGAAAAAAAAAATTAACATAAAAAACTTACATAAAGTTTCAACATAATTTACATAAATATAATTAAAAAAAATTGTAAGTGTATAACCTTATTCGACAATGAATTATACTTTAATCTAAATATTAGAATAAAAACACAATTATATTAAATGAAAAAATATAAATAAAAATAAATAACATATACAAAAAATAAATAATACGAACAATTGCATAAAATCACAAGAAATATATATTGAGAGATGAAAAATAAGGAAATGAAATATAAATACTATAACTTAAAACATATATTTTTTAAAAAATGTTATTATAATAAAAATAAAAATTTAAAATGATAGAAATAGAAAGTAAATAAAAATTAAAAATTAAAGTAAATGAAAATAAAAATAAAATGATAAAATTAAAAAGTAACCTTGAAATTACACCAGGTAATTATCAGCAATTCACAGCTCCTCCGGGAGAATTTGGAGAGTGTAATTACCCTCTGTCAATTACACTCAATTACCTGCTAATTAAGTAATTACCTGATTAACTAAACATGTCAGAAAGTGTAATTCCACTCAGTTACACCAAATTCAATTTTCAGGGTGACTTTCTAAACATGCCTTAAACGATAAGGTCATATATTTTTTGATACGATAAAGGTAGTGGCTAAAATTATTAACTTTTGTCATGTGTTAGAACTACTTGTAGAAATAATGACCTTTTGAACATGAAAAGGGTTATTGAAAATAAAAAAATTTGCAAAGAAATAAATATTTTTGGTCTGGATATTAAAATATTATGACAATAATTGAATTAATAACTATACAGTAATATATAGTAATAAGTTTCATGAAACTATAATTTAAAATTATTATTGTAATAAATTTGATAGCTAATAGTTATTTTTTAATCCGAGCTGAAATTTATTGCAACAATACTAATCTAGTGTATTGAGAGGTATTGATCATTTGATTCGATTCAATTTTAAATACTTACTTGTCGATTTCAAATATAATTTAAATAAATAGGTGATCGTATCTAATTTATGTTAATTAATTAATTAATTAATTATATCATACTCAAATATAACATCACTAAGGCCTCATTTGTTTGCACTTAATGGAGGTCTGAATTTGAATGGTTCAGACTTCAGACCATTAAGTGCATTTAGTTTTTATTAAGATTTTAACTCTTAATAGGTCAGAATAGGTCTTAATTATTCAGATCTAGAACCAAGTCTTAATAGGTGTGAAGGGATATTCTGGTGTTAGATAATATTCACCACTCTATTCATAATCAGCAGTCACCACCACTAACCACCTCTGTCACCGTCACCATTGTCAACCACCTTCACCATCACAACCCCATCGACAAAAATTCTGCTATCAAACACAATTGTCAACCGTTACCACACCTACTATCTCTTTTATTCTAATTATATTCACTGCCATCACTGTCGTCAACAGCACTACAATCAGCAACCACTACCAGGCAATCCCTATTATCAACCAACTCATCTATCACAACTAACACCACCACTAACTACCACTAATACATCACAACCTCTACACATTCTTTGACTTCCACCACCATTGTCACTAGTAACACTACGTCTACCACCACTTCAACTAGTATCATCGTTATAATTTATCTCTACTAACAACCATCTCCACCATCACAACAAATAACATCTCCAACTAGCACCACCACTTCGTCAATCATCATGCATTCATGTTTCAACCAACACAATCAACACCTTAAATTTCTAACATTAAGCTACGTCACTTCACAACAACCACCGCCACCATCAATCGTCATCATCATATTAGTCACTACAATATCAACCATCACAATTATCACCACTAACACTATTAATCACTAACATCAATCATTGTCACCGCAACCACCATTATAATCCATCCCCACTGTCCCTAACAAACATAAATGTTTTTTCTCAATTAAATACTAATAATTTTGTTGTATTAAATTACATACTTTTTTAATATATAATTAATTTTTTATTGAATTGTATTTTTGTTCTATTATGTATACAAATAAATTTTTTTACACATTCAGATGTTGGAAAACAAATAGTCTAAATCATTCGGTTTTCAGATCTAGAGACAACATCTTAATCATTCAGATGTGCATTCAGATTCAGACATCTGAATCTTTAAAAAAAAAATGGAGCCTAAGTCACTGAAGTTTCATCTTGACCAAGAGATTCCAAAAATGTTTTTTTGACTTACACTAAACATATTCCATTAGAATAATATATTTGTCGATCTAATGTATTGATGTTACAGCTTGCAAGCCTTAAATACAATTTAAATAAATACTTGATCATATCAAAATTTAGAAAACATTCAATTATTCTCATTCATATTTTATCCTGTCTAAGTGTTTAATTGTTATTTCACCCGGAGATGATTATTGAGACAATATTTAAAAAAAATACACAATAATTAAAATTTTTATTATTCGACTTAATTTAATTTTATGAAATACAACTTGCAAGTTTTAAATCAGCACGGGCCCAATATTGTTTAATAAATTTATTTATTTTGAGTAGTGTTGCTTAAATATTCTTAAATTTTTATTTAAAATAAATTATATATATTTTTGAGGTAGTAAATTACTTGATATTAAGTGTCTCATTATGTATCAAACAAATACTTGACATTAATATTAATTAATGTTGTTGATTAAGTAATTTTTATTTTTATATTTAAAATAAGTTATTTAAATATTTATAATTGAAATTTTTTCTTCCTCCAGCTGTCAACTTTTTTAAGGCATGAGTTTAAAATTTAAGTGTGTAGTTTATGTGGGTCCCATAATCTCGAAAAAATTATACACATTCTTTTTTTTTTTACACCATCTGCCTAAAGTTATGCGACATTTTTTGGATTGACTTTGATTTTTTCATATGTCTTTTAAACTAAAATAGTAATTCAAATTCATAGTCTTATTTAAAATCAAATTTGAAATAATCGAATGTAGTGGAAGTATGACTCCACTATAATAGCGCACTGTAATACGAATTTGAATTCAGGTTACTAATATAAGAAAAATTGAATTGATATTTTTTTATATGAAATTTCTATCTTAAAATAATTTTCAAACTTGAATTTTATAGTAACTAACAATCACAATATTATTTTTCTTCTCTGATTCTGTATAGATGGATTTTCTGATATTGATAATTTTATTTTATTTTATAATTTTCTATTTTAAACTTGACATTTTATTTCATATAAATCATTCTAAATTCATATACAATGACAACATACTTAGTGCGGTCTAAGAAGAATAAAGACTTTATCCCTATCTTAGAATTTGAGAAAATCATTTAAATTATTCATATAATTATTTGTTTGAATTACTATGTTTTAGTGTGTTCTGAAAGTATAAAACTAAATTAAGAATAATCATAAAATTAACACAACATTATAAGTTAAAAACTTATTAAAATAGGAGAAAAGATAACAAAATTAACGATATCATGAAGGACCAAAAAATTGAAAAGAAATATATTTTGAAATAATATTTATTTCAAATAGATAGTTACCTTTTTTTAGTAACTTAAAGTAAAGTATTTGTTTCATTAGAGAAAATTTATTAGTTATTAATAATATAATTTATAAAAAGAAAGCAAAAATCATACATATAGCAGAACCACAAGTAAGAAAACGTGACCTAGAAAAAAAAGGTAAAGGAAGTGGAAAAGACCAAAAAACAAAAAAAAGAATCTTAAAGTGTACCAAATCAAATAAAATTTTAAAAAAATATCAAATCTAAATCTCTCTCCAACTGTGGTCTTCTTTTCCATTTTAGAACCAACCACAAAATCCTCCCCCCCCCCTCCCCCCCCCCAACCTCGCCCTCCCCAAAAAAATAATAATTTAAAAGTTCAAAATTTTCCACTAAAATTTTCAATCCTAATCATATAACCTACTCCTCCTACCACTTTAAACACCTAGATCCCTTTTTCCTCTCCCCACTTCTTTTTTTCTTTGCCTCCTCTCCTTCCTTTTTTCTCCCCCCCCCCCCCCCCCCCCCCCCCCCCCC